>NC_056742.1:165599929-165674929 GCF_019279795.1 Protopterus annectens
TCCATTTAGCTGAGCTGACTGCTGCTTTGCATTCATTTCTAAGCAATGGTTAAAACAGCTAAGCATAGCTAAACACTGCTAACCATTGCTCACTTTTAATTTTTAAAAATATCAGACTAATGACTTCATTTAGTAAGTGTATATGATTTACTTACATGGCATCTCTCTATGTGCTTTCATTACATTACCAAGGGATGTGACTGTACTGTATGGGACACTTGTGTATACATGAGTGGTTTCACATGTTATATGCACTCACACTTCCATTTTATATCAGCTACACTACCCTGGTTGACAAATATCAATTAATACATCATTTAAAAAAGAAAAAATGTTAACACTGCTTTCCTATGTAAAAATGAAATGCCTGTCTTGGCACTTGAACCGTGAACATCTATATACAAAGCTGGGAGTCTAACCACTACACTATCCCAGCATTATAATTTTAGCTTTATATTTGTATTTATTTCTTATGGGGTATTTAAGCAATGCTGGGCAGAGGGCCATCACACGCACACCCACTCAGCTATGCTTAAGCATACCTTAGTATGGAAAAAAAATATTTTTAATCATTTATGGCCTTGTACAGCTTTGTTACTGTAGGAGGTTAACAGGTATATGAGGCAGGCATCTGGGCATTCTGCAGACACCTGTACAGTTGAGGGTTTTGGCTGTACGGCACTTTCAGATGGCAGGCATTTGTATTTCAGCCTTCATACCCTTCAGGAGATCCGTGCTACTGCATGCCTTTTATTCTGACAGCTTTCCGGGTTTCTCAGTGCAGTATTTAGGGAATGTACCTATTTGTGTGACTGCCCCCCGTTATTTATGGCTTTGTACAGCTGTCTTGCTCTGGGAAGTTGAGAAGTATGTGAGGCAGGCATCTGGGCATTCTGCAGCAACCTGTACAGTTAACGGTTATGGTCATACGACAATTTCATATGGCAGGCATTTGTGTTTCAGTCTTCATACCCTTTAGGAAGTCCATGCTACTGCATACCTTTTATTCTATCAGCTTTCCAGGTTTCTCAGTGCAATATTTAGGGAATGTCCCTATTTCTGTGCCTTTGTCCCTCCATTATTTATGGCTTTGTATAGCTTTATTGCTCTAGAGGGTTGAGAAGTATGTGAGGCAGGCAACTGGGCATTCTGCAGCAATCTGTACAGTTAATGGCTATGGCCATACAGCACTTTTACAATGCAGGGTGTGTGTGAAAGAACATGTCACACACCCCCTACATTGTTTCTTGTGGGTGTATATTACGTTATCGAACTTTTAAAAGTTCAAACTTCATATAGTCGATACCATATGATTGAACTTCTAAAAGTTCGAACATTTCAATGGAGGTCTCCGTACAGTGCGGTATGGGAAGATTTCTCTTTCCTGCACTGTAGTGCAATCTCGGAGTTGGTATATTTAAAGAGCAGGGGGTGTGGGTGGTGCAGCCCCTCAAGTGGGGGGTGCAGGGTGGTTTGCCCCCTGCTTAAAATTGTCAGGTAGGTTTTTCTGTTTATTTTTTTTAGCTTTTCAAACTTTTAAAAGTTCGATCATATGGCTTTGACTATATGAAGTTTGAACTTTTAAAATTCTTTTTTTTTTTAAAACAAGTTTATTGTTTTTAACATACAAAATAAATATCATAACAATTTTATACAAGCAATTAAAAGAGAAATAGTTATAACATTCAATAAAATAACCAAAGTATTTACAAAGACATCCACTACAAATCAAATCAATTGATTAAACTATAATGTCATGCTATTGAGACTAAGATTTTTTTAACAGGTTTTGTAAAGTATCCCATATAATATAATAAGATGTTTTTCTCGTAGTTCTTGATTTTATTGTCATCAATTCCATATGACACACTTCAGTCATAACATTTTTAAATTCATTAAATGAAGGAGGGGTATCTGAAATCCAATTTCTGGTTATTATTTTTCTAGCCACTGCTAGAATAGACCATAATAAGGGAAGTTTAACTTTTTTAACACTTTTAGGAACAGGTGTGTTAAATAATATAAGTGATTTAGAAACAATGAAATTATCTGTGAAAAGGGCCTGCAAAAATCATTGATTAACTTCCAATATTCCTTCAATTTTATACAGTCATAAAACATATGTGCCCAATCAGCATTTATTTCGACATTACATCTTTTACATAAGTTGTCTTTATTATTTATTTTATTCATCATTAAAGGTGTATAGAAGGATCTATGTAAAAAATTCCAAGTAAAAAGTCTCCAATTAATGGAAGAAGTAGTTTTATAAGCAGATTCCAATATATATTGTTTATCTTGTTGTTTTGGTGATTCACCATTAATGGAAATGAAATAATTCCAATAGGTATCTGAACTGTAATGAGTTTCTTCTCTGATAATTTTATGTATGTATGAGAGCTTACCTTTATCAGAAACTCTATGTTGTAAATTTAATATCAAGTAATCAATCAGTATTGGAACATATTCTTTAACTGTTAAAGACGTTAAATCAATTTTATTAATAAGATGTTGTCTAAACGTCTGAATTTCTATCCAACATGTTTCTCTCAAATCAAATTCTTGCTTTAAGAAGTCTAAATGTTTTACTTTATTATCAGACAGCAACTGATACCAATACTTTAGATCATTCTCTGTGACTAAAAGAGTTCTTTCAGAGGTGGTTGACAAAAGCATACCTTGTGTATACATTATAGGGAATAGAATAAAATTCCATTCCTTATACTTAGGATGCATGAATATAAAATTACGATAACTGATAATAATGTTTAATGGGTAACTAACTACATATTTTGGTGTAATGGATGAAGTACAAAATTCTTTTAGTAACCATAACATGGGGTTATTTACAATAATATTTTTATGTATTAAAGAGATTTTCATGAAGTGAATGCTAATTAGTTCCCAGTAATCTTTCCATCTTGCAACATATGACTGATCTATTAACAAAGTAATAACTTTTATAATAGAAGAGATAGTATATAAATTAAAGTCTGGAAATGAAATACCCCCTTGAGACCAGCTATTAGTATGTTTCTTTAATGCAATCCTAGGTCTATTAGGTGCCCATAAGAAATTTAACATTAGTGAATTCAATTTCTTAATAATTATTTTTGTAGGTGGGATTATTATTGATTGTATTAAGTATAATATATTAGGGAATACTATCATTTTAATAATTGTGAGTCTGTCTTCCATGGTAAAAAACATATTGTTCCAGCTATTGAAAAGATTTTGTATATTAAGAAGACAGGTACTATAATTATTATGTATAATAGATTTGATATCTTTAGTTAATATTATACCTAAGTAAGTTATCTGACCTGAGTTGGGTATATATTTGTTAAAATCATTAATGAGGACATTTTTTCGTGTGTATATTGGTAATATTTTAGTTTTTTCTTCATTGAATATTAAACCAGAGATATTTTTAAAATCCATCATTTTATCAAATAAGGACTGCATAGAAGAGTTAGATCCAGTTGATGTAATTAGAACATCATCTGCAAAATTTGAATTTTAGATATTGCATTTTCATCTATATCAAATCCTTCTATATCAGTACTGTTTCTGATCAAATTAGCCCAATGCTCCATTATTAAAGTAAATAATAGTGGAGAGAGTGGACACCCTTGTTTTGTACCTTTTAAAATGGGTATTTTTTGTGAGACATATGTTCCTATCTTAATGTAAGCCAATGCTCCTTTATATAGATGTTCAATTAGATTTACAAATGCATCTGAGAAGTTTGTGCACTTCAGTAAGATAAACAAGTAGTCCCAACTTACTGAATCAAATGCTGAACTTATATCGAGACTAATAAGAGTTAAATCTTTCTTTTTCATATTTTCAAAATCAATTAACGTTAAAGTTCTCCTTATATTATCAAAAGTATTTCTATTTACAATAAACCCTGTCTGGTCTATATCTATAATGCCTGGGATGATTGTCTTTAATCTATCAGCAAAAATACTCATAAACATTTTATAGTCAACATTAAGTAATGAAATAGGTCTATATGAAGTGCATCTGGTTGGGTCTTTATTGGGTTTTAAAATTGGTGAAATAAATGTGTATTGCCAAGATGGGGGAGTTGTTAACTCATTTTGGGCCAAAAACCTTATATATTAATGAGTAACTTTTGGGAAGAATTTTATAGATCTCTGGTATAATACCATCATTACCTGGTGCTTTGTTTGATTTAAGCTTGTTTATTTGTGTAATAACCTCTGTATATGAAATATTTTTATCCATTAGTTTAGTCTGTTGTTTATTAAGTTTTTTGTTCATGTTTGTAGTTATAAATTTCTTTATTTTATCTTTAGGCTCCATGTTAATGTTATTATGATTAATTTTGTGAAAGTGATTTCTAAATTCATCTAATATTTCTGGTAAACTAGAAACATTCTTCTTTTCCTTGGAGAGAAAATTTCTTTGATATGATTTTGTTTATTCAACCTATTTGTTTTATTTTTAAGTCTATGTAACTATTTGGGACTTATTGAGGAAGACAAAACTTATATTTCACTAATGTTATTTTAACTTTATGAGTTAAAATTTCTTTGTATTTCTCATTTAATTTATTTATTTCTTCAATGACTTTTTTGTCCATAATATTTTCTTTATTATTATGTTTGTATGAGTCTAATTTGCTTTGAATATCTAGTAATTCCTTGTCCCAAGATTTCCTTTTATTATTATACCATCTGATACTTTGTCCATATAAATATGATTTTAAAGCATCCCAAACATAAACAATGGAGACTTCAGGTGTATTGTTTAAGTCTAAAAAATGTTGTACTTCTGAAAGTATATAATCTTTATAGTCTTTTAGTTGAGTTAAGTATGCTGGTATCCTTTTGATCTGAACATTGTAAGTACTTTTTATCATAAACTCAAAGACAATTGAATTATGATCTGATATAGGACACAAAATGATTTTAGAATTATTTAAGTCTGTAACCATCTGGTTAGAAATAAAGACTCTTATCTATTTTTGAATAAGTTTTATATCTGTTAGAAAAAAAGTGTATGTAATGATTTTGAATCTATCTGATTATTAATATCATTCAAATGATATAAATTAACAAAATCCTTTAAATGTTTTGCATTAGATGTAATTTTCCTTTTTCCTATAGTAGTAGTATCTTTTCATGTAGGATACAATTAAAGTCACCTGCTAAAATAATATCTCCTATAGAAAATGATATGATCTTATTGAGATGGTGTTTCACTGTATTAATGCCAATTCCTGGTATCCAATATACATTGATTAATGTATATGTCTTTCCATTAATCTGTATTGTAACCATACAAAACATTCCTTTATCATCTTTATAAGACTTAATAGTTTTAGGTATGGGCATACTTTTATTCCATAAAATAGCCACTCCTCTTTTTTTCTGAGTGTGTTCTGAACTAACCAAGACTGTATATTTATTAGTGGCTAATTTATCAATATCCTTTTTCAGGAGACGTGTTTCTTGAAGGAATACTAAGTTGGCCCTATGCAAATTAATGTATCTCATTACACTTGCCCTTTTACATGGGTTATTCAGTCCATTAATGTTTAAAGAAATTCCTTTTAGAGAAATCATTTAGCTTTTATAAACATATAAAACATATAATCAGAATAACAATTAACAAAATAAATGATATTATACCTCCTCCTTTAGATGTACCATTAATTATAGCTGTATTTATTGGAAATCTTATGGGATTTTGTATAAGCTTCACTTTTATTTGTAGTGACAATAAGTTTATAAAATGTGTTGTGGATGTCAGAACTATATACAAACAACAATAAACAGGTGAAAATAATATTAGGATTAAACATTGCACCCAGCCTGGAGTTAAGAACTCCAACTTTGAGTAGCACATACCACTCAAGTTATCCCCCCTATCCTAAGCAGCAGTACCTCAGCTGCCACCATATCAATTCAATACTAACTATTATTAACTAAAGTTAACCTCATTTAATTAGATTATCTAGTAAGACAAAGCTAAACAATTTATAAATCAGCTTCATATAAACAAATAAGAACATTTAGAAACAGCTCATATTACTATGCACATCTATTTTGTAAAATACACTCATAATCAAAATAGCATTCTAATAAACTTGATAATGGGAACCGAGAAAAGAGAGAGAGAGAGAGAGAGAGAAAGGAAAAGAGAGAGAGAGAGAGAGAGAGAAAAAAATAATAAAAAAGGAGCATATCTATATATTAGTTTATTAAAAGTTTGTAAAAATAAGTTCTTATGTTCATTTGGATTCAATAACTTAGGCTATAATGGTTCAGACATTACATATATTAGGGTATTCCTACTTTCTGCCAAAGAAATGCAGTTAACAGTTTTAAAAACTTTAAATTACTTGCACCAAAGCTTTCTTCTCATACTTATTATTGCCAGTAAATAAAATATTTATATTCATACATATGTTTACAAGTCATACTGCACAGCAATGATAATTCCTAGTTATACATAAATCATTGTGATGAAAACCATCTGCATTTTATATATCTGAACTGCAGCTTTAAAATATGTCACATGACAGTTTCTTCTAAAATATAGACATAATGATACTTGTGCTTGTCAGTTAGTTAAGGCAAATGATTTATAACATTATATATGTTAAAATCATAAGTATTTATATACATTAATATGCTGCAGTCATGTAAGCTTTCAAAAATATGTGTATATGTGTTTTACCTTCTATGCCTTCTAAAATATCTCACTTGCTTACTATGGCATACTGAATCATTTAAAATCATTATAACTTTCATATTTTATAAATTACATCTTAAATAAGTAAGTTGTTATAAAGAATAACTCACATTTAGATGTCATAAAGTTCGTTTTTCATCACAAAGTTGCATTTACAGCAGTTCTACTTCCTGGAACAGTGTTCTTCGTGAATCTGCGATGTGTCAGTGTGAAATCAGGGGTCAAAGTTCAAAATGACTGCATTCAGCTTCTCTGCGTGTATTCTGAGTGTTGAAACTTTTAAAACAACTTGAGGACACTATTCACGAGGTAACCCACATCCCAAATTGTCTCCCTTAACATTCTGGCGGGAATTTTAGTAAATACAAGTGACTGACATTCATTTAGTAATACAAATGAAACTAAACAGTGCAAAACCTTCAAGTATTTTACAAGTCATTACAGTCTCTATGACAGTGAAACCAAGCCTACAGTTATTTAACATATTATATAACTTATTTTTATATGCCCCATTTCATTTTCTCATACAAATCTTATTATATACATATATCAGTATTATCAGAAGCATACAACTGTACTTATAAGAGAGAAAGAGAGAGAGAAAAAGAAAAAGGAAGAGAGTAGAGAAAAAAAAGAGAGAGAGAGAGAGAGAAGAAAGAAAAAAAAAAGAAAGCTACAAAGAGTATCTACAAAGAAATATTACTTGCTGTTTGTATTAATAAAGTTAAACATGAAACATATTACTTACAACTATTTTAGTTCTAATTATTTGCAATTATATCATGACATATTATTTGTAATCATGTATAAGCAATAAAGTCATGATATAATATTTAGCAACAGTGTTTAAACAGCATATATAGTTTTAAAGAACTAATAAGTTATTATTTCACTTTTCCATATTTTTCATCATACTTCTCTCCTTGCCCTCCCCACCCTCACTAAATGCATAGTTTATAAAGAATGCCATTATTTAAAACAAGAAGAGAAAGAAAATGTATCAAATTACTAACCTTAGGTCTCTTTATCACAAAGAGAAACAAGTTGATTGATAGCATGTTATTTGTTCCTCAGAGAGTTTGACTATTTATGAAACAAAACAGTTCTTTGCACACAGAAAAATAACTTTGAATAAATCTTTAAAATATTTGTGGCTTTCTGGAGATGCAGTAACTGTATTTGAAGAGATTAAGAGAGAAGGAAAGAAAAAAAAATATATAGAACATGTCATTTGTTTTTTAGTCTTTTTTGCTTCTCTGAAGTCTTCCAAGAAGTTCCTGTTGCCATCCTCTTTAACGAAGGACTTGCCCATTCCATATCTTCTATTTTATCTAATATCTTATTTTTTTTTAATATACAGCAAAGCAGAGTCCAAGTCTTCAAAAATGCTAGGGCCATCAGGTAAAAAGATTTTTAGTTTGTCAGGAAATAAAAGGTAAGTTTTGAACTGTGCTTTCTTAAGCTCTCTTATTAATGGCAAAAAAACTTTTCTTTTAGTTATTACCAAGGAAGAATAGTCATTGTCAAAACGCACAGTTGCCTCATTAATTTTAATAGGTACTTTAGCCCATGCAGATTTTAATACCATCTCCTTGTCATAAGATGATAAAAATCTTACTATAACTAATCTAGGATACTTTTTGTTAGAGTTAAAATTAGATAAGGACCTATGGGCTCTTTCAATACCAAAAGAAAATGCTTCTGACAAGTCTAAAGTTTTGGGAAGCCAAGTATTTAAAAAGGAAGTAATGTTGTTACCTTCTATATTTTCTGGCAGTCCGAAAATCCTAATATTATTGCGCCTAGATCTGTTTTCCAGGTCATCAAGTTTGGATTGTAGGTGTGTGTTCTGCTTCAGCAAAAACTCAATGTTAATTTCTTCTTCCTGGATTCTGTTCTCCATATCATTAACAGTCTCTTCTATGCCTGTAATCTGAGCCTTCTGTTGTTGCAAGTCTTGATGTAACAAATCCATTTGTTTTGTAGTTTTTTCTATGAAGTTATCAATTTTAGTATCCAGTTTGTCCATTTTGGTTGTTAGTTGCTGAATAGTAGATATCAGAGACTGAAGCTCTTTCTTGATGCTGGAATCCTGACTGTTTGCCTTACTGGAACTCATTTTGAACAGAGGTGATGAAAGAGAAATTTCCAAGATGATTTCTGACAGGAAAATTATTTTCTTTCTTTTTTAGATATTATTCAAGAAACTGATATTCCAAACGTATTTAGAAAGAAAATTATTTCATTAGTTGATTTTTAAAGTAATTATTTCCTGTCAGTGCAGTTAAGTTGGTGGAGCTGAAGAAATCTGCTGCTATCCTGTGTTCATCCTTGGCCACGCCCCCCCCTGAACTTTTAAAATTCTGATAACATAATATACATCCATTTCTTGCTCCCTAGCTATTTCAGTGTCCACAGACACTGAAATGCTCATTTTATTTAATTTCTGTGTCCGCAGACACTGAAATACTTTTAAAAAGTGCTGTACGACACTTTGAGTGCAGGGAGCGTATTGGATGTGCATGCACTGCTTAGACATGCCCCTGCACTCAGTACTTTTCTTTATGTCTGTTTAGCCTTAGCAACAGTGTGTCTTCATGAATATGCAAGGCATGCTGCTGTTAATGCTAATGCTAAATGGACACGGTTCACTCCATGCAGGAATAGCACTATTCCTGCATGGAGTTAATTGAATCCCAGGGATAATGTGAGAACTTACATAATACAGAGAAGTTGAAAAGAAATAAAGGAAAAGAAAGAATTGGTAATATAAATGCTGGGAGGTACAGGAGAACCCCCCCAAAAAGAAACATGTGAAAATGGAAAACTTCATCTGAACCCAACTTTCAAGAATTTATGGCTCTACTAGAAGAAACAATACATATGGAAACAAAGGTAAAATAAACAAGAATCTTCCCTAATAAATGAATCAACAATCCTTGGAAGAAAGTTTTTTCTCTCATTGAGACTTTAAAGATCTCCACATCTTCTTAGTACTTGGAGAAATTACACTGATTTATTTTATTATGTGTAACTACCTCTCTCTAACTCTAAGTTATTCTCATTGTTTTTCCATATAGGCCATATGTACATATTGTATATGGTTTGCCTTGGTTTCATTTGTATTCTAGTAGAAATTATGTTTTGTCTTTTTGAAAATCAATAAAATATTTGAAAAAAAAAAAAGAAAACATATGATGTTAAACAAAATTTCTATTATGGTAGCAAAATTGTTGTTTATGTTGCTGCATGCATCACCTGTAATGCTTTATATGTTTAGAAAATGGGCAGAAAATGCCAGTGAAGGATAAAAAGAAAAAAGATGAAACAGGAGGAAAAATACCAACAGCTAACTTTCCAGCCAAAGGCTCAATAAACACAAACAACATTAAAAGGGTGTTGATACAGACCAGGCAAAAAAGCACCTCCTAATGACTTCAGTAAAGTAAGTTTATTGAACACAAGTTAAAAAGTACACATTAATTAAAACCACCGCATTTGTGGTCCACTGTTGCTGGACTTCTTCAGATACAAACTAAGTACCCACCCACAATGCTTATATATCCTTTGCCATTTCAATTATACAATAAAACAATTAATTCCACTATCACTAAACCTTAAAGGGAAAATAATAATGAAAAATCCATTGAATACTAATGCAATCCAGGAAATGCAGGGCATACAAATCCTTGACATAGTACAAATAACCCCAAAATCCAGCTTAACCAAGAGTATAAAATATAAACATGTAAAATAAAATGTAAAATATGAAAGGATGAATAAAAATAACTATAATAATATATGGCTAACATTAATGTATAAAACACATATAAAAAGACAGAATAAAATATGTTTCTATTAATTGCATAAAGGTGTTCATATATTCTCTTTTTGAGCTTCCACTCAGTGTTGTCCATGTAAAATGTCTCACATCTTTTACATTGGGCTAAATATATGTCCCTTACTATCACAACTGGAAATTGTACTTGCCTGAATAAATCTATCACTACTTGCTACATATGTGAATTCTGCATTAGCGATGAAATGATATTGTGCACAGGTTCCACATCTGACAACCACAAGGCACTCTATAGCTATGTCAAGAATCTAAATGGCAATGCTCAGATCTGCTCTGAGCTACAGCAGAATGGCATTAAATATACTGATCCCAAGGATATTGCCAATATCCTAGCAAATCGATTCATTGCCAACTTCACCCCCCTAAAGGGCCCTTCTCAATACTGAAAGATTGCCAAATTCCGGTAATAATGGCCACACAGGTAAAAAACGCACTCTCCAAAGCTAAAAATACAGCATCCATGGGACCAGATGACATCCCGGGTTGTGTACACCTCAGGCTTTGTGCCCACTGAGTGGCGCACATGTATAGTTATCCCACTCCACAAGGGGGGGATCCACCTTGGATCCTGGAAACTACCTCCCCATCAATCTGACAAACCTGATCAGCAAGACCATGGAATGTATTATCATGGAACTTATAAACAAAGACATTGGCAACCTTAAAATAGTGGACCCCACCCAGTTTAGGTTCGTGAAGGGCCGATCTTGTCTCCTGAACTTAACTGACTTCTTTGAATCAGTCTCCAGAGCTGTGGACAAGGGTAAGGCAGTCCACACAGCCTAACTGGACCTCACGAAGACCATCAACACTATCCCCCACTCTGGAATCATAGATAAACTTGCTAAGCTGGGCATTAATCCCTACATCACTCGATGGGTTGTCATCTGGCTTACTGATAGAACCCACAGTGTAAAAGTAGCTGACTCCAAATCCAGTTCCAGACAAGTGACAAGTGGAGTACCTCGGGGTTCAGTCCTGGAAACGCTCTTGTTTGTCATCTACTTCTCTGAAGTATAGGCCAACACTAAGGGACTCTGGCTAACAAAGTTTGCAGATGACTGCAAACTGGGAGCCATTATTGAATCCCCAAATGATGTGGATATTCTACAAATGGGCCTTACAGAAACAGATGCTTGGTGCCGGAGCCATGGGCTGAAGCTCAATCCCAAGAAATGTATAGTTATCCCCTTTGGGAAAAAACATGTACCCGTGAATTACCACATAGGTGGCAGTACACTAAACACCGAAAGTGTGGTAAGAGACATAGGGACACAAACAGACAGTGGTCTCACCTTCGATAACCATGTCACCACAACAGTCAGGAAATCCCTTTATGTGGCACACCCCATCACTAAGGGCTTTTCATCCAGAAAAAAGGAGGCCATTGTCCCACTGTACTCATCCCTTATTAGACCCATTATAGAATACGACACCCCGTTTGGTATGTACCTCTCAAGACATCTGCAACAACTGGAAAGTCTGCAGAAATACCTCACTAAATGAATCACAGGCCAAATGTAGATGCCCTATGCTGACCATCTTAAAAAACACCAGCTATACTCTGTCACATATCGTCTACTCAGAGGCGATCGCTGCTTAACATACAAGGCCATGTCAAACCCAGAGCTGTTGGACATGCTACACTTAAAGAAATCCGAACCATACCTTCCAACCATACTGAACTACTCGTTTTTTACCGAGTTTTGGGGTCAAATAATGGGGTGCCACAATTCCCGAGTGGCACCCCTTTGTTTCCAATTTTTCCCAGCTTTTATTTTTTAAATTTATCTTTTCCACATTTTGACCTGATGTCGTCGCGTATGCGATGACGTCAGTTCCATCAGCCTGTTGGAATTGAGCTCAAGGGCTCATATGTAACATTTCCAGCTGGCTGTTTTGAATCTGCAAGCGGGAAGGACTTGCATCTGGCTGGCGTCTGTGCAAGCGGGAAAGACTTATCTTCTGGTCTGGGCTTGCTTCGGACTTGCATTAATGTCTCGATTCTACATATTACTACTGCAGAGCTTGCAAGCAGAGTGGGAAGGACTGGGCTGCTTTGGATACTATTACTACTGTACTGTGTGCGAGCAGAGTGGGAAGGGCTGGGCTGCATCAGGTAGGAAACAACTGCTGCCTGAAACAAGCAGGTATCTGAGAGATGACATCAATTATGATCATTTTGGAATACGTAAAGCTGAGGTGTAAGTTCACATATTTTCCCAAATGCTGTAAGAATTCTTGCGTGTTTCAATTTTTCCTACATATCATGAATTTATTTTGCATGTTCTTGCTGGGCCAGTAAACTTTTAAGGGTTTACTAGAACAAATATGAATGTTACAGTATTATTTGTTGTGCTCTTGTTCAAGCATCCTATAATTGTGCTTTTAACTCACTGACATGTAGTTTGCCTTGAAACTCCTCCTTTCCTGTAAGATTTTTCCAGTTTGCAGCCTTACTGATGCCTTGTACTGCATAAACACTAGTTTTATTTCAACTAATTATACTGATCTGTCTAAAGAACCCCTAAGACAGTGGTTTAGTACAGCTTTATTATTTGTAGTGTGCATGTGCTTGCAAGGTATTTTTTTTTTTTTTTTTTGCATTGCAATGTTTGCCTGATATTCACTAAACTTTCTGTAAGGCTTTAATCAAGTTGTCATGGTGCATAATTCACAGCAAACCTGGATGCACGTTGAATCCTCTGTTATATGGAATGAAAACAGCCATGCTCGTACAAGGGTTCATGTGTGATAATACTTCTGTCCAATAAATCATACATGCCACAACAAATTAACTGTATTATTTTGCTTCTGTAAATTGAAGACTGCTAAAATGAAATAATTCTCATTTTAATAAATAACATTCAGGGAAACATAAAGCCAAAAACACTCAAATATGATCAAGTCAAACCAACTTTGTGCTGCCATACAATGGTTTATATTTTTAGCATGCACTGTAATTTAGGAAAATACTTCACTTTTTTCAAACTTTTACTATAGTTGCTTTTTTTTCTTATCTGCAAGTAATGTTACTGTAGCAATAATGTGATATAATTTGGCAGTGCATATAAGGCAACAGAGGAAATGTTGGAATTGTCATTTTTTTTACCTCTACATTCTGTTACTTTCTCAAATTAATGTAGTCTTTGGACAGTCACAGCGCTGGTGAATCAGTAATAAATTATGTGAGCATATTCATATCATATATGTTCAATTGTTATCATTTTATACAGAAATGAGATACTCTAGGAAAATTCATATTTATAGTCATTGCTAATGACTGGCTGTACTTTTATTGACAAAATAAAAGCTCACTACTGTAGAATTTTTGTAGTTTCTATAAAAAAAAATTAAAGTCATTGGCTGGCACTTGTTCTTGCTTTTCCCCACAGGGCACAACTGCCCAAATAGGAGTTTCCCTATGAAAATAGTGGTAGTAACCTTAAAAACACCTAAATGCATTTGAAATGTCGGTTGTATACCTAGCTAAATTATGTAAAGGTCAAACATAATCAGATCAGCCATTATATAATTATTTTTTCCTCTCTTTCAACAAGGTTGTGTAAGCCCTGAAGTTATCATATTTAATTTCTGTGGGTGTAAGGGTGGAGCCCATACATCAGGAAGAGTGAAAAATGCAGTCCTATGTAAAAGTTACATAGTGAGAATGGAATTCTGTATTCCCCATTATTGGCTTTGCCGGGTTTTTTGTGCTAAGAGGTTGAGGGCTATGGTGAGAAGTGAGAACTGAATTCACTAAATGATAGCCATTTAAGTTTCAGTCTTCCATCTATTTTATATATATATATAACTATAACTAACTAAGTGGGTTGGTCTTCTCAAATGCTGTCTCTGTATTAGGCAGAATGAGCTAATGACACTAGACTGGGAGGAGTGTCCCAGATCAAATTTACAGTAGGAGTGGGCAACTGCAAAGCCACCAAGTATAACAGCAAGACACCAACAGGGAGGAAGGGCGGGCAACAATACTACAGCTACTAGCCTACATTCTTTTAGATAGTAAACACTACAGAAATGTTTATCACAGCAGAAGAACAGCAGTGAGCCACAAAACGAAAGTTTATAAATAGAATAAGGAGCAAGGAGATTCTACAGAATGATTTTAACTGCAATCAAATCAGTTATATGATACACTCCTTGGCAGGAAATCAGAACAAACAAACAGGTGCCCAACAAGTAGAGGAAATTTCCAGTCAATATCTTTCACACAGTGAAATCAGCTAAAAAGCTTTACAAACAGTGTGACAGTAAAAACCTTATTTATCTGGTCCTGCAAGGCAGACAATCATAGTTCAAGATTAGTCAACAGCAATAATATACAGTAAAAGGTATGCAGCAGGCAATAAAAAGTGCTATATATAAATCACTAGAAGCAATAACTAGCAAAAATAAGCAAATAAAAAAAAAAACAGGATACTTATTGTTATACAGCTCAGATCAGAGTTGTAGTCAATGCCCCTCCTCCACTTGGCTCAGTGTGATATTATTGCCTTTCCTAAAAATAAATGTTAAGGGGTTCCTAAATATTAACAATAATGATTAGCTAACACCCGGAAAATATATTTGTTGGAATAGAAAATGCAGTCTAGATAGAATAGGCTAATTTCTGGCAATATGGTTATGATGCAGTGGCTCAAAAGTCAGCATCAAAAGTTTTTAAAGTTTAGTGTCATAACCCTTTAAAAGCCCTATACTCATCAAGCGATCTTGCCAAGAGAAATAATGATCCAGTGTTTCAATCCTCACAACTATAGAAAAGCAGTACCTTTTGAAGAAATAGGATGTTGCATAAGAAATATTCTGGATAAAATGAAAGAAAATAAGGAAGCAAAAATGTCTACTCAGCAAGACATTGACACCAATAATTATTAAATGAGTACTGAAAGTGACAAACCTCCAAACATTGAAAGAACAATCAGAAATATAATCCTCAGTGTAGTACTTGAAAATCAGATTTTTTTTTTTGGGAGGGGGCATTAGACTCACATTTGCTTGCAATCACCTTAGCTTAAATAAAGGATTGTATTAAGCTATAAAGTAATATCATACAAACTCCCAGATTCACGAAAGCTTGCACGGAGTGCAAGATGAGTGTAGGAGCTCACGCCGGCAATATGTCTGCTGTGCGATCCAGGAACAGCCATCAGGGGCATGCACGAGAGCTGATAAAGCTAGTATTGCATGGACAGTGTCATGGTATGCAAATGACCTCATTTGCTGGTGAAAGCCATGCAAATGAGGTAAATTTGCGATCCAGCAAACACTAACCTGTCCGTGGAAGATTAGTGTTACCTGCAGAAATGTACTCTGTTGGTAACGGAGTACATTTCTGCAAATAGCTAAACAGAGCTATGACAGCTCCAAATAAAGGATGCATACAGTTGAGGAAGCATGCCAATGGCCAAATATAAGGCCATTGGCATTGCAAAATGTTTAAAAAGATAAAAATTTAACTTTTTATTTTCCCCGATCTCTGATGTTTAAGCATAGCGCAGCACCATGCAAACGTGCGGCACTTATAAAAACAGGAAAATAATTAAAAAAAAAGCCAAAAATAGGCATTTTCACTAAAAAGCTTATTCTGCCATGCAGGTGAATGGCAGGCTGAAGACAACATGGCTACTGACTAGTGGTTGCTAAGAGGGGGAAGCTCAGTGTGAGAGATGTAACCATGCATTACTAGGCAATCCTATGCAAACGAGGATAAGGGTAGTGAATCCCAATTTTCCCCAGCATGTGAGGCATGTCCCAAGAGTGTAAGATTAGGAGTAGGTGAGTAGAAGACTAGAATATAGGTGACATCATGAGGGAGTGTAGCAGACAGGCTGTAAGCTAATTGGAGCACAGTGGCTCATGTTTGCCCTGAGTTGCTCAGGATTGTAAAGAGGCGTGCCTACAGTTATCCTATTTAAAAACCTCAAACCCAAGGTGCACACTGTTAAAAGATAGGAAGCTCCTTGCAAACATGCACACAGCATGTGCGCTCGTGTGTGCACACGTTTGCGCTTGTTTGTGTGGCGCTTCCCCCGGGCGGAAACAGAAAGGCAAAAGGAAGGAAAAGAAGTAGTAGGAAGTTAACCAAGGAGAACTAGCAGAGCTGTCAGGTGAAATATATCAGAATCAGCCAAGTACACAGGCAGCAGACTAGCTCAACTCAGCCCAGCACTTTAAACTCTGCAAACACCATTGCCCCTGTTTTTTCTCAAGAACTCTGCAACACTGCAGTATACAAAGAGGGCAAGCTTACAAAGCTTAAGTCAGACAAAATGTTAGGGGCTGCTCTTGCTATCATAAACCAACATGTGCAAGGTGCTGAGGGTGGTGATGTTGTGAATGCTGCTGAGCAACCCACAGTGAGGAGATGGAGAAGAGTGTACAGACCCAGGGTAACCTACCAGGGGCTACATGAGCTGGAGATAGTGGAGTGCTATAGGGTGGACAGGGACCTCCTACAGCAAATTGTTGAGCTGTGCCGGCCACCCCTCACACACAGAATCAACAGAGGGGAACCCATCTCAGTGGATACCAAGGTATGTGTTGGCCTAAGAATACTAGCTACAGGTACCTTCCTAAGATCAACTGGTGATATGATGGGGATTTCACAGGCATCAGCATCCAGGGTACTCCACCAGTACATGTCGGTGACCATATATATTTCCACAATTCCCATGAGGCATTGGCCAGCAATATGCATCTTTTCCACCAAATAGCACAATACCCTGAGGTAGTGGGTGCAATAAACTGCATGCACATATACATCAAAGCACCACCAGGTGAGCAGGGTAGGGTCTACATCAACCGCAAGGGCTTCCCCTCCATCAACTGCCAGTTCATGTGCAGTGCCCAGGGCATAATAATGAATGCGTGTGCTGGATGCCCTGGAAGCTATCACGATTCCCACATTTGGCATCTGACCCAGCTGTACCAGTTATTTGCCAATGGGGACATTCCCTACGGTCACCTAGTAGGGGATGCTGGATATGCACTGGAGCCATGGCTAATGACACCCATCAGAAATGCACACACACCTGAACAAGAACTTCATAATGAGGCACACGCACAAACAAGAATCATAATTGAGCTTGTGTTTGGGATGCTCAAGTCACAGTTCCGGTGCCTGGGCACATCTGGTGGAGCCTTGCAGTACTCACCAACTACATGTACCCAAATTGTTATGGTATATGCCATGCTACACAATATGATCCTGCGTAAACAGTTGCAGCAGGAACAGCATGGGGCAGGGCCAAACAGCCCCCCACCATTGCCAAGGCCTGCACAGGCACAGCGTGACTCAGAGGAGGAACAACCTGAGCCTGCCCCAGTAGGCAGAAGGAGGCATGCCCAGTATGCCCTGGCCTTGGCAAAGAGGCAACGCATAGCACATACACTGACTCAGTAGGAACCCTGGAAATGACACCTCTCTCTGACTCACACATACAGTAAAAGGGATGCCTACCTTGACACTAACTGTTTTCAAACATGTATAGGGAGTATACTATGTGCATCCGACACAAGCAGCCCTGCAGCACCAACTGAGGCATGAGTACCTTATTTTAAGCAATATAAAGCACTGCTAAGCACATTTTACCAGTATTGAGCATATTTAAATACAATTACGTGTAGCTGCGCATCGTGCTAACCAGCGCAATGTCGGGCAATGTCGGGCAAAGTCGAGCAAAGTTGGCTAAACACGTTCAAACCTGCTTTACTGTTCTTTAACCAGTCAGGTCTGCCCAGCAGGAAAATAAAAAGCAGTGACAGGGATCAAACTCAGGATACTGTGCACTATAGTCACAGTACTGAACCACTAAGCCATGATAGCATTTTACTGGCACAGACACAACTTAAGTCACTCACACATACCAGTTGGGGGGGGGTCACATACCTAACAGTCACAGCCAGCAGGACAGTTGTAGACAAATGCAAACACAAATAAATGCTGTATAATGCCCTCTGAAGAGGCATATGGGTAACCTCCCCACAGGCCTATGCAGACAGATAACAGCAGACCAGCCAGCATGATGTGGGTTGGGTAGGCTATGAAGTCACAAACTAATATGCGTGTAATTGGAAGCTAAGGTCTGTAGTACAGTGGTATGCCTCAAGCCAGTACGATAGGCAACAGTACAGACTGAAATGGAGTAGCTGACATAGCAGTGCAGGCCTAGCAAATGTGTATAAGTGTCAGGTGTACACTTCATCCTATGTAAACCCACAGTAACAATCAGGTGTGCCCCCCGGGTAGAAATGTATAAATAATTGCTGTCCCTCCTATATGTAGAAATGTTGATAAGTCTATGCAAATTGACTCATGGAAGCCCTGCAGGTACAGCGTGCTTCCTGTTGATGTACAACACAAAGGTAAGCCCAGAAGTAAAAACCAACTTGATTTTTCATACATATATAGTATATATGCCCTCAGTGGGCATGCTCACACACTTAAACAAATTTAGCAAATTTCAGTCAACAACATTCTGAAAGGTCATACTGGGCATGCTCACACACTTAGGCCATGTCTGAGTACAGCAGTGGGCCACACATATCTGGCAGTTGCAGTTCTTACTCCAGACACATGTCACTATTCATCAATCCTGCCTTGAGCACACAGTGATATGAAAACAGACCCATATAATATACTGGACTCCTGTCATAATCAAACTATGTAATACAAGTAATTAAGTTGTTCAAAGAAAGTTAAAATCCAAAGAAGATCAATAAATCTCCAATCAGGATCATCAAGAAATAATGAGCACTCCTAACATTATCCAAGCCAAGCTCTGCCAAAGATATTGCCAAAGATTCCATAGAGAACCATGAAGCTTTCTTTAGCTATGTCATAAATATCAATGTAAACTCATATATGTTCTGAGTTAGTGCAAAGGGTAAATGAATACATGTACATGGCTGACATTGCCAACATCTTGTCAGACAGGTTCATTCATATTTACCCCCCTCTCACTGACAAAAGGGCCCATTACCATACCTGGAGATTGTGAAAACCCAGAAATCACATATACAATGGTTAAACAGCTCTATCCAAACCTAAAAACATGGCGTCTATGGGATAACATGCTGTCCCTGGCTGTGTCATATGTGAACTCCAAAACAAATAGACCTTGTACCTGAACAGTCTGTTGAGACTTAACCTCTGTACAGGATATGAAACTGTTGAATGGGTTACAGCAACGTTTGGCACAGTACACAAGTGTTGGTGCACAACAGACCATGGGAACTATTGTCTTATAAGCCTGATCTGCACGGCCATGGAGTCCATCATTATGGAACTCATAAACAGAGCTATTGGGAGCCTACAAACACCCAACCCTACCCATTTTGGTTTGGTCGGGGCAGATCATCCCACACACATGTCGTATCCACAAAATCAACAACCTGTACATAAACATGTATGTCATCTGATCGATTGCCAACTGGGTCACAGATAGATCCCACATGGTAAGAATTGTGGTCTCCCTGTTGGACTGTAAGCTGGTAACAACTGCTGTCCCCCATGGCTCAGTCCTGGGACCCCTCCTGTCTGATGTATACTTTTCAGAAGTACAGTCAAGCACACGAGGGCTATGGTTAGCAAAGTTTGTGGATGACTGCAAAAAGGTTGTCATAATCGATGTTTGGGACAACAGAGACATCCTTAAAAAGGGTCTCAGTCAGATAGATGTGGTGTCAAAATTATGGCCTCGAGCTACAGTCATACAAATACCACATAGGTGCCAACACCCTAAATACGGAGGTAATAATAAGGATCTATGGACACATGTGGATAGTCATCTCTACTTTCAAAAACACATTCACAAAGTGGTTAGAAAATCATGCTATGTGTTCCCACAAATTGCCAAAGTCTTTGCATGTAGGTCAAAGGAGGTTCCCTCTACTCATCAGTCATCAGACCCATCAGAGAGTACCATGACACACTTGCGATGAATCTGACTAGGCACCTTCAGCAGCTGGAAAGACCACTGAAGTACCTCAACAAGAGGATTACTGGCCTCAAACAGTTGCTCCATGCAACAAGACTGAAGTAACTCAATCTGTACTCTGTTGCATACCGTCTACTCAGGTGATCTCTGCCCAACAGACAGGTCCATGTCCAATGCAGAACTGATGTACATGCTGTATCTGAAGTAAACCAAGCTCAGTGTGCCACATGCTCTAGGGATATAATCATCACAACAATAAATAGAACATGTTGGAGGGATACATTACTAACTCACAGACTTCCCTTGCTTTGGAACAGGCTCCCAACCTACATTAAGCTGAGTCCCTCATCGACACTCTTCCAGAGGAGCCTTGATGAGTGTATGTGAAACTAAACTGTCACACCATGGATCACTTCATCAGCTCTACTACACAGAGGCAAAGGTAACTAACCCCAGGTGTGGTGATAGCTGCACACTCTGGCCATACTAATATATGCCTTCAGGCAGATAGTCTATTACCTACCTATGTACCTATTTATGCAGGGGGAACACAGTATAATAAGCCAAAGATGGATGGGCAGAGATGTGTGTAAGAGGGTGACCATGACAGGGAGCCATCTAGGACTGTCCCACCCAGCACACATCCCAATGGCACAAAAGACATGAGGTGCACATCTCACCCACTGTACATAACAGCCACCAGTATCTGTAAGCATTACAGTGTATGTGGTGCATGTGCCTGATATACAACATGACTGTACAATGAAGTACACATCTACTATCTGTAGACATGTACCTGTCACATAGGTTCACAGGTATGTAGTAGACTATCTTCACAAAGGCATATATTAGCCTAGGCAAGTTGTGCAGCTTTCAGCACCCCATTGGTTAGTCTCCTAAGTCCTAGTTCTAATAGTTAGTACCCTAAGCCCCTTTCTAGTGGGGCTGCTGATGTGATCTCTGGCTTGAATTGTCTGTTTCCCATACACTCATTAAGGTTCCTATTGAAGAGTGTCAATGAGGGGCTCTGTCTGATGTACACTGGGACTCTGTTCCACAGTAAGGCAAGTCTCTGGGATGGTACTCTATCCAGCATGTTGTATTCATTGTGATGAGGTTCATATCTCTGGAGTGTGTCGTGTGACTCAATTTTGTTTTCCTTAGATGGAGTATGTTCAACAGTTATGTGTTGGACATGGCTCTGTATGTTAGGCATAGTTTGCCTCTGAGTAGGCGGTATGCAACAGAGAACAGATTTAGTTTTTCCAGTTGTGTTGCATAACACAACTGTTTGAGGCCAGTAATTCTCTTGGTGAAGTACCTCTGTGGTCTCTCCAGCTGCTGGATATGCCTAGTCGAGTACATCCAAAATGGTGCATTGTACTCAATGATGAGTCTGATGACTTAAGAGTAGAGGGCCACCACTACCTCTTTTGATCTTGATGCAAACCCTTTGTTGATTAGGTGGGCCACATAGGATTTCCTAACCACTTTGGCAACATGGTTGTCAAAGGAAAGATGACTATCTACTTGTGTCCCCAAATCCTTTATTACCTCGTCAGTTTTTAGGGGGTAACACCTATGTGGTAGTTTGTGGGTACTTTGTTTTCCCCAAAGGGGATTACTATGCATTCTTTCACATTGAGCTTGAGGCCATAATTCTGACACCACACATCTGTCTCACAGAGTCCCTTCTGGAGAATATTTGTGTCATCCGGGGAATCTATTATGGCAAACACTTTACAGTTCCCAGCAAACTTAATCAACCACAACTCTCCTGTTTTGGCATGTACTTCTGAGAAGTATATACCAAACAGGAGGGGGCCCAGGACTGAACCCTGGGGGACATCAGTTGTTACCGGTTTAGTGTCTGACATGTAGCCAGCAACTCTTAATTTGTGGGATCTATCTGTGAGCCAGTTTGCAATCCATCTTGTGATGTATGGATTTATGCCCAGGTTGGTGAGTTCATCTATGATACCTGACTGGGGAATGGTGTCAAAGGCCTTAGCGAGGTATAGGTAGTCTCTGTGGAGCTCCTTTCAATCATCTGTAACCTGGGTAACTGTCTCAAAGAAATCCACCCAGTTCAGGAGGCATTATACACCTTTGACAAAGCCAAACTGGGTGTGCTCAACTGTGTGAAGGTTCCCAATGTCTTTATTGTTGAGTTCCATTATGATTGGTTCCATTGCCTTGCAGATCAGACTCATCAGGCTCATAGAGCGGGAATGCCAAGTGTCTGTTGTAGCCCCTCCCCTGTGGAGTGGGAAGAATGTTGCTGTGCAACATTCTATGGGTACATATCCTGTAGAGAGGATGTAGAGAGAGGTGTAGGTATCCTTGATGAATATGGATACATCCCCACCCTATGTGCTATGATCCAGGTTCTGATGCTGGAAGGTATGGAATGAGTAGTATCCTGGTAGTGCTGGTGTGCTCTCTGGAGCCTTGAAGTAGGTTTCTGTTACTGCACAGATATCAATATTCTCCATACTGAGAAGTGCCTCAAGTGTGTGCATTTGGAGGCTGAGACTTCTGGCAATGAGTAGCATTTAGCTCACTTTGTGGTTATTTGTGTTGGTTACGGGGTTTGATTTGTCCTGAGTGACCGGTGTTCCACACCTGAAGTCAATGCCTCATTGGTCCGATCCGACCATAAGCTAATTACCCAAGATATACACATTCTGCCCCCACCCCCCATTAAGGAAACCATGGTAAAAAATTTCTCCAAAGCCAACTTCCTGCTTCTTAAGACAGAAGTGGTGAACTTCATGACACCCATGGAGATGGACAATACAGTTAAGACTATTGAATCCTACACAAATGCACTTTATAAGCACTTACATGAGTGCATGGATCGTGCTATCCCAAACAGAACCAAAACGCTATCCTCCAAAAAAAGGAAGACAATCTGGTGGTCCCCTGCCATAAACAAACTGTACAACAGAAGGAAGAAACTGTTGCAAAATAGAGTAAAATCCCATGAGTGGAGTAGCTCCCTGGTCAGCCTCAGTAAGAAGCTGTGATCCCTGATAAAATCCACAAAGCTAGTTATGAAAACAAAATTGCCACTGATTCTAAAGACAACCACAAAGCATTTTATAGCTATGTCAAGAATCTCAATGGCAACACTCAGATCTGCTCTAAGTTACAGCACAATGGCATTAAATATACAGACCCAACTGATATTGCCAACATCCTGGCAGATAGGGTCAGTGCTAACTTTACCCCCCTCTCACCCATTAAAGAGCCCATCTCTATACCGGAAAAATGCAAAGCTCCTGTAATCACGGCTGCACAGGTAAAAAACATACTCTCCAAAGGCAAGAACACAGCATCCATGGGACCAGACAACATCCCAGGCTGCATTCTACACGAACTACAGAATGAACTGGCACCCCACATAAGTACCATGTTCAATCATAGCCTCACTTCAGACTTTGTGCCTGCTGAATGGTGCACACTGACTGTTTCCCACTCCCCAAGGGGGGAGCCAACACAGACCCCAGGAACTACTGCCCCATTAACCTGATGAGCCTGGTCTGTAAGGCCATGGAACGTATCATCATGGAAAGTATAAACAAGGGCACTGGTAATCTCCAAACTCTGGACCCCACCCAGTTCGAGTTTGTAAAAGGCAGATCATGTCTCCTAAACATGATAGACTTCTTTGAAGCAGTCACCAAGGCCGTAGATAAGGGTATGGTGGTTCACACAGGCTATCTAGATCTTGCCAAGGCTTTCAACACCATCCCCCACTCTGGAATTATAGATAAACTCACTAAACTAGGTATAAATCCCTATGTCACAAGATGGGTTCCCAACTGGCTCACTGACAGAACCCACACTGTGAAAGTAGCAGACTCCAAATCCGACTTCAGACCAGTGACAAGTGTAGTGCCACAGGGTTCAGTCCTGGGTCCTCTCCTGTTTGGTATCTACTTCTCTGAAGTACAGGCTAACACAGAAGGACTTTGGCTAACGAAGTTCGCAGATGACTGCAAACTAGGAGCCATAATCGAAACTCCTAACGATGTGGACATCATACAAAAGGGCCTCACTGAGACAGATGCCTGGTGTCAAAGCCATGGCCTCAAGCTCAATGCCAAAAAGTGCATTGTCATCCCCTTTGGTAAAAACTCTGTACCCATGAACTACAATATAGGTGGTAGTATACTTAACACCGAAAGTGTGATAAGAGACCTTGGGACACAGGTGGACAGTAGCCTCTCCTTTGATAATCACATCACCACAGTAGTCAGGAAATACTTCTACGTGGCACACCTCATCACAAAAGGTTTCTCATCCAGAAAAAAAGATGTCATTGTTCCCCTCTACACATCACTCATTAGACCCATTATAGAGTACAACGCCCCTTTTAGTATGTACCTCACAAGACATCTACAACAACTGGAAAGGCCGAAGAAATACCTCACAAAGAGGATTACCGGCCTCAAACAGATGCCCTACATAGACAGTCTCAAAAAAATCCAGCTTTACTCTGTTGCATATCGCCTACTCAGAGGTGATCTCTGCCTAACATACAAAGCTATGTTAAACCCAGAGCTGTTGGACATGCTCCACTTAAAGAAATCCCAATCCCTCCAAGCTACACGCTCTAGGGACCTAAACCTTGTCACCACAATAAACAGAACATGCCGGAGGCATAGATTCCAGTCCCAGAGACTTCCCATACTCTGGAATAAACTACCTATCTATATCAAACAAAGCTCCTCATTAGCACTCTTCAAGAAAAATCTTGATGATTGGATGGGAAATAGGAAATTCACCCCGGGGATCACCTCTGTGGCTCTGCTCGACAGTGGCATGGGAAAATAATTTTCTTGGGTGGCAAAAGCCAGTGTACCTTTTTGGCTGGGCTTGTATAGGCCCCAGGGCTGATAGCCTAGTACCTACCTATGAACCTATGAATCTTTGAGCATTGCCTAAAAAAGGTAATATGGGGACAGCAATAGCCTTGGCCAGTATTCAGAAGCATAGGAGCGACAGGTGCAAACCATCTCCAGCGAAGCAACAAGGCTTGTCTATCATGTCATCACAGGCAGACAGAGACTGGATCCCCTTTGAATGACACCAGAAGCTCAGCCAATTGTTGAAGTTTATCATCTTTCTGTTATATTGCAGTATCATGTAGGTGAAGGTAAGATGCTACTCAAGGTCAGGGTCATACCAGCCTGGGCTACATGATCATAGAGCTACTATATATCTCTTGTCATATTTTCCTGGGAGGTATGTCTCAGATCATTCACACTGACATGTACAAAGACCGCGTCATATATGTAACTGTTCTGGAGTGATGTAAGTGCTTGTGTTATGTGGCGATTCATAGCACCTGACAGGCAACTGACAGTAACCTTCCACTTGTCCAGCCTAGTGAGTGGAACATCTGTGTGCCTGACTATGGAGTCACCTATTACTAGTGTGTTGGGTATGTTGTTTTGCCTTAGGGCCTGTTGTGAGGCACACTGCTTTGGTGTATTATGTGTTTTCTGGCGTGTGCTTGGAGGTGCATGTTGCTTGCTTGTCTGCTTAGGAGGACACTTTCTCTTTTTCAGATTACTATTTGTATTTTCCAGGTATGGTAATGTGCATTTATGTGTGTGGATTTGCTGGTGCTTATATTGTAGGTCTATGTGAGAATGTTGGTGTTGTGCTTGTAGGACCCTACTCCTCTTGACTGTATTGTCCAGTATTGGGTTGACAGAGCTTAGCCACCAGTTTGACCCTGTGTGTGCCAGCATGTGGTGCATCAAACCATATATGATATGGTTATGGCCTATGCATACAATGCACTCACAATACACCTAGTATGATAAGCCTGCTGAGGTTAGCAAATGTGAAAAACCCCTTTGGGCAAACTGTCAGCGAGTAATGTCTGTATTGCATCCTGTAACTCCATATTGCTTGCTGAAGTGTAAAAAAGTACTTAGTTTGGATTAAGAACCCCGCACTTGCCAACTGTGTATGTGCGTGTCTGTCTCTCCCTGGGGAGAGAGCAACCTTTTTGGAGACTACTCACACCCCTTAAAAGTGATATATTCATCTTTGTCAAGCCTGATGATGTCACCATCCTACAAATATACCTGTGGGAAGGTGAACTCTCAGTAATGTGTATTGCGTGTTGTGTAAATGCGTACTGCTAAAGTATCATAATGTAGTTAGATAGGGGTTTGAATCCTGCACTTGTCAACTGTGTGTCTGTCTGTCTCTACCTGGGAAGGGAGCAGCCTTTTTGGAGACTACTCACACCCCTTAAAAGTGATATACTCATCTGTGTCAAGTCTGATGATGTCACCATCCTACAAATATACCTGTGAGAAGGTGAAATCCCAGTAATGTGTATAGTGCGTCGTGTAAATGTGTACTGCTGTAGTATCATAATGTAGTTAGGTAGGGGTTTGAATCCTGCACTTGCTAACTGTGTGTGTGTGTCTGCCCCTCCCTGGGAAGAAAGCAACCTATCTGAAGACTACTCACACACCATAAAAGTGATATACTCATCTTTGTCAAGTCTGGTGATGTCACCATCCTACAAATATACCTGTGGGAAGGTAAAATCCCAGTAATGTGTATAGTGTGTCATGTCAATGTGTACTGCTGTAGTATTATAATGTAGTTAAGTAGGAGTTTGAATCCTGCACTTGCTAACTGTATGTGTGTGAGTGTGTGGCACCATTGGTCAATGTGGAGTGGGTTTTGATTTTTCTAGTGTATGACATATCACAATGACAACTGTATGTGCATAACACATTTAAGGTAGCTGTGGTGCAAAGCCATATACATACATGTGACCTCAATTTTTTCATAGCTGGGTACTATGCTTTCTCCATGAAAGCATCTGTTATGCTGCCAGAATGAATGTGCTGGCACTTTCCAGACCTTAGGTTACTTCTGTATGCTTGTGACAAGCTTAGCCACTGCAGTGATCCCTGGGCTACATCTTCTGTTTCACATCCACTCATCACGGTTTCTATTGAAGAGTGTGAGTGAGGGTTTATGCTTGAGGTATATTTGAATCCTGTTCCAAAGCAAGCAAAGTCTGGCAAAGATGACTAATCATTATAGGTGTGCAACAACCTCTGTTGATCTGCATGCAAACCTTTTATTGCTTGTGCGCTCCACAGAGGCATTTCCAAAACCCTTTGGTAATGAGATTATCAAAGGAGAGATGACTAAACACATGGCTCTATGTATACATTAGTACCTGTTCCACATTTTGGGGGCTACTGCCTATGTGGTACTCTGGGGATACTTTGTTTTCTAAAAGTGGATAACTATGCTTTCTTTGGCTTATAGCTTTACAGCATGATTTTGACACCATGTATCTGTGTTTATGATACCCTTTTGGAGGATGTGTGTGTCATCTGGAGAATAAAGTCTAGCCCACAGTATGCATTTTCATCAGATGTGGGCAGACATATCCCTACTGTCTTTGCCTGTACCTAAAAAAGCTATATGCCAATCAGGAGTGGTCCCAGGACTGAGTGCAGGTGAATACCACTTGTTTCTGGCATAAAAATTTACATGGAGGCGGCAAATGTTACTGTGTGTCCTACATCTGTGCGTCAGTTGTCAATCCATCATCTAACAGTCGTTTATGGTCAGTCTGTTGAGGTTATGTATAATACCAGAATGTGGGATGGGTATGAATTGCTGGGTGAGTTAAAGCTTGGCTATGTGGACCTCCGCTCCCACACCTATAGCCTTGCTAACTGGCTTGAAGTCTACTTGGTGTAGGAGCCATGATCTGGCCTTTAGAGAACCTAAGTGGGTATGGTGCAGTGTTTGCAGGTTCATAATGTCTCTGTTAATGAGTTCCATAATACTGTGCTCCATAGCCTTCCAGATAACATTTGTCTGGCTTATAGGGAGAGCGTTTCCAGGATCTGTTGTAGCTCTACCTTTAATCGATTTAAGTTAACATTTGCACTGGGTGTGATGAGGGTGGACAGGATTAGGAATAAGTATATTAGAGGGTCAGCCCAGGTTTGAAGGTTAGTAGACCAAGCCAGATAAGCAGGATTACATTGGTTTGTACATGTGCTGAGGAAGGATGCAGAGTATATTGTGAAATAGATGCTAAGGATGAAGCCACCAGGTAACAAGAAAAGAGGAATGCCTAAGATGAGGTTTATGGATGTGGTGAGAGAGGACATGCAGGTGGATGGTGTGACACCGTAAGATGCAGAGGGCAGGAAGAAATGGTAATAGATGATCTACTGTGGCGACCCCTAATGGGAGCATCCAAAAGGAGAAGAAGAAGTTGTAGCTCAATCCTTGTGGACTGTGAACACCATTACCGTGCGTCATTCCACAAGTATGTAACCTGTATAGAGGCTGCATCTGAACAGAGTGTTTAGGTGAGTGGTTAATTCATATGTCAGCTTGTGTATGACACAGCCAGGGACACTGTTCAGTACCATTGCCACTGTGGTTTGGACTTTGGTAAAGAGATGTTTTAACTAGAGTGTCTGTGAATCATCAGGTTTTACATTCTTCAGGTCTGGAAATGTGACCCTTGTGTAACGACAGGGTGGTGGAATCCGCATTCAAACTGCCTGACAAGATATTGGTAATGTCATTCAGATAAGTGTACTTTGTGACCATTTACATTAACTCTGACCCGATCTGAGATTTCCCCTGATTATAAACAACATTAAAGAAAGCTTTAGTGTTGTCTTTGGAATCCATGCCAATTTGTATTTTGAAGCTTGCCTTTTATGATTAATGAGGGCTTGTATTTTCCCAATAATACTGACCAGAGAGGTTATCCCTTATTGGTATGTAACTCTTTTTGGTACACCTTCACACCTTCTATTATATATTTAGTTTATGGCAGGGGTCCATGAGACTAATGCACTTTTACTGTATAAGCGAGTATTTCTTGTGTTTGTGATAGCATGGTCCACGCAACCCTGTAGGTGAACAGTGTGCATTACTAAAGGATTATGCAGCTGGGACAGTGTTAACCTTAGTAATGCAAACCAATGACAGATAGCAACAACAGCATCACCCACAGCACAGTGTCAACCCGTGTCATACACACACATGCGTACTGAAGTTCCAAAATGTGTGTAGTACAATGCATACTGGCCACCAATAGAAACTATGGAGTGTTAACACTGGCCAATACAGGGCATGTCACCATGCCCATGTGTCCAATATGCATGTACATGCAGACAGTGTACCTCCACCATGTTCACAAATGGACACTTGCAAACCTGTGTTGCACACATCCCACACTTACTGTCCATTGTATAATGCATGCTGACACAACTACACACATCAGCCAAGTGGCACATGGGCAAAAAAAACACAATTGGAATAAACACTGGTGAAAACAATACAACATTGCTAATTACAGATTTAATGCATCGTGCCTGCTCAGCTACACCTTCAAGGATATCATTAGACTTTACTGCTGACAACATGCTACACATCCAACCATTGCTATACTTTATTAAAGTCACCCTGTGCATCAGCACCATGTTAGCCTATTCCTGCATCAATGTTACAGATGACAGGAGGTGGCACAGGTTTCATCATATGCACAGGATGCGTTGTTGGTTTGCCAGAGGCCTACACTGAGCCATACAATCGACATGTGTGTGTGAGTGTGCATGTGAGGGCCATGAGTACTGTTATGGGCCAATGTTGGTATCATGTGTGCAGATATGTGTTTGCCCTAGGTTTCTGGTTTATGTGTGTGTGTCTGCATGCACACAGTTCCACCATGTGGCTGCCATATGCAGGGATTTGTGAGACAGCTACAGACTGTACCTGGCAGGCTTTACAGATCACCATCTCTGGCCACTGATACGGAACCTGTGCCTGGCAGGGGTGCTACAGACAGTATCAGGTACTAATCCAGATTGGGTACTATCCTCAGAGGTTGACAAATGTCCACTGGATCCAGGTCCCTGTCTGGACTAGCCAGAGCCACGTGCACGTGGTCTGCTAGGACGGTCTATGGAAAGCCCCCCCAACATTGCTGGGGCTGGTACTGGCACTACAGGAGCGGCTGTGACTTGCTGGATGTCCATGGCGATCTCCAGCTGGTGATGTTGCTGGCATACGTCCATGTTGACGTGTCAACCATCCCGCACTGTCCTGACACATGGACATGACATTGTGGAGGACATTTAATGTCTCACCCCAACGTCTATCAATGACCTCAGTGTAGTTATGTATGGCACCTGCTAGGTCACAGATACTGTCATTTACAGAGGTGTAATGAGCCCTCTGTGCCCTTAGCCCCTGTCTGGTGTACCGCTCCATTTGTGTCTGTGCCTCCATGACAGCCTGGAACATGTGTGTGGTAGAAAGAGGTGTGGCACATCTGCCAGGGGCATGATGACCAACAGTGCTCTGAGGAGAACCCCTGAGCATCTGCCTATGTGGTACTGTTCCAGACATGTGGCTATGGCTGCTTTGTCCTGATACATGTGCCATAGATACTATACTGTCCTGGCCAGTGCCAACCATACACTGTCCCTCAGCTAAGGGCAATGGTGATGATGGATGTACAGGCAGTATGAGTGTGTGCATGGATGGGGTGGAGACTTGTGTACTGTCAACTGGTGGCCCAGCAACAGACCCTGACAAACCTGCCTGTGCCTCAACACACCTATCCACATGATCACTGTCTGTGTCAGTGACATCAGGTTCCCTGCTGTACTGAACCAGCCCCACCTCTCCACCTGTGAGAGGAAAACACTTTAAGACCTGAACATGACTTCAGACCACATGCACACACACAAAACTACACTCCTCCAAAAAGCAGACACACACAACACCAGCAATCACAGAACATACACAATAGCAGGTGATGGTGGAGTACAGTATCACAAGCAAAACAGTCATATCACTCCTGTCAGCATGCAGGACATGTGTTATTCAACAGCATGCAGTGCAAGTGTAGTCAATCCTTGTCACTAACAGTATACATGGCTTTGATGCATGTGTTTTGTTATTCGGTGATGGCCCTCCCCCTGGAACACAATGCATACATGGCTACAACATTGCTCTGCAGGTATTCATAACCCTGTGATGTACTGTGCACCATAACTCACAGGTGTACATACCATTGCTGGATGTGTATCTGTGTGTCAGATAGGTATCCAATGCTGATTACAGCTTCTGTGTCTTTAGCAAATAATTGTGGACATGTTTTTAGCACATGCATGATGAGTATTCACACAACATCTTCAGTGGGTGCATGGATAACTGATAGAATACCATCCGGTCACATACCCAATGCAAGGTACTTATGGTGAGTGTAGATCATATTGTGGACATGCCAGTCTCATCCATGACATGGAATGCTAAAACACAACTGCATATTTAAACACTACACATACCCAATATGTGTCATATGACCTAGCCACTCAACAGCATCACAACACATATATGTGTCAGTTGTGCAAATGGTGATTGGTATGCATACTGTTTAGAGGTGCATATGTGTGCACACATGCATCATTATGGTGTGTAGCAATGACAGCTATGTGTAGTACTGTGGTTACAATAACTGGATGGGGTATAGTACCATAGGCCATCATCATGAGGCATCAGGTGGTCACTCAAGGCTACAAATGTTTCACAAACCAGCACAAAGCATGCTGTGCCGGAACTGTACTATCTTGGCTAAATTCACCATTTCACAACCAGTTGTTATGTGATTTTGTAAGGGGGCCAATAAGGAGCATTCCCTGACATGAATGTGTAGTGTGTTGCTGAGTGCTTAAATGCCCCAGGATAGGCCTCTACCCCTCAGGTATATACTGTGTAATGTGTGGATGAGATTTTGGATATTGGAGTGTGTCTTTACAGAGGGTTTGGGAATCCTTTATGTGTAGCATGTTAAAATGCTCTGTGTATGACATAAATGTGTATGTTATGTGCATGTTGAGTATCAACTGTGCCTATCCAATGGTCACTACAGACTAGCCACATTTGTTTGAGATGGTCTGGGTATTGCATGTGTTTGAGGCTGCTAATCACATTAGTGAGATGTGTGTGCTCTTACACCAAACACGCACAGCATGCATTATGGGTAGGTGTGTTACATGTGTACATGGCCTACACCTTAACTATGACATGCACTTTTTATTTCCAATAATAAATGCAGAACACACTCACCAGCATCTGTCCGCTGCCTTGACATCACCCCAGAGGTACCTACATAGAGATGAGACAGTTTGTCAGTGGCCACAACTGTGGCATTGCTACTGTGTGTTTGCAATCTTACAGTACAACAGTTTACATTCACAGGGCTACAGATTATGTTCCAAATGATCAGTATTGCACAACAACAGGCTCCACATCTTTGAATGACACACTCCACATCTCACATATGCATGATCTACCAATACAGATAACAGTAATCTACAGATATGCCATGTTACCTGCATGCTCCATGTGTGCTTGCTGGGTGGCTCCAACCTCCATCATGGTGTATGTCTGCTGCTGTTGTTGTTGGGCAGGTGCCACCAGGCTCATCAGCAGCTCTGCCACTCTGGTGAGGGGGGGATGGATGCTAACACCACCCCCTGTTGCAAGCTGTTCCGTACGCACATCAGCAGCATGCTGACGGACATGTCAGAGAAGATCACTGCAGTGGTGGCGTACCTCCTCATATGTGCGGTTATGCAGGCCTACCTCATTGATCCTTCAGACAAGATCCTGCCACATTGCAGTATGCTCCTGCTGGTTGTGGCTGGTTCGTGAAAACAGTACATGGTAGTGCTGAATCATAATGCTAGTGATGATATCATCTTCAGTCCTAGTGCAACTTGGGTCCCTGTGGTGGGCCATGATCCCTGGAAGACATAAATACAAAAATATGTCTGAGCAAGTCATATGGCACACTTAACATTATACAGTACAGATATCACTGAACTGCTATATATATATATATATATATATATATATATATATATATATATATATATATATACTTACATACATAATACAATATGCTGTACCTGAGCACAGATTACAATAATTACTCACACATACATCTACATGTTGGAGTACATTTTCTGTAGTGTTGTATGATTGTACTGGATGTTATGTTTGTGAATATATAAATGATATGTATATCTGAGATGGCTTAGTGGCAAATCACGTATGCTGTGATGTGAATGGTTGTGGGTTTTTTCCTAGTAAATGCTTTTTATTTTGTTACTAGCCAAAACAAATGTCAGGGGCTACAGATGGAATAAGGCACATTTCTGCATTTGTAAGTGGGTTTTCAGAAGGGTAAGCACAGCTTATGGATGTTTAGCAACCTATAAGCTAACCGAGAGTGAAACACTGTAACTGCCACTTATCACTGCTCACCCCACAACTGCTTGAAAGTGCCTTGCTCACTCTCTATCCAATGAACTGTGTTCTGCACAGCAACAAAATAAAATCATTATATAAGACTATACAAGAGTACCTAGCACACTGTATGCAACACGATGCACCACCTAGCCACAGCAGATATACATCAAGCTGATGTGTAAAGAAATATATCATCCATCACAATCAGTGTAAGGTCCAGTAAATGTATTAATCTCATACCACACAACTATGAGTAAATATACATACACACACATCTATATATATATATATATATATATATATATATATATATATATATATATACATACATATACACATCCATTTGTCTACATATACATATATATATATATATATATATATATATATATATATATATATATATATATATATCTATAGGCACATATACATTTCACCTTTCATAGTGAGAATATCAATTGTACAAAGGATGTAAGGTGTACAGTAATGTAATAACATCGCACAGTCTTGGGATAAATGCATTGAATGTGTTCACAGCCCAGGTAGCTTTAGCAGGCCTTACTGGCTTCAACATTGCAAACTGAACAAACCACCCACAGTGTTTAACCACCACATGTCATATACCAGCACTGTATGCTGTCTTGTTTGTCACACACTAATACCTACATACAAATATGCGCATACTAACCTTCAACAACATATATATCTCCCCCCTTCACAAACAGTTGCAATATGTTCCCTGCTCTATGCACATATACAGATGTGAATATATATATGACACATATATATTTCTCTGTATGTGTGTGGCATACACACACATGTTCCACACTGTTGTAAGTCCCTTGACCTCACAGCTGAACTGTTGGACCTTGCTGCAACACAAACAGGTGTCCATATGAACCCAGACTAACATTAGGGGGGTATATATGGCAACAGATGCTAGATAAGCATACTAGACTGCTATAGCACTTGCCAATGCTAAGCTACTCTTTAATATGGCTATCATGCATGTGTTGTTCTGTCATACCCATGTTTATATAATGTCAGCGCTATTCCCCCGAACAGCCATTGACCACACTATTGTACAGATCACAGATAACATGGATCAGATCTTTGACATTTAATGCTGAGCTACACATTTCACAGGTATGTCCCACTGCCCACAGGTACACACAGTATTGTCCATAGCAGTAGTTAAGCAAAACATCTGTGCAGAAAGAAGTACTGCTGCCACATATGAATGTTTCACATTATGTAGACTGTTCTTCAATAACATCTACTACATGCCAGTAAAACCTAGTTGCCTCGTGGCTTGGGTGTCTTTTCAGGCTTGTTGGCTGTTGGTGAAGCACCCTCCAAGAGGAAAAAACGCTGAGAGAAGAAGGGAGCCACTTTTGAGATTTTAAGTATTTTTTCTCTGTTTATTTGCTAAGTTTTTCTGCATAGCTGCCTAGCTTGAGCATTTTATGGCTTGTTAAACTTGATTTCTGTATTAGTAGCTGCATTTAGAGCACAACCAAAAGCTGTTTGCTGAATTTCCTGTTTGCACTTAATTTTAAATCGTTTTTTCTTAAAACTTGCATATTTTCTGTCCTTGACCTAGCACTCTTGTGTGGGGTCATTTACTGCACTGTTATAACTTGATATTACTTGTGAACCTCTGCTATCTCTGTAAAAACAAAAAAAATCTTGCTTTTTTCCCACTTTTCTGAGAGTTAAAAAGTTCAGTTACAGGCTTGCTGTTCCTGAACTGTTTGAAAGTTTCTGTGAGGCCATTTTGCTTGGGCTGAAGGAGGGTCTCTCTGTTGATCAGTGGCAGTGACTAACATTGAGCAGCTTCCCTGCCCCCGTAGAGGTGGTTACTGACTTGAAACTGTAGTTTTATTTTCCTTTTGGGTCTATTCCTGCTTCTTTCCAGCCCCTGCTATCAAGCGCTTTAACGTGCTTTAGCGTGATTTAGCGGAGTTGCCACTAGAGCAGCATCGGGCAGGTTAAACAAGGTTAAACTCTTTCTGGCTCCAGAAAGTCTGTTCTTCAATTTTTCCCTTAGAACTGCTCTGTTAGGAACCTAAACAGTTTACACCTACACTAAAAAGTGCAGCACTTGTTCCAAATAGCTTTTTCTTCTCAAAAAGCTCAGCACTTGTCTTATAAGCATATCCCTTGTCTTATATGCATTCTCTTAGCAGGTCAAGCACTCCCCTGCTAAGCCCACTACTTTTCTGTCTCATACCAACTCATAATTCTTTCTAGCATGTCGAAGGGTCAGATGCTGGCGTCCTCTCCTGCCCAGTTGGTGAATCTGGGAATTCTGAGACAATGTTACAATTGCCTCATGTACACGGACAACCCTCTCCTCCTCCCACGTAACACTAACACTTGTGAGAGATGCAGCTATTTAGCCAGACTGGAGGCTGAGCTCTCTCAACTCAGGACTGGCAAGACCAGGCAGGAGGAGAAGGCAACTACACACACCACAATACCAGTCTCACATAACTCAACCACACCACTGAATCAAACACATAAACACACTAAGACATACTGGGAGGCTCTGAGTAAAAATTTACCTAAACAGCAGAGGCCTCCAAAGCAGACACCCAAGCAACTGCAAACTCAATACACCACACAAACAACACATAAACAACAAAATCAGTGTGCAAAGCAGTCACTGCCCTTAAGGCCAAATACAACACCAAACATACTTGTCATAAGTGACTCCATAGTCAGACACACTGGCGTCCGCTCACCAGACTGAGTAAGGAGAAGGTCACAGTAAGCTGCCTGTCGGGCTAGAATCCGCCACATAACACAAGCACTCAGGTCTCTCAACAGCAGATACAAGTACGACTCAGTCATTGTCCACGCTGGTGTCAACGACCTGAGACGTACCTCCTTGGACTACATGGAAAGAGACATTGAGGAGCTCTCTGATTATGTAGCCCAGGCAGGTATGACCCTGACCTTGAGCAGTATCCTACCTTCACCTAGAATGATGCCACAATGCAGTGATAAGATGATCAGCTTTAATAATTGGCTTAAATTCTGGTGTCATTCAAAAGGGATCCAATGTCTGTCTGCCTGGGATGACATGCTGGACAAGCCACGCTGCTTGAGGGACGGCTTGCACCTGTCACCCCTAGGCTTCCGGATATTGGCAAAGGCTCTTGCCACCCCCATAGTGCCTTTTTAGGCAAGGCTCAAATTCTAAACCTAACACCCTAGAACACAAAAAGTAAAAACTAAGGGAATGCTGCTCAATGCCAGAAGTCTCAATCTCAAGATGCACGACTCGAGGCCCTTCTCAGTATGGAGAACATCGATGTCTGTGCTGTGACAGAAACCTGGTTCAAGGCTCCTGAGAGCACCCCAGCACTATCAGGTTTCACCTCATATCATGTGTTCCGGCCCCAAAATCCGGACAACACCAAGAAAGGAGGGGGGGTGTCCATATTCATAAAGGACACCCACACCTCAAGGTTGGTGGCAACGCACGATGCATCGGAGACCATCCAGGTGCAATTAACCATAGGCAAGACTGCTCTGCAATTTGTAGCATGTTACAGGCCACCCTCTCAAACTCAGAAACCTCACATGGCCTTCCTGAAAACAATGGAGGGGATAAATGTATCTCCAAACACTTTCATACTAGGAGACTTCAACTACCCTAATATAGACTGGGAACACTACTCAAGCCCAAACACTCTAGCCTAAAGGTTCTTGGAGTTCATAAACTCAAATGCCATGGAACAGCTAGTCACCATCCCCACAAGAGGAGAAAACATACTTGATCTCATCATCACGAACATGGGATCACAATGTTCAACACCGGAAGTATACCCCTCACTGGTGAGATCAGATCATAAACTAATCTCGCTGGAGGTCCTCATCCCGCCCCCACCTGAAATAAAAAAGACCACAGTGAAAAACTTCTCAAAAGCCGACTTCACACTTCTAAAAACTAGTGTGGTTTCCTTTAAGGCCCCTGAGCCAGTGGTAAACATTACTCAAACCGCTGAATCACTTACAAATGCCTTCTACCAGCACCTACAGGACTGCATGGATCAGGCAATCCCAAACAAAACTAAGACTCTTTGTACCAAAGGCAAGCGTCCAGTCTGGTGGACCCCAGCCATAAACAAGCTCTACAACAAAGGAGGAAGCTACTACAAGATAGAGCAAAATCCTTGAAAGGTAAGACACCTTTGATCATTATAAGTAAAAACTAAGAGCTCTCATAAAATCATCCAAGGCAAATTTTGAGAGAAAAATCGCCAAGGACTCAAAAGACAATCATAAGGCCTTCTTTAGCTATGTTAGAAACCTAGGAGGAAACTCCCAGATATGCTCAGAATTAGTTCAAAATGATGTGAAGATTACTGAACCTACACACATTGCCAGCATACTGGCTGACAGGTTCAGTGCAAACTTCTCCCCCTCCCCAAAGGAGAGATATCTATACCAGAGGATTGTAGCCCCAAACATCTCAAGCCCAGGTGAGAACTGCTCTCTCCAAAGCAAAAAACACAGCATCCATGGGACTGGATGGTGTCCCCGACTGTGTGCTCCATGAACTCAATGAGGAATTAAACCCGCAGTTAGGACAGCTGTTTAATCTTAGCCTCACCTCAGGATATTACCAAGGAGTGGCGCCGGTGACTGTGGTCCCACTTCACAAGGGCGGTGCCTCCATCGACCCTGGAAATTACCGTCCCATTAGCTTGACAAGCCTTATCTGCAAAGCCATGGAGAGGATCATAATAGAACTCATAAATAAAGACATAGGGAACTTGCAGACTTTGGATCCAACCCAGTTTGGCTTTGTCAAAGGCAGATCATGCCTTTTAAACTTGGTTGACTTTTCAAAACAGTCACCAAGGCCATTGATGAGGAAAGGCAGTCCATACAGCCTACCTTGACCTGGCAAAGGCCTTCGACACAATACCCCACTCAGGTATCATCGAAAAACTCATCAGCTTGAATGTAAACCCATACATCACAAGATGGGTTGCAAACTGGCTAAGTGACAGAACCCACAGGGTCAGAGTTGCTGGAGCCATGTCAGACTCAAAGCCTGTCACAAGTGGTGTCCCACAGGGCTCAGTCCTGGGTCCACTCTTGTTCGGCATCTACTTTTCTGAAGTACAAGCAAACACAGGAGGGTTATGGCTGACAAAGTTTGCAGATGACTGCAAACTGGCCATAGTCAAAACACATCTGACACAGATATCCTTCAGAAGGGCCTCACAGAAATGGATAACTGGTGCCAGAGCCATGGCCTAAAGTTAAATGCCAAGAAATGCATAGTCATACCCTTGGGGAAAAACAAGGTTACCCCTAGCTACCATATAGGTGGCAATCCACTGAGCACAGAAGAAGTCATCAGGGATCTGGGGACCCAGGTTGACAGTAGCCTTCGTTTGACACTCATGTTGCTAAAGTAGTTAGGAAAACCTTCTACATTGCCCACCTGATCATGAAGGGATTCACATCTAGATCAAGGGAGGTCATCGTCCCCCTGTACTCATCACTCATAAGACCTATGATTGAGTACAATGCCCCATTGAATGTATCTGACCCGACTCCTGCAGCAGCTGGAAAGGCCCCAAAAGTTCCTCACCAAAAGGATAAAGGGTCTCAAAAATATGTCTTATGCTGCCCGACTGAAAGAACTCCAGCTCTATTCAGTCTCATACCGCTTGCTCAGAGGTGACCTGTGCCTGACATATAAGGCCATGTCAAACCCTGATTTGATGAATATGCTTCACCTCAAAAATCTAGATCCCTCAGAACCACAAGGGCCGGAGACTTAAACCTTGACACGGTTATAAATAGAACGTGCTGGAGGGACAGATTCATCACCCAGAGACTCCCTATGCTGTGGAACAAAATCCCGGTACATGTGAGGCAGAGCACCTCGCTGGCCTTGTTCAAGAGGAATCTTGACCAATGGATGGGGGATCGCAGATATACCCCAGGGATTACTTCAGTGTCACTGCTTGACAGAGGCACAGCAAAATAATGGGCATAGTTTTATTCAAACTAAAGGGGTGGCGAAAGCCAAATAACTATGGGCTAGGCTTATAAATGCCCTTGGGCAGATAGCCTAGTATGAACCTATGAACCTATAATACATATGTGCCACATACCTTTCCGTTGTATAACTTGGTAATATTTCTTTTTCCTTTTCTCTCTCTCTCTCTGTCTCTCTCTCTCTGTCAGTCTCTGCAGTAGAGTGATTGAGTTTTTTGGCAGAGATTGCAGCCTGCTTTTGTAGGAATTGCACATGAGCATGTGATGGCCTCTGCACCAATTAGTGCCCACCATTTGCTAATTGCATGCAGCCTGCTGTGTAGTAATTGAAGTAATCACTGTCATAGCAACCCAGTACTATAAATTGCTGACTCATGTAGGCGTGGCCCTTTCAGCTTTCCAAGATGGAGATCATCCTTGCTTGGTGTGGACATCATTGTTTAAGACAGAAGGTTGGTATAGTTCTTACATCAGTAGTCAGGGGTGTAGCCAGAGATTTACATTTTGTACTCAGACCTAATGTTGCTGCTTCCAGCACCCACTTGTCAGTGTAGAAATGTACTCACCCCTCAAAATGCTACCCCAAGATACATGGAAAGATGTACTTTCTTTTCAACTGTTACAATTAACTGCCATACAAAGCTAGTTATAGAGATGTATTCCTTTGGCAAAAGAATTGTTTGCGAACTGCTATACTGTGAATATTCATTTACACAGTTCTAAACAGTCTGTGCTTTTTTAGTGTTGACATTAACACGAGCTGCTCAGAAAAACTGGACACATTTCAGTACAGTGAGTATGCTTACCTACATCCTTGGTAGACCCTGCATACACAGGTATATTCTACATTTGGGTAGGGTTGCAGAAGTACAGAGATTGTCAGTAGTACTGTGTGGATTTTATCTTGCTGGACTTACAGGGTTACTGTGTACATGTTAGTATATCAAGGCATGTAGTCTGTCTGCGTAACTCCCAACTGTGGACCTATCCACATGATAGCCAGAGAATAGCCTGTTATTTTTTGTCGGTGCACCACACAGGTCTTTTCAGCAATAGAGCAATGGCATTCTTACAGTTGGTTGCTACCAGTACATGGCTACATCTATTTGTATTGCAGTGTTTCATTCCTACACGAGGGTATGCTTCCAAAACTCCTTCCAAAGCTATTTGCACAGTGTGTAACAGCAGAAAGGCTAATATGCCTCTGTGTTTCTGCCTCTGCCAGACCTCTCAACCAATCAGGTACAAATTTGAACAGAATCAGGGAAAAGTCAAGAAAAACTCAGGGACAATCAAGGACTCTTTTAAAATATTAGTGCCATTAAGTTGACACATTGAGAGAATCAGAGCATATGAATTAATACACCTTTTCCGAAGTAAAAGAAGTGTATAACTCTTAATTATTGTCATTATTCATTAAGTGTAATTCACCACCTTTCTGCCTAAAGTCAGTAGTTTTAGGAGGGATTCAGAGGGACAGAGCTAAAATTTGGGTCAAAATCAGGGACATACCTGAAAATTAGGGACAGTTGAGAGGTATGGCCTCTGCCCTAAACAGATATGCCAGTGTTTGTCCTGCTGTGATATTGTCTGGGGTTGTAAGGTGATGGTGTGACATAATTTCCTGTTAGAATGGCTGCTTCTCTTATCCCAGTCATGTAATGTAATCCCACAACAACTGTTGGTCAACATCCACAGAACAAGTTGTGTAGTATGGTATTCCGAATTTTCCTTTACATTCACTCATTCTGATGCATGATATAATTATTTAAGTACCAACTTGAGGTATATCTACCATGGCTTAGTGGTACTTCATGTTGTGTAGTGTGTGCAAGGTCCGGGATTCAAGACTTACAGCGGTGTTTATTTTGTTCCTGAGGGGAACAAGGGCCCTCACATACAGAGTGACTAAGGCACTTTTAAGCAGTTGTAAGAGGGTTTGCGCAGGTTTGTGCAATGCTCCGCATTGCTTAGCCAAGTGCAAACAAGCACAAACCAGCGCAAATCCGCTCACTACTGCTTAATGTTGCTTACTCCAGCTCACCCCTGTGCTAATTTCTTTGAAAGAAAAGAAAAATGAGGAGATAGGAAAGTGGTGAAAAAGGGGCACAAAGAGGGAAAGGCAGTATGGAAAATAGCTCGGGATGTGCAGGACGGGTGTAGGGAAGGTCCATAGCTGCCCATTTCTTCAACAGCAACAGCTGTGCATATGCAATAAATTTGGAGGTAGATATAAACCCTTCAACCCCTGAGAGAGGGGTGAGGTCAACAAAGTATTTTGTAATGTCAATTAAATAACATTTCATGTGTCCAGTGGACATGTGTGCAAAATGAGCAGCTATGTATGAGGCGTAATTTTTTTTTTGGAAGCAGATTGCCCTTTTTTTTTCCAGGTGAGCGTGGAATGTGGGGTAGGGGAAGTAGGTATATTTGGGGAGGTAGGTTGGGGAGGTAAACAGACAAGAAAAACAAGACGCATACAGGGATGGTATATGACACGTGGTGGGTGAACACCTCTGACAGGGAGGGATATTTAGAAATCGCAAGCCCATGAGCCCCCAGATGGAAACAGTGGGACTGAGGTCCCCACCCATGGGCAGTCACCACTGCACCTTCTCAGCCCAGAAGGTGGCTGTGCTGGGGGCTGTGTAGGAGGGGCAGGCTGACCCAGGAGTTGCACCACTCGGGCCTCAAACTGGCGTAGAGGTTCTGCAACAGAACATTCAATCTCTCTACGCACCACAGCCCGGACCGTATGAAGGGTGATAGGTACCTCTCTGTCCACCCTAGCACAGGGGGGCCAAGCCCCATCCCCTGGAGCGCTTCCACCCGAAGGTGGCACAGGGCCAATGGAGGAGGTCCCAGGCTGGGCACTGGATCTGCTGGTGCCAGGTGCCATGGCCAGCTGAGATGGGACAGGTGGGTCCACTGGGACCGGCCTTCCCATACAAACTATGTTTTGGAGAGTTTAATAAAGATATGGGTTAGTAACAGTCAACAGCATTCCCAATTTGTTATAACAGCATGCAGAAGTATTCCTATTAAAGCAACACACCAGATTTTCAACAGTTGAAAAGCCAGCATGGACATTACAACAGCATGCAGATTTAATTGATGGTAACAGGCCACCAATATTGTGGTATTTTTACAGGGCACATGCATAGAAATAAATGCAAATATTTATAAATCAATTGGACATATGTCCCAACAAATGTTTTGAGATTAGACATACTGGCCGAGGTGTGGAATTACATTTTTTATGCACATACAGTAGGGTGGAAAAAGATTGCTCAATTAACAACTTATATATCCTTCTAGTTTTCACTACATTCCTAGTAACTGCAGTTATATGTCCCTTACATGTATTATTACACTACCCAATGTCCTTATATTGTGCAATTGGATTATTTTGCTAGATCATTATATACATGAGCTGCATCTTACATTCAAACTGTCCAAGATGCAGATGTTACTGCAACATATTTTGAGAACTGCTCACACACACTACTGCTAAGATGGTACACTGACAGCTTTACGTTCATATAATTATCTACATATGTTCAGGTGAAAGTATCAGTTATATGTTGACAGCTCCATACATTTCTGGCAGCACACTGACATTTCTGGGGAACACAATACCAAGCTACTCATGTGCCAGATTAACCTGTACATGCTGGCCATGAACCAACAGTTGAGGGCTGTACATATGCATACAAGCTACTGGCACTCCTTTCATCCATGTTATATAGGCCTACACACTGCTTAATACAACACTACTATTTGTAGAATGCAACAGTACAACAACATATCAAAGAAAATGACACAGACACATTCCATGAATCATACATGTATTAAAGGATTATTACACCTTTATTTATTGGTTAAAAGACTTTTTGAAGGCTCTCTCATTTATTTTATATAACAGTATATGCAGAATAATTACTAACCTGCCTCATGATGCAGCCTTTGCAGCCTATCTTCATGGGCTTGCAGTTTCATAGCCCGGTCACCTGCAGCTGTGAAGTAAATGCAGTGATATTGAGACATATCTATCCATAGTATAGACAAGCATGGCAATTCTTAACTACTTAATACAATGGCTACTTACTCAGTACTGGAGCATTAGGCATCATACAGGATTCCTGGATCCACCGGTCCAGTTCATCCCCCATACGCCGCTTCAGGTCAGAATAATGGTGCGTGACCTGCTCACCAGTCAGAGGAGCAGCAGTGGCACTGGTGAGGTCAGAGGCAAGACTGTTCCAGGCCTCCATTTTATATTGGGTACCTTGGTACTGGCCCTGCAGGAGTCTTTTCTCATGTTTGTGGACGAGGAGCCAAACCATAATTATGGACTCCTGGATGCCCCACCATTGCACTCTAAATCAAGTGCCTTCCCCTACACCAGCCATGCTGACTGCAGAAGGAAGCTACAACCAGTTATAGTAAGTAGTCCCGCCTGTGGAGCTTAAATATGCCTCATTTCCCGCACTTATTTGTGATTGGCCAGTTTTGGAAAAGCTCAGCTGTGGGCACGCCTGCTTAGCTAATGTTAACAATGTTTAAAATCCCTTTGATAGATATGTGTTTGTTGACTTAGTGGTTAAGTACTGTGACTATAGTGCACAGTATCCTGATTTCGAGCCCTGTCACTACTTTTTATTTTCCTGCTGGGCAGACCTGACTGGTTAAGGAACAGTAAAGCAGATGTGAGTGTGTTTAACCGACTTTGCTCGACTTTGCCTGACTTTGTGTTAAGTTGCCCGACGTTGCCCTACGTTGCACTTGTAGTGCGGTGCGCAGCTACACTCAAAAACGGTGAGCTGGTTAGCGCGGTGCGCAGCTACACGCAAATGTATTTAAATATACTCACTACTGGCAAAATGTGTTTAGCAGTGCTTTATATTGCTTAAAATAGGGTACTCATGCCTCAGAATGCATAAACATTACACCTTCATATATATAATTCATGCACTACTACATTTAACATTTCAATGCTTTTTACAAAATGCCAGGAAATGTTTTTGTATACAGATTTCCCACAGAAAATGGAACGTGCAGTAGTGGGATTCGAACCGGGAATGACTCATCTTTCTGCAAAGGCTCTAACCACTACTCTATTGCTATGTTGCTTAATTTGCATATATTTTTCTTATTATCCTCTTCTGGTGTCTAAGCTGCTGTAACTGTAGCTAAGCAATGGGCAAACCCGGGCAAACCCCCGCAACTATGGGCAGCTATATCGGAAGAAAAAAAAATTATTTTTATTTTTTATTCTGTAAGTTGTTTAACATATGGGGGAGTGTAGTGTTACATTGTACACATGTGAGCGGACTCGCTCATTTAAATGGAAGTTGCGGCATTTCTTCATTGCAGGTTCGTGGATATTTGGACTGCTCGGCAGTCCGACATGCCCCCTAAATGTGTCCATGCTCCTTGTAAGCTTTAGAGTTGAGGCAGCATGCCCTCATTATTATGCATGGTGTGCTGCCGTCATACACTTACACTGGTGCTTCCGTGCAAGACTAATCTAGTCTTACATGGAAGATTAGTGAATCTTGGGGAAAGTTTAAACATGTGTGTGTGTGTGTGTGTGTGTGTGTGTGTGTGTGTGTGTGTGTGTGTGTGTGTGTGTGTGTGTGTGTGTGTGTGTGTGGTCTCTGTCAGCATTAACTTTGAGTTACTGTGTATTACACATTTTCTACATGTATGTATGTATGTGGTTTTATATATATATATATATATATATATATATATATATATATATATATATATATATATATATATATATGTATATGGATCTACCTGACAGATCGAAAGCTCACAACACCGATAATCACATGGCCGACACCATATCACCGACAGCCAAAATCTCGACATCAGAATAAAACCATAAAAAAGGAACAGAAATTTCCCTTTCAACTGTTCCACCCCCCACACCCCCCATGACTTTAATATACCAACTCCGAGATTGTACTACAGTATAGGAATGGAAATATTTTCATTCCACACTATAGTGAGATGCCGGTTCCGCATTGTCGGCATTCCGAATGTCAATCATATGGTGTGTCAGCAATGTCAGGTAGACCCATATGTATATATATATATATATATATATATATATATATATATATATATATATATATATATATATACACACACAATAACATAACATGCACACACATACAGGTATTATCATTAATTGAATGGTAAAGGTTTCGAATCAAAAAATACTGAACTATTTCCTCGCCTGCATAAATATTCAAAAATGGTCTAAAACACAAAAGGCAACCGTTGTTTTTTTTAATACTAGTGTTGTGGATCACAGTTTTATATATACCAGCTGGAAGAGTACACAACAGTTGGGAAAAAGGAAAATTCCATGATTCCCATCGCCCAATGATCTCACAGAAAAACTAAAATGGATTGTGTAGCAAAACATGGATCACCCACCCAAAATATTCAATGATTCACTTTTTGATTAAAAGTGCATTTAACAGAAGGCACTGCTTTACTCTCACACACACACACACACACACACACACACACACACACACACACACACACACACACTTATATCTATATATCTAAAAAGATACTTAGGAGGATACACATGCAGATGAACTGCACTCTGTTTACTGCACTACATCCACTGACATCCTGGGTATTTCTGAGGCCCTATTCAGTCATATAGCCAAGGGTCTTGTAGGTTCATTTGTAAAGATTAATAATGGCTGCCAAGGCATTCTGCGGATAACTCTGACACAAAATTTTCTGTAAAAGTACCACTGCAAATATTTAATGCTGTGTCATTAGCCAAATATCTACTGCTGCATTTCTTTAAACTAGATATACCCAAAGAAATGCTCACAGCCCTGGGAATCCTATATCTGTCTAGGTTACTACAAAGGATTTGTCAGTTTTAAAATACAAGATTTAAAAATTTCAGTGTGCCATCCTCAAACTGATGAACTAGTGGAGCATATTCATAACACCTGTGCTAAAGAAGGACATACTACATGTCAGTAAGAACTAAGACCATTCACTTCTTTGCATCCTGTTTTTTGCAAGAGTGTTTGTCCCATAAAAATTATTATGTAGACATCCCTAAGGTTTCCTCAACACAGCTGAAGAAACCTGTGAGGAAGGGAAAGCCCAGTTTAAAACTGTAATACCACACTATTCAATCTTGCAACCTAGCATTGTATTGAAACTGTACCAATTTAGTTGCCCTTCTCCCAAGCTATTCTAAACCCCAAACAGACAAGCAAAAAATTTGAAGAACTGACTGATGCCCAATATGCAGCAACAAGGGCTTGCAGGCTGTTGTAAGAAGTTCATCTTCAGCTTTGCTTTCATAGCTTGTCTAATGAAAGGTAAGGTATATTTTTAAAACTTCTTCGTTAGTTTTAAAAATGTTCCAGTTGTTCTTAACAATATTTGTCACTTCATGGGATTCGACATGGAATTTTAGTGTGTACCAAGAGCCAGTGTTCCTTCCACTATCAGTAAAAGTACTAACGAGAAGAACCACACCCTAACAAGGGTTTAAACCTGTCCTGCCTATGTTGATAAACCTCTTTAATAATCATGTTACCTAAAGGGATGGGGTAACCCCTCTGCCAAAAACATCAGTCTCAATTTCTCATACTCAAGTATGAAGAGGCTGTCATCAGATATCATTCAGGACAATCAAATGGATATTCTTTATGTGGATTTTGTTAATTTATTTGATAAACATGGATTTGAAACAATGGCACTCAATTAAAAGGAATGATTATATTATTACACAACTTAAAGATGAAGTCATAGTTTTGGATAGAAACATCAGGGCAGATCTTTCGTTTGTTTTTTTCCTCATCAGAGGGACTATGAGCAACTTTTCATTAAGATAGATAAACAAATGGAACATATTATAGAGAGAGAAAAAAATTATGAGAGACATTAAACAATATGAGATCAACACAGCCTATTTGAAAAAAGAAGGAAGCTCACTATAACGATGTGTTAGATCATGATATTCTTGATTAAATACAGATGCAGCAGTCTGATCTGGATAGAGTAATACATTGTGAGGACTATAGGGAGGTCAGTCCTCAGCCTGACTCCATTAATATTAGTGACATATTCCTTTCTTTACAAGTCCTTATTTTGGGAAGTTATTACTTTCATTGTTGTTTCCATTGATATATCTATATTCATAAAACAAAATCTCACCTCCAGGCTCGTGAGATGGGACAACAACCTGGAACTCCTCCACATCCAGTTTTCCATTAACTAAACCCTTATCACTTCATAACTATCTTTAGGACTCCTATGTCTCCCCTTGACCCATACCTCCTACTGACTAGTATGGAGTCCCTATGCATTAGACCAAACAGGATTCTCACAGGGGATTTCAACTACCCTTCCATCAGGTGGGAGAACTTTACATCCCCTAACATGTATACTACAGATTTCTGGACTTCATGAACACAAATTCTCTTGACCAGTTAGTCTACCCAAAATAGGGGATCCAGTCCTCACCAATATGGGACAGATTTGTTCTATACCAAATGTAATTTCCACCCTAGTCAAATTGGAGCATAAATCAGTCATAGTCACCATACAAATGAAGCTGAAGAATCTTCAAATGCATCTCTATTCACATATTATGTAAAGGCAAATCTAATAAAACTGAATGATAACCGGAATAAATTCAACATCCCTCTCATTTTGATGACCCCCCTCTGTATATGCAGAATCCTTTACTGCCAAAATCTATTCACACATCAATTAGATGCAAAGATGTATCTGCCCCTCTCTGAAGTAAATTCAATGCCAAATTTAAAAATAAACCTGTATGGTGGAAGCCAAACATAACAAACTTCATAAGAAATGAAAAAAAAACTTATTACACATAATAATAAATGCAATTGTCAAGATGTCAAAAATGATCTTGCTAAATGTAACAAGGGACTCTGGTCCCTGACCAAATCAACCAAAGCTAGATAAGAGAAGAAATAGCCACACAGTTAAGGAAGTCTATATGGTTGACTTTTGCCTATGTTAGAAACCACACAAATAAGGCCCAGCACTGAACAGAACTAATGGTGAATAATAATCATAATAGTAAATTATAAAAGATTTGATATGATATGACACCTGAAGACACAACAGATCTACTAGCAGATAGATTTAGCTCTAACCTCACCCCACTCATTCTCCCTATATCCCCAGATCACATGCACACATCTTTACCACCTCTCAAAACTTCCAAAAACAAGTTAATAAAGCACTTTCCAAGGACTGCTTCTATGGGGACAGATAACATACCAAGCTGCCTACTGGCTAGCATGAAACAAGACCTGTCAAACCCACAACAGAAGCTTAGGAGTATAGATGATGCAATTTGCCATTAAGTAAGACCGTCTCAGTGTCATATGGGCATTTACTTTACAACACTGCTATTTACAAGGTTGAAGTTTTACATTAGTCACTGATCACTGGTCCTGCAATAACTGCAGTAACAGAAAGATGTCAACAAGTAACTGTGCATCTGGGCTTTGCCTTTGCAGCTCTTTAAGATCACAGTCAAGCACTTACTGATTTTAATGTTATGCATTTCAAAATAGGTGTCCATACTTCAAGGAATGTGACTTAAAGCATAGGATACCATTTGAGATGGAACGTGTACAATTCTTTGCTGTAGAACAGGGTACAAAACAGCAGAGACTAAGTAAAACATCTGCTGTGGTGATCTTAAAAGATAGGGCTGTAGCCCAAGAAAAACAGAAAAAATTGCCTGCCATTAGAGAAAAAGAACTTTATCTGAAATTACAGCTCTTAGTATTAGCTAGCTGGTAATTTTCTGCATGACAGAACAAAGAGGAGTAATACAAAAAACATAGCAAACTGGAGAAACTTTTTGAAAGTCTTTCTGGAGGTAGAAACCAGAATTAACTGTACAAATTCACATTTTATTACTACTTGATTGACACTGTGGTCTAAACTTTTTAAGTGAGCCTCCAGTGTCTTTTATCTACCATGCCAATATTTTTTTAGGGAGGCAGAATTTGTGCATCCCACAAAACTGACATGTTTATTTACTGATTCACAGTCTGTGGTGTACCTAAAACTAAGGTTCATTTTCCCAATTAAGAAAAGAGAATGCCTTGCTTCTCCAGAAAAGATAGAAACTTGTGTGAGTGAAGTGTCACCCTTTGCTTTGTCCAAATTAGAGGAATTTGCAGAAACTCTAGTACAGAATAAAAGAGCTCTGATGCAGTCAGTGTTGAACCTTCAGGAGAAAAAAGAGTCTATTAACAAGACAAATGGTCAGTAATCAAATGTAATTACACCTGTTAGCATGTGTGATGGCCATATGACAGAGTATCCCACCACAGAGAATACTCAGCAAAGGCAATGATGCAGAGGCAAATCTCATAACCTTTAAGAGTTATTTTAGCCAGAGAAAATGTAATCAGACTGACTGGGCCAAGATTTTTTTCTCCTCAACTAATAGAGACATCCTAAAAACACACAGGCAGATGAAACATACAGCAATATTTGAAGTACAATAAACTGAAAATAGAACTATTTATTACAGGTGATGTGTTCTCTGAAACATAACCTATAACATTTCATAAGTGGACATTTAACATCAACAAAACAGAGCTCAAATGTCTAATATGAAACACGTAATTACCTTATTTCTAAAATCTGAATGAAATATCAACAGCAAAATGGTGGATACGTTAGTTATGGACAAACTGAAGAAGGCAATTCCAAATCTATGTAAACAAGCTTTTCATGGTGAACCTAACAATACTAAAAAGCTAGTGGTGGTGATGATTGAAAGATTATTAGCTGACAAAGCCTTGTTTACAAATGAGAAAACTAAGTTTGTAACTAAAAATGTGCAGTTACTTGAAAATACCCCAAAATGACAGCAAGTGAAATAATATGTTTTAAATGTGTAAAAAATGTACATATTGCAAAGAATTGTTTAACTAGTAATGTTGTGAAACATGATTTTTTAACCAAGCTGTTAGCAATGAAAATGTGAATGTCATTCTTTTCAGATGTGGAATTTAAACAATATATTAAAGAAACTGCAATGAAGGAATGTAATAACATTCCTAAGCCAGTAGTTTTAGCCTGCTGCCACTGTACCATAACAAAGTTATCTAAATTTGAATTACTGGTTAATGGGAAACAAATGAAGGCATTACTAGATTCTGGTAGCATGGTTAGAATTGTTAAGGAAGCTTATGTCTGCAAGCATAAAACTTATGACTAAAGAAAGGAGGAAGTGATAATGTATTTATGGAGATAAGAAAGAGAATTCTTGATTTGATAGAGGGCAGATAAATACATTTACAGTACAATAAAAAATACAGGTTAAGTGAGTGAAAGAAGTCACTGCAGAAGTAATAGCTACCATTACATTCTGATGATTATATGAAATTTCCTGAAACAGTTCCACTGTGAAAAAATAATGTCAAGCCAATATTCATTCGAACATGCAGAAGTTCAGACACTGTTGAGTAAAGCACTGCATACTGTAGCATTCATTCCTGCTCTAAAACATAATGTCAAGAGTTCTCTAAGTTCAAAGCACCATGGAAATTGTAAGGGGAGAAAGCACAGTTCATCTGATTGCGGTTCAAATACACTTGAAGAAAAAATAATGGGGAACAGCGACAGCCCATCATATTATTTAGAACACAGACTTCTGATTCTACTCATAACAATAATGAGAAAAGCCTACAGTAGGGAACACAATCCTGATGATGTAATAATGAGGGTGGGGAGCATCAAGAACCTGACAAACTATTAAAAATGCACAGTCCTGACATTTAAAAAAGGATATGCATAGGCACTTCAAAACAAACTAAAATATTGATTTGATAGAGGGCAGATAAATACATTTACATTACAAGAAAAAAAACATATTATGTTAGTGAAAGAAGTCACTGCAGAAACTGATAGAGAATATATCTGTTACCAGAAAAGCTCAAGCTGTAATGAAATAAATTATTACAGAATATAATAAGAAAGAACACTTAGTATGTGGTAAGGAATATTGTGAAATAATTCCAGGCTATAAAATAATGAAGGATTGGTGTGTAGAGGGCAGGAGGAGGAATGTCCATAGTGCTAACACTCACAAAGAGAAGAAAAGAAACTTGAAAAGAGTCTTACAATTTCTTCTTTGAAGATAAAACAGAGGGCTAATCACAAACAATTTTCTCATCAGTAGATACTTATTGAAATAGAAGTAACAAAAATATAAGTTAAGAAACTGCAAAATCGAAGAGCAGAAGAAAAATATTATTGGCAGGAATTGCCCTTTTAAAATGAAAAAATAAGTGAAGAAAAAGCCTTATACCCATATTCATGGGTGAAGAGACTATACCCTCCACTTAATGTCAATATACTGACAAAAGAGTTCATGGTTTTGCAGATTGGCAGATAAAGAATGAAAATGTTAATATAGAACAATTGTAGAATGATACAAGGCGAAAGAATGTATAAACCTAGTACAGGAAGGTGCAGATGAACAGGTGGGTAGACCACATGGTACCAGTATTTTTAGTTAAATAATGGATTAGTTTAAAGGATAAATAAAGACAGAAAATAAACATTACAGCAGCTGTTAGTTCTAAAACCATTTACAACACTTAATAATGAAATTGACTAGTTATATTCTGGAAGGTCACATAAGGCTAGACAAATCTAAAGTTAGAATTGTAGCAATGATTTGTGGGCCTGGTATATTGAAAGACATAGGGGATTTCTGACCAGCATGCCCAGAATATCAAAGGACTGCACCACATCTTAGATTTAGAAATCTGTTGACACCCATGCGTGTTACTGATGCCAGCCGTGGATCTTGTGAGTCCATCAGTAAAGTCTAGTAATGGCTACCATTACATTCTGGTGATTATATGAAATTACTTGAAACAGTTCCACTGTGAGAAAATAATGCAAGCCAAAATCCAAAAAGATAGTTTTATTTTCTCTAAGGTAAACACACCCAAGACAATACTCACAGACCAGAAACTCCCATTTACATCCAGGGTAATGCCTCAGTTTTTTCACTGTTTTAAACTAAAACCCTTAACAATGTCAGTGTCCCAGCCTCAAACTAGTTAGTTTAGTGTTTTAATAAAACTCTGAAGTCCATGCTAAAGACAACTGTAGAGTAAGATTATGACAGCTGAGATTGATTACTTGCTTACCTCTGTTTAATGTAAGGGACATACCTCACGCTTCAGTAGGATTTGCTAAGCTTGAATTTTTCATATGAGACATATACCAAAGGCTTGCTAGTCTCAGCCAAGAATACTTGTGGGGAAGAGGAAACCTCACCTAAAAGTGTGATAACACACTTACAAAGTAGCAAGATAGGCTGATAGCTGTTATGGCAATAGTAAAGAAATATATTCAAAGAACACAAACACTTGATCTGGCCAAGGTCTTTGATACCATTTCCCACTCAAGAATCATAGAAAAACTCACATAAGCCATAGACATTAACCACTATATCACTAAGTGGGTTGCAAACTGGCTCACAGGTACAACCCACATTGTGAAAGTAGCTAATTCCAAGTCAGACTGCTGACAAGTCACAAGTGGAGTCCCACATGGTTCGGTCCTGGGTCCTCTCCTGTTCGGTATCCACTTCTCTGAAGTCCAGGCCAATACGAAGGGACTCTGGCTGACAAAGTTCGCAGACTATTGCAAGTTGGGAGCTATTATTAACTCTCCAAGTGATGTTAACATCCTACAGAAAGGCTTCACTGAGACTGATGTCTGGTGTCAGAACCATGGCCTTAAGCTCAATGGCAAAAAATGTGTTGTCTTCCCCTTTGGGAAAAACCCAGTTCCCATGAATTACCACATCGATGGTAGTCCATTGAACACAGAAGGCATTATAAGAGATCTGGGAACACAAGTTGACAGCGACCTCTCTTTTGACCACCACATTGCCACTGTGGTCAGAAAGTCCTTCTATGTCATTACTAAGGGTTTTGCATCTGGGAAGAAAGAGGTCATTGTCTCCCTCTGCTCTTCCCTCATTAGGCCAATCATTGAGTACAATGCCCCATTTGGCATGTACCTCACTAGACATCTGCAACAACTGGAGAGGCCTCAAAAGATGGGTAGGCTTGTAAAGGCCCCAGGGCCATTAGCCTAGTACACACCTATGAACCTTTACAACAGAGACTAATTAATAAGAAAGCTTGACTCAGGAAAATTGACACAAGAGAGTAGACACATTGATTGTGTTAGTTCCCTCAGCTGACAGATAATTCCTAACAAGATGGCAAGAACCCTTTAAGGTAACAGAGAAGATGAGTGAAGAGAACTACACAACCAGACAGACTAGGAAGATTAGACCAGAGCTGATATATCAAATAAATCTATCAAAACCATGGAGTTCATAGTTAAGCACAGACATGGTTCAAAATATGCCAGTGCTGACAGCTTTTCTGATTCTTATAACTCATCCTGAACAGTGTATTACTGGGAGATCTGTGTTGTGAGCTTGGCCATTATGGCATAGTGGGTGTTAGAAAGTGGGAAATATACTGCTTGTATGGTAAAAGTACATATTTTAGTGTAAAATTACTTTATATGCCATGTGTTATTGGATGAGTGCTCATACCTCAAGGAATTTGGACTAGGATGTCTAGACCTTTTTTAGAACACAGCATGCAACAGCAGGAACTAAGTATATTAACACCTCCTGTGACAATCTCAATAGGGAGGGCTGTAACCCAGGAAGGCAAAGATGGTTGTCTGTTATTGCAAAGCCGAAACCGTACCAAGAATCTGAGCTTTTTATAGTTGCCAGCCGGTAGATTTTCTGCATTTGAGAAGGCCAAGTTAAAATAGGAAGTACAAAGAAAATCCCAAGTAAGAAAACTTGGATGCTGCCAAGAAAGGACTGGAAGTTTTGCTGGAGGTGGGACCTGAACTATTTTTAAAAATGTATACTTTATTGCTATTGAGTGAAGTTTTTAGGTACAATGAATATTAGCATAATATAAAATATATTCTGAGAGCCAGATGTATAATTAATATAATATTTTTACTGTTTACTTTAAAGCTGTAATTAGTACCATTCCTTCAGCTGTACTGGTTGTTATTTTTGTGTATGTGTTTGGAAGAAGGCAATTAATTGTATAGGGCTGGCATAAATTAAATAATCCTTCTTGAAATATACTGGCAAGTGTGTGATGTATTTCTTCTGATGAAGCCAATGTTAATGGTATAGATGAAAGCACCAAACAAATAAAATATGCTTCCAGCATTCATTTTTGTTGTTTGCAATTTAGTTTGGCTTTTGGTCAGTGGTCATTGTAGTTTCTGTTAGTAAATTTATTTAGTTCTTGGTTTTGTTTATTTGAGTGTCACTGTAAATAAAGTGCACTGAACATGGGAAATCTGCCTTTGTCTCTTTTACCCACTACTTTCTCCCCTTCTCTCTCTCTATATATGTATATGTGTGTATACGTATATATGGGTCTACTTTAAATGGTCAATGACTCACATCATCGACACGCTAAACACTGGGACTGAAACATCAAATGGTCTCATTATCACTGAAGTGTGGGAGTAGCTGTAGTGAGATCTTGCAGTTAGTACATATAATTAGCAGGTAGTGTGGGAATGCATGGTGACTTAACCCCTTCAAAAAATATGTTTTAGACTTTTTTGTTATTTTCAATTATGTGACCATTATTTACAGCATGGGTGATGTGAGCAGTCAACAATCTGAAGCAGATCTATATATGTACACACACACACACACACACACACACACACACACATGCGTGTGTGTGGACACTGGGTGTATGTCTTTTTAAAGAGAGTCAGCTTACTGAAACTCAACTTATCTAAACCTGAAAAACAAAAAGAAAAAAGAAAAACCAAAACAAATGTTTTTTGTACAGAGTAAATTAATTTTTGCTCATGGGTCTGAGTTTTCTTAAAAGATATGTATATAATATTGCATTTTGCTTTATTACAGTGTGCTGTATTTTATGAGATTGCATTGTACTACCAGTGTTTCTTCACGTCTTTCAGTGTAGTGTGTCAGTGGGTTGTTATATTCAAATTAAGAGGGTCTGAGGGTATAGCCCCCCCCCCCACATGGAGGTTACAGGGGACTTTCTCCCTAAAAAATTGTTCTATGTCTTTGTTTTTTAAGATTTGCTACTTTGGGTAAGCTCAGTTTCGATACACACACACACACACACACACACACATATATATATATATATATATATATATATATATATATATATATATATATATAGGTTTCCGACAATTGTCTGAACATTCCAGTTGCTCAACAAAAAAAAATCCAGTACAGCTGATGGAAAATATGCTGATGGAATGAGTAAACTTTTTTTTCTGCGAGAGATTGTGGTACATTGGGGATAGAAGAATTTGCCCTTTCCCCACTGTAGTGTGATCTCAGATTTAATATACAGAATTACGGTGCATTTGAGTCTTCCCACATCCAAAACACAATGTTTTTTTCTTTTTTTGTCTTCCTTTCAGAGGGCTGCTATTTGATATGTTATGTTCTACATATATTTTATATATATATATATATATATATATATATATATATATACATATATGTATAGTACTTACGTATTATCGCAACCAGAATTTTGCAATAATACTACTTGCTTCCCCGGTGTTTGAATGTAACCAGTAATGTATGCAGAATTACACTGGCAATGTTAACTTTATGAAAAGACATTGTTTAGGTAGGAAGAACAGTGTACAGTTTAAAAAATGATTGTTTTAAGGTATGCCATTTCCCGACATCATGTCACTCATAATACATCAGCAACTGAACAATCCACATGTATGCAGCCCTAAAACATCCAGAAAACATCCACAAGTATGCTGTCCAAAACATCCAGAAAACATCCACAAATATGCTGCTCAAAACATCCAGAAAACATCCACAAGTATGCTGCTCAAAACATCAAGAAAACATCCACAAGTATGCTGTTCAAAACATCAAGAAAACATCCACAAGTATGCTGTCCAAAACATCCAGAAAACATTCCAACACTAACTACTATCCATCTGAAAACAAAAATCATCCGGTACTATCAGATACTCCATACATGTTTATCATAGTACCACCTAACACCACATGTAATATTAAGTTTAGCCTCCGTTGTACAAGTACTTTATCTCTGTTATTCTCTTTAACTTAAATTATTTTCAGATGTTTGTAAAATAAAGCCAATAATTTACCCCCAAAATTTGCTGCTCTTGATGTCTTATTCTCTGAAAAATGTATTGTCAGCTTTGGAATAATCCTTCTTGCAGTACGGCAGCAGTTCAACCAAACATTTCCCAGGTATTCTCGTTTCATTTCCTGCAGTATGACAGCAATGTAACCGATTTTGAAGTACGCAAAGCAGAATTCACATTTCCACATTAATTTTGCTTACAAATTTGGGAAAAAACTAGGTTGTACCCATAGAAAACTTCAAATTCAACCTTAACTTTACTCCCACAATCCATTTTTGGGCCAACAAGCGTATTACCGCAACCGCGAAAATCTGGTTCCAATAATATGTAAGTACTCTATATATATATATATATATATATATATATATATATATATCTATATATATATATATATATATATATATAAATATATATATATATCTATATATAAACATATATATAGACAGATAGATATAGATAGATTAGATATAGATATAGATTCATCTCTATATATATATATATATATATATATATATATATATATATATATATATCGGTTTACCATCAAAATTTCAAAGGCTCATGTTGGAAAATCGTGTTGCTGAAAGGCAATTTTCAAAGATTCACAATGCTGAACTTTAATAACACAAAAATCATAATAATGAAAGTAAAGCTTGATTCATTATAATGAGTTCGGCATTGTGAATGGAGATTGCAGTACACTGAGGATTGAGGAATTTACCCTTTACCTCACTGTAGTGCGATCTCAGTGTTGGTATATATACTTTTCAGGGGCTGGGATGCATAGGGCTTGCCCCCATGGTAAAATGTAAAAGGACATATGGACTTTCGAAACCGGAAGTGTGGTACGTCGAATGTAATTCGTCATGTTACTGACATTTGACATTTAGGCTAAATGTTGTTTTTGTTTTCAGAATTTTGGTTTGTTCTTTTGATAGCAAATTATTTTGCAGTGAAGATTTTGATGGTAAACCATATATATCTATATATATTTGTGTGTGTCTTTTTTGTGCACAATTGCAGTAAAGAGGTCTATCCCAGAACAAGTGGAGCAAAAACCAGTAACACTGAGTCACACAACAGGAAATTTAATATTGAAACTTACTAAGGATATAAATCCAGGAATGAGTGCTGCCATAGGACATTCCAGTGGTCAGGTATGTAATTTTGAATTTGTGGATCTCAGCATTGCTGTCTATCAATGTGGCCATCCGAAGTAAGTATGTATGTATATATATATATATATATATATATATATATATATATATATATATATATATATATATATATATATATATATCCACACACACATATACAGTATGTGTGTTTGTATTTTATATATATATATATATATATATATATATATATATATATATATATATATATATATATATATATAGATAGATAGGGAATCTCGCATTTAATTGACTAATGGATGCCCAATACATTGACTTGTAGTTTGGCTTCATTTCATTGGAATATATTTTGCCAGAGTGTGTGTGCATGTATTAGTGTGATATACATGTGTAAGAGAATGGCAAAGTATTCTTGTGTGCCATTAAATTACACTGTAAGGATGAGGTGGTCACCTCCTTGTGGATAAGTGGATGGCAATGGATACTTGCATGACATTCACTTACACTACCAGGAGTTGGTTCTGAAGTGGTTTTGTGAGATCAGTAGACAGCTGGGTAAAGGATTTGTTCCTTTTTCTCACTGCTGTGTGATCTCAGATTTCATATTTAAAGTTGGCATGGTAAGGGGCTTTTCCCTGAAAGCGCTCACCTTTTGTATTTCTTTGATTTTGATTAAAGTTTTTTTATTTGTAAGCTGGCTGTGGTGACCAGATCATTTATTCTAGTTTTATGTCTGTGGAATAGACTCCCTCTCCATGTTACGCAGAGTACCTCTCTAGTCCTCTTTAAAAGGAACCTGGATAACTGGATGAGAAACAGAAAATATACCCCTGGGATCCCACCTGTGTTCTTGTTTGACAGAGGAAACAAGTGCTGACTTTGAGGGAACATGGGCAGAATTCTTGGCTAGGCTTATAAGGGCCTCCGGGCTAATAGCTTAGTACTTATGAACCTATTTGCATGAAGTTGTGAATAGTACAAGAACTAAAGTACTTAGCTACCACTAAACAAATCCCAAGATTTCTGTCTGGGTCAGCATGGTTTTGTGTTTTTTGTGTTCAATTTACTCTGGTAGTAGATATTTTGTGCTTCTAAATCTAGTAGATGCTTTGATACACAAACCTGATAACTAGAATACAAATATCTGAAATATATCTGATGCTTTTGCATCAAGTAACTACAATCATGTTTTCATATTTTTCTTAGAAATAAGGTTTACCACATAATTGCGAGCATATCCCTGCTATTCCTCAAAGATGGTGCCACAGCATGACTTGTCCTGCACCAGTGTGTCAAGCTGCAGTGTTGCACCATTACACGATACACAATTATGCATCTTCCCACAAGTAAAACATGTCATTATATGAGAATTTGCATAACACAATTGTGCAATGGAGTGCCAGCTAGCTACTAAGAAAACCTACACTGAGCATGAAACTTTACTGAGACACACAGACACACCCTCATAACAGATTAGTGACTAGATAAAGATATTTTAATAACACTGACACCCATAAACATGCTTGAATGCATTCCCAGTATTCACCCATGCACACAGTGACATACAGATGAATTCCACAGCTTAACTATGTCAGGATTCTTAGTATCACCCTGTGCAGACTTCCATTCTTGAAATACATTAGTGTAAACCTACACACACACACACACACACACACACACACACACACACACACACACACACACACACACACACACACACAGTCACACACACAGTCACACACACAGACACACACACATACACACCCCACACACACATACAAGTATCAAGCTCTCTGACAAAGGCTAAGACAGTCAAATGGTAGTTTGCTGCTCATCTGATAACACTTCCAGCTGATAAAAGCACATAAGTGTTCTGATTCATCACATCACATAGTTTCATATCATTTTGCAGGTCTCATTTACAGGAACTGCTCGTGTTTAGAAGTTAAGTATTTCTGCTTTCTGAGGCTGCATTCTACAAGAATTTCACATTATAACACATAATTGCCTCTGTTCTTCCAGAAAGCCAAGAAAAGAAGCATCTTAAATGTTATCTGTGTCATGCAGGTGAACAATGCAGCCCACATTGCAAGACTCTAGAGCAAGCTTATAACAGATGTTTAGAAGATCTTGCAGGCATATCCATATTTCTCTATCTTGATTTCATCAAATGGGCAATATATCTCTTAGTAGTTTTACATTTTTTCGAAAGTAATTTAAATTTGTCTAAAACAGTACCATACAACTCTGAAAATAAGAAATAATTTCAGAGCACATAGTTTTGTGAGCTTAAATATCAATGAATTATTTATATATGAAAGTTAGACCAGTAAGATTTCTATTTATGGCCTTCTCTTGTTTTCATATTATATGGGAAGCTGAACCAGAGGGATGGTAGCCCCAAGTCAGTTATATTGTTATTATATGGACTCCATCAGCATCAGACCAACATCATGTTTTCTTGCTGAATTCTGTTAAAAGGAATGGGGTGCAGTATTTCTCAAACATTTTCATCCTAAGGTGTATTTTAAATTATTTTTCAAATTCTTCCATGACACAACAGATTAGTCACTAGATAAAGATATTTTACTAAGTGTTGCCCTGCTACGACAAATATGTATGCATGACAAGCCTTGTGTGTAGACTGTTTAAGTCAGATCTCTGTTATACAATATTACTTTATTTACTTTTGCTAACCTTGTGATACCATAACAATTATCTGTTGTGTACAACTTGGAAGAAATAAATTAAAAGTGAAATACTAATACTAAAAACCCTGTGCAACAAAGCAGACTCATTATCATTGAAATGTCAGAACACTGAAAGCATAATGGATCCTTATCTATAAGGCTGAATCCAAGCAACATTTAAGGCTTATCACAAAGTCAATGTAAGTGATATCAAAGCACATTCCTTTGCAGCCACTAAAATAAGTGGGCATAATAATGCAATCTCCCAATGCATTGTGTTTGAACAATAAATCTTCCATTTATTTTATTGGCTGCTGACAAACTGCAAAAAGGTTAGCTTGCTACCCATAGAGCATATGTAGCACTATTTGCTTATTTTATTTATTTGTTGACATTTCTTTACCAGGAAAGTCCAGCTGGGAGAAAATGTGCCCATTTTCAGTGGAGGCCCAAAGAGAAAAACTCCAGAATACAGCAAAAACATGCAGCAAGGAGTTATCAAATAATATTACAATTAATATAACTTGTGAAGTGAGTTGCAACAAAACATACAATGAGCAATTTTCAGATATTATATCAAGAACATGATATGTGTGAATAGTCCAGGTGTACTAAAATATATCCATTCTCAGTGAAAGGCCCAAGGAGAAAAGTTCCTAATAAAATGCAAATATACAATAAGTCTATTCAAGATATTATTACCAGAGACTTAAAGTGATTGTGACACAAGAACAGAAAGATCATTGAGATACATGCTTATTGCCCTAGTAGCTACACTAGAAGAGATTTAAACATATTAAATGGCAAGGACACCAAGATATTAACATATTAATGACAGTGCCACAAGATCTAAAGAAAGAAATTAATGTACAGTACATAAGAAGGTCAAGAAGAATATATTTAGCCAGGATTAGAGCAAGAGCAAGTCCAAGTTTTGATAGATGCTCGTTTAGTGCAAATTTAAAGGATGCTAAATTTTGGTTGATTTTAATTGTTAAGGGAATAGAGTTCCAGACTTTAGCAACAGAGAAAGAATATAGACTTTTACCAGCAGATTTGCTAGGTTTGTGTTTAATGAAAAGTTGTTTGTTTTCAGATCCAAGAGATCTTTCAACAAAATAACAAACTAAGGGCAGGGCAGGCCATAGGTTTATAGATTATTTTATGAGACATTTTAAGTTGTAGATAACTAAGGTATCATGGGAGTTCCAGCCTATTGAGAGCAATGATGAGAAGAATATTTTGGCATTAGCAAATTTAGCAATATTTTTATAAAGTTCAAGCTTTGTTTTTAGGGTAGTTTGTACATTAGTAAGTAGTGGGGCACCATATAAGACTCGGTAGCAGATACATGGTAGCAAGGATGTGTTGAGAAAATGTTTGTGCCAATAGAGAATTCCAAGCTTCTGGTGTGTTTTAATGCTATTTTAGACACTTAGGTCAAATTTAAAGTATTCATCTATTATTACTCCTAGTAGTTAAGCATGGGGAACTACTTCAAGTGTTATATTATTTTATGAGAGTATTGTGAAGTGAGCTTTAAGAGAGATGTTTTAGGGGAAAAAGGGAGCAGTTTTTTTTTTTGAGGGTTAAGTACCAATTAGTTGTTACTAAGCCAAGTCTCAAAAGAGATAAAGGTATTTTGAATAATTTGTTGGAGGTGAGGCAAAGTATTGGAGGAGTGCTGTGTACGTAAGGGGAGAGAGAATCTTGCCATTTAACTGCCTGCTGTCTGTTGGATAAGTAGCTACAGAACCATTTTTGAAAGAGGGGAAGAAAGACCAAGAATAGTAAGCTGTTGTAGAAGTAAAGGATGAGAGACAGTATTGAAGCCTTTGATAAGTCAAGAAATAGAGACAACAATTTTACCAGGGTCTCTTGCTTTATTAACAGTATCCATAAAGGATAGTAAGGCAGTAGTAGTAGTACTGTGAGCTGGTCTGAAGTCATGCTGTGTTGATCTTAGTTGCTGATCACTAAGGAGGAAGTTTAGAAATTGTATATGGACACCTATACCCAGAAGCTTCGAAACAGGGAATAGGATAGTGGTAGGATGATAGATGGAAATATCAGAATAATTACCTCCTTTATGGAGGGATATAATGAAAGAGTTTTTCCAGAGTATTGGACATAGGATTCATGGAAGGATCTGTTAATAAGTATACAAATAGGGTATGCAATGGCTTCAGCTGCTAGTTTTAAATATTCTGTAGGTAGATCGTCAGCAGAGGTGGAACAGGGTTTAAATTTTAGTAGACTTTTTATAGTATTAGTTGAGACAGGCTTAATGTAAAATAGGGAAGTATGAAGTCAGTAAAAGCAATAGGGAATGCTTGAAGTGAGTTGAAAGAGAGAGTAGTGGAAGGAGACTGCTTCAAAGTAGGCTGAATCAAAGGTGTGTTGGGCTTGGGGCAGTTTGAGAGTGGAGGACGGGAAAGAGTAGGGGGGACAAGCTTGCAGTGAGGTTAAATATGCTTTCAATGAAGTGAATGTTGAATACGCTGGTGACTTGTATGGGAGTTTTATGAGTATGAAGACAAGAGTTACTTTTTGTTCCTGGGTTAAGTAGTGAAGTAATAGATGACTAGAATTTCTTGGGATTTTGTTTATGATTTGTTTGTAGCTGTATATAGTAATCTTTCTAATCTTTGGTTACTTGCTTTTTTACCTAGTTGTGGAGATGCCTGAACTTTAGTAGGTCTGAGGAAGTTTTATTTTTTAGCCATTACTTCCAAGTTATGCCCTTGTTTGACATTAATTGTTTTGTTGGTCTCAATAGCCATGGAGCATGGTTGGTTTTGATTCTTTTTGCATGAAGGGGCACAATGCTGTCTAGGGTATTGAAGAAAATTGTATTACAATGATTGACTGCTTCATCTAGAGGTAATGTTTTAACATAATCTAGTTCATGTTTTTTAGTATATTTTTAAATTCCTGTTGGTCAAAGTTAGACAGTTTCCTGATTGATTTATGATGATGTTCCTTATGTAGGTGTGAGACTGTTCTGTGGATATAGGGAGATGGTCACTAAGTATATCAGGGACGGTGCCGGCTTTGGTGATCTTACTAAGGGCTGTGACCAAAATCCAGTCAAGCATGGCAACCTACTTGTTGCTATTGTTAAATCTAGTTGGAGTGGTAATGAGTTGAGTGAATCTGAACAAATTTATGCTGGAAGATGGGAATTTGGAGGTAAGGTTCTGCCAGTTAATACTAACATCTCCTACAATGATAGTTTCATTTTTGATGATTTTAGAAATCCAAGAAAGTATGTCTTCTAAAACATGAATATTATGACTAGGAGGTATATATAATAATGTAATATATAGGCTTTTGTTTTATTTATCTTTAGGAAGGAGATACACATTTCTGCATGAGAGGATAGTGGGATAGGGTTAGATTAAGGAATAATATTGTAAGAGTTTGGACAAAGGAGTGTGATACCACCAGCTTTTTTGTGAAGCCTGTCTGACCTGATTATATTATAGTCAGGAGGGAGAAAATCAGAGTCTTCTATGTTTGGTTTAAGCCAGGTTTCAGTTGCAGGTATAATATAAGGAGAATTTTGAGATATCTAGGCATGAAAGTTGGTGATTTATTATGAATACTCTGGAAATTTAGTGTAACTAAATTTAGGGTTTTAGAAGGGACTGAATGTTTAGGAGAGAGGATAGGATCTAGGATGGAAATAGTTGAATGTTTAGGGGAGAGAACAGGACCTGTGTTGAGGTGGATATCACCACACTGGGGGATGTTTGAGAATCTAAGATAATATAAAGTAAAGGCTATTACATTTTTTAGTCTGTTAAGTGTACTGTATGTGGATAGCAGTAGTTTTAGTTGGGAGTATTTCATATTTTGGGAAGAGCAGTGAACTTATATGAAATAAGCTGGTAGATATATTTCAGTAAGTTTTTGATGGGTTTAGATGGAAAGCTGTGACCAAAGTTTTCCAAGAAAACAATGAGGCAGAATTTAAGGTAGTAAAATTTAAGAGGAGTAGAAATAGGATAAGAAGGGAAAGAACTATTGTATTTAAAAGTATGGTACTCAAATACCTTATTGAAATGTTTGGGGGAAAACTAGTGAGACTGACGGAAAGATAATCTATAAGAAAGAGAGATAAATGAAAATACAACTAGATTATTGAAAGAAAATAATGCAGCATAGGACTGGGTGTGAGTTTAGTGGGTGTATATTGAGGTAATGATAATATTTATGTAAATGAATGAGGAGGTGTAGGAGGAGGAGTTTATGGGATTTAAATTTAGGTATAGAGCGAGTATATGGGAATAGGGGGTAGGGTAGAGGTACAGAGAAGGATGCACCAGGCCTATGAAACTTATTACTGGAAAACAAAACTATCAGTAAGGAAATTCCTTCTCCTTGCTTAGACCAAGTGTTTTTAAAGTATTTGTTGTGAGAGAAGTTCTCATTAGTGCATTAAAATGTAAAAATATATCTATGGTAAAAACTTTGAAGGGGAGGAACATAGATTTAAAAATAGTAAAGTAAGTTAGAGCTATCTTAAATGGTTCTGTGTCTGTTATGTTAGAAGTATCTTAAATGTTTCTATGCTTATTATGATAAATAGCTTAGGTTATATTTATACGTCAATTTATGTCATTGTTAGCTATTAAGCATTATATGGAGGAACTTAAAGAGAAAAATATGCCAGAAATGAATTTGTACTCATAAAGTTATTATGTCTTAATTAATCAATTTAGTAAGCATATATCAATTTACTGGGCAATGTCCAAGTATGCCTTCCCTAACAGTACATAACAGGAAAAATAACCATGTAGAGAATAACAGTATAATGGATAATTTCAAAAAGGAGCAAGTATGTTAGCTAAGTACTACATAAACATATATGGACAGCAGACTGCCTGGTCTAGTTATCCATTGAAGTGGGGCAGGCATGAGGACTTTAGTTTACTTACTTCTCTGTTACATTTGCTATCCAGTATGAGGATCAGGGTGGTATATCCTTATGATCCATGGATTTAACTTTAAAGAAAAAATAAGTGAAGGAGGAAAACCATAGATGGATATCATAGAAAGAATAAAAAGTAACAAAGTAAGCGATAAATAGGAGATTAAAAAGAATAGCATGAACAGTGAGACCTAGAAGGCAATGCTAAATACATGTATAGGCTTGTATCTCTTTACAAAGATCTAGTCTAAATTAGGATAGTTATATAATATCTATGCATATTCAAAAACAGTACAGAAATCATTCTAAAGTGAAAATAAATAAATGTAATTTGCCATATCAACATTTATAAATTAGTAGTAGAAATAATGCTACCTACTAAACACTATTTAAAATGTAAGTAGTTAACATGCACTAGTAGCAACCATTACTCAATTAAACAATAAGATAGAGTATATTTGCAGGAATTAAATGAAGACAAAAATGTCTACTCATTGGCAATTAACACACATGAGCACTTCACAATAGTATAGTCTCCCACTCATTAAGATTTGAAGCCAAAAGACTTTACTGTGTTACACTGTCCAGCTTTACCAGTGAAGAGGATACTGAAAGTTAAATAAGAAGAAAGAAGCAGTGCTTGCCCAAGATCATATATGAAAAGAGTTAATGCTCTTAGGCCTTTACTAACAAGCATGTACTAAAAGCAAAAAAGATGACTAGTACTGAGGCTCTGTGCACAGGAGCCTGAAAATAAAGAACACTATTAAAATATTACACCAGTAAAATACTTTGTTAGCGAGCATACACTGAAATTGAAAATATGCACTGAGAGCTAAATATGACAATAAGTACTGAGACTCTGTGCAATAAAAGGACACCATTAAATATACCATACCAGCAAAGTACTTTGCTCTTGAGCATATATTAAGTGAAAACAGGCACTGAGAGCTTCATGTGGTAATGGGGACTGAGACTCTGCACCCCAAAGATAGAAATGACAGACCAATACAGTACTTTGCTAGTATGCATACACTGATAGTATTAGGTACCAAATTAGGCATGCTTGTCACCATACAGATGCTTGCTAACAGACGCATCTGACCAAACACTAAGCTGAGATGTGAGAAGATACTGCATTCTTCTCAAATTCCACAGGTTATCTATCTCTTTATCTATCTGTCTATGTGTCACATTCATACTTTGTTCTGGATAATTCTGTTCAGGAAATGATCTACCCACTATAAACTGAGGGGTTGATGTGGGTGTTTTAAAAAAACATGACGATATAAGGAGATAAAAACACTGAAACTAGTTTGCATAATGGTTAAGGTCTTTGCCTCCACTGCATAAGGTACAAGATTCCATCCTGACCTCTGGCCAATGCCTGTTTGGAGTGTGCTTGTTCTCTGTGTGCCTCTGTCAGCTTCTTCTCACTTAAAAACACATGCTGAGTATTTGCATCTCAGACTCACCAAAGAATGAAGTTGTGGGCAGCAGTACAGACTCTACATAGAGCATTTCCTGTAATACACTGTAGCCTCAAGATAGGAGAACATGGATCAGAGACTGCTAACTGTGGCAATGCTAGCCACTCAATGATGTAAAATATGTCTCTAGGTGATTTGGTCATGTTAACTAATGTCACCTGAAAATGGGATAGGTATTTTCCAGTAATTAATGGTGATACGTAGGTCCAGTATCCAACCTACTCTGACCTATGCCAAGGACCCATGCTAATGGGAGGGGTGTATGTGCCCCTATTGGCCAGTGTGTGCCCACGATAAAACCCAGCAGTCCAGGGTCAATAAGCTACTGTCCAGTTGCCCAGCTTGTGTTACCTGGGATAGCTCTGTTGACCAAAGCTAGACGTAAAATCAATCAACTTGTCAAACTAAGAATTGGTATGGTCGATGTAGGTTTACTGACAGAATGGAGCTTGGAAGAGGATCACATGATGGTAAGGAAGAGGCTGGACATCCTACATATCCAGAAGATAAGCTGGAAGGGAAGTGCAGCAAAGCCACTTGGCTTGGGATCCAGAACCTACTTCCCAAGAGGAAGACAGGCTAGAAGTGGTGAAGCAACTGTGATGAGGGAGAGGCTTGAGAAGGCAGTGAGTGATGTCATCAGAATTAGTGACAGATTCATGGCAATTACATTCCAACCTAATGATAGGGCAGTAGTTACAATCTCAGCCTCTGCCCCACAGCAGGGTTGTGATAATGAGAAAAAGAGTGAATTCGGACAGCAATTACAGGACCTACTAGATCGGAGCTGAGCAGTTTTGATTCAGATGAGGATGCTGCACAACTGACCCAATGTTTGCAGTGAGACAGATAGTCGAGAAGAAGCTAGAGCTGAGGAAAGCATTCAACAGCAATTACACAACCTACTAGATAAAGCAGGACAACATGAATTAGTGTTGATAATGGGTGAACTGAATGCACATATTGGGACAAGCAAAACAGGATATGAGGACTGCCTGGGTCCACATGGGTGGGGCACCAGGAATAATGAATGAGAGGCTATTCTAGACTTCTGTCTGGTAAATGGCTTTATAGTAGCCAACATGTGGTTCAGAAAGAGAGATAGTCTGAAGATCACATATAAAAGTGGCTATTATACAAGTCAGGTAAACTTCTTCCTAGTAAGGAAATGGCATTGGGATAGAATCAGTGATTGCAAAGTCATTCCCAGTGAAACAATCAGCCTACAGCATAAACCACTGGTTGCCGCAATGAGCTGCAAGCAGTGGTCACAGAAGGCTCTAAGGTCAACAGACCAGACCATATATCTGGAAGTTTACCAGAGAGAAGCACAAGAGATCAAGGAATTACTCAGGACTCTAGTACCTCAAGAAGAGTAGGAAACAGGTGGAGCTGAAGAAGAATGGCAGTACTGCAAAACAGCATGTATGAAAACTATAGAACAGATATGCATCTGAGCCAGGTCAGCATGCAGAGGTATCAAATCCCTGTCACATTGCATGAAAGTCCTGGAAAGGATGATTGAGAACATGCAGAGTAGTTGAAAGTAAGTTGGGAGATGAGCAGTTCTGATTTTGATCAGGCTGCTGCACAACTGACCCAATGTTTACAGTGAGACAGATAGTTGAGAAGAAGCTAGAGATGAGGAAAGCGTCCAAATAGGCATTTATAGACTTGGAAAAAGCATATGACAAGGTCCCAAGAAAGCTGATTTGGGCATTTCTGAGGTGGTTGAAGTCCCAGAAATACTGGTAAAATTAGTGCAAGCTATGTAGAAGGACCCAATGACACAAGTACAAACAGTGTTTGGTCTCAAAGAGGAGTTCCCAGCAGGAGTGGGTGTGCATTGCATCAGAGTTCAACTCTGAGTCCACTGTTGTTCATACTTTTGATGGACTGCACTAGGAAACTGGTCAAAGAGGACAGATCAACAATGTTACTGTATGCAGGTGAAGTGACATTACAGAGGAGTGGAATGCAAAACTAAGGTACATTGGATGAAATTGAATACAGAAAAGATAGTTGTAAGGGGGGATCAAAAGAAACTGAGAACTGAGATTGAAAGGAAAGTAGTAAAACAGGTCAACAGCTTCAGATATCTGGGAGGGGGGTGGCTGAGGAAAAGGAAAGTCTGACTGAGAAGACCAAAGCTAGAATCAGAGAGACTGCAGCCAACTGGCACAGCATGTCAGATGTAGTATATGACAGAAGAATGTCCAAGAAGCTGAAAAGTAAGGTGTACCCAGTACTACTCTATGGTAAAGAAACCTGGGAAGCAAAGCTAGAGTAGTTGAGGAAGCTAGATGTAATGGAGATGAAGTGCCTGAGATGGTTGGTAGGATTCACACTGTGGGACAGACAAAGAAATTAGGACATAAGAGCAGAAGCCAAAGTAGCTCCAAATGCAGAAAAGATCAAAAAGAACAGATTACTGTGGATCTGGGACATGTGCAGAAAAGCAGAAGACAATCTAGTGAAGATAATTTGGGACAGACAGGAAGAAGGCAAGAGGAAATAAGGGCATCCAGCAAATAGGTGGATGGATTGTGTGACAGAAGACCTGCAACAGTAAGGCATGAGTGTTGAAGAAGGTAAGACAGTGGCACTGAATAGAGAGAGATGGTGACCGTTAACACAACACCCTGACCCCATTTAGAATATGAGAAAAAGAAGGTTGATGATGATGATGATGATCACTGAAACTATTTGGCAGTAAATTTGGTGTATCTGTGTTTGATGTTGGTAGTTATTAAGTCAAATGTAGAGTCGGCATTTGTTTGTGGACTGGCCTAGTAGGGACTAAATTGTTCCAGATGGCTCTGGCATGGTATTTATGTAGCTGAGTAGCATCTAGGCCTATTGCATTAACCATGAAAATTTTGATTTTGTTTTTTGGGGGAGAGCATTGGGAAATATTTGTTGAATGGCATTTTCATGTATGTTAGCAATGATGTGTACAGTAAACTCTCAGTTAACCGGCACCCATGAGGATTGGTAGATGCCGGATAACTGTAGTTTCTGGTTGTTTGAGAGTTACTATTAAAAATAGGTCTGAGTAATACTGTACCCTATACTATTTGTTTGGTTTGATTGGGTCTCAGGATAGAGAGAGAGGGAATTTACTCCTGTCTTCCTTTTTAAAACTCTAAAAATGTAAGGTATGTTTCTGGGGGGGGGGGACAGAAAGTTCAACACATGAAAAGTGTACTGTATTTCATCGATTTTTTTTCGGGTTGCTTGAGTTCTGGTTAACTGAAAGTTTACTGTAGTTAGCTATGATTGTGTACTTTGTATCTACTACCTTCACACACACACAGACATGCACACACGCACACACAAACTATCAAGGAGGCAGTGTAAAATCTGTTGACTGTAAAGAGCTGTATTGAAAAATTCTACCACAAAAAGCAATTTATTTTTGCTTCTGAAAAGGAGATATACAAGAGATGTACCCTCATTTTTTAAATTATTAATACCGTTGAAATGCTGGTCAGAAAGCTTGTTTTTTGGTGTACTAGAATGCTTCAGAAATCATGTGTGAAGATAGAAATTCAGAAAACTATGTGAAGAGGTAAATCAAGTTGAAATATAGGGATATCACCCTCAAAATGGGCACATCACATGCATGGGGAAAACAGGTCTGAAAATAACTGCAGTTATCCAAAATAGGGGTGGTTGAGAGGTCTGCTTGTACAAAGAAAGAGTTCATTACCTGTGAGTATTTGGCAGTTACTACACTGCTTAAGGATATCAAGTGCTATGTGGCTAGCAATTTAGAACAACATAGAGAAGCTTAAAAAATAAAAGAACACACTGAACAATAGCAGAACAACAACTGTTAAGGTTTAACGGCAATCAGCTACCTAGAAATGGCTACGTTCTTTCTCCACTCTCACTAAAGTAAAACCAGTGGTAAAGCTCACCTAGAATACTAATAATCACCAAAAAAATGCTCGGCTATTACAGTAAATTAAGTGAGAACACAAGCTGTACTTATCCTAGGTCTTGTCGGTCTGATATTTTAGTCAAATCTGGTAGAAACCTTTCACAGTCAGGAGTTTTTAGCCATACACACAGCAGCTCTCTGCAGCTCAAATGCCTACAATTTATGACAACATGGAGAAGCTGAAAACCTTGAAAGAAATTAAAATAAATGCAGTGGCCAATAGAAGAATGGCACCCTTCATGGTTCTACAGCAATAAGATGACTGGAAATGATTAGGTTCTTTTTCCACTCTCAGCACCTCTCAACTGTACAGATTTTCTCAGAATGTCCAGATTTTTGGCTCATATTTTTGGTCTGTTCCTCATAAAATCTGTTGCTTTCTGGCAAATGACTGGGATGATCTGAGGAAAGAAGTCACTAAATAATGACGTACATCTGAGTTTCAGACTTCGAATCCTTTAGAAAGTGTATGTTAAAACAAACCCTGCTCTAGCAACTTTCTAAGTTTATAAGAGCAGTATTTAAAGTATGTCCCTATTTTTGGGCCTTCGTCTCCCCATTTTGTCAGGCTTTGTCCAGATTTCTTATACCAAGAGGTTGAGAGGTACGCTCAGTAGTATTTAATCAGTAGCAAATCTCAGCTAGATTACTTCTAGTCATGAAAAAGCTATTGCACTAATATACACATTTAAAGGAATAGAATCATTTCCTTAATTAATTGTTACCATAGCATCTTTTTAAATTTCATTATTGGTAATGCACATCAAAGGTGTACCAAATACCTAAAATCTAAAATAACACCTCCAACAGAAGGCTCGCTTTCCTATCAATACTTTAGTTATCTCCACATGCTTAAAAAGGCATTGAAGTACTTCTCTTATTAAACAAGTAGAGCTAATTGAAATTACAACCCAGATTTGTTTATGTCTGTTCTAATCTGATTATGAAAATTCTACTTTCTGGAAAAGAAAACAGGTGTGTATATAGTGCCATATTTGCATAAACTGCCATATATATATATATATATATATATATATATATATATAAAATAACACGGTTTTCACTTCTGCTTAAAATCACTTTAAGCTATCAGTTGTAGACTTATATGAATACATAAATTAGCAATAATTTGAGATGAATTAATCATGGACCTTATCAACAAAGATATAGGTAATCTCCAAACACTAGATCCTACGCAGTTTGAATTTGTCAAGGGGAGACCATGCTTGTTAAACCTGGTAGACTTCTTCGAGACAGTCACAAGGGCCCTGGAGGAGGGGAAATCTATGCATACAGCCTACCTAGACCTGGCCATGGCATTTGACACTTTCCCTCACTCAGACATCATTGAAAAACTATCCCAGCTAGACATCAACTCTTCTTTCATAAGGTGGGTTGTGAACTGCCTCTCTGATAGAACCAATGTAGTCAAAATAGGAGACCCCACCACCAACACCAGACCCATTACCAGTGGTGTTCCACAGGGATCAGTCCAGAGACCTCTACTATTTGGAATCTATTTCTCCGAAGTACAAGCTAAAACCAAGGGACTGTGGCTGACAAACTTTGCTGATGACTGCAAATGGGTGTGGTCATAGAATCTCCAAATAATGTCAGCATCCTTCAAGAAAGTCTTACACAAACAAATGACTGCAGCCAAAGTCATGGCCTCAAACTCAGTGCAACAAAATGCATTATCATCCCTTTCAGCAACAGCAATGTTCCTCCAAATTACCACATTAATGGCAATACCCTAAGTATACATTTAGTGGTAAGAGATCTGGGCATCAGGTTGACAGCAACCTTGTCTTTGATCACCATGTCTCCAGAGTGGTAAGAAGGGCATTCTATAAGGCTCACCTCATAAGTAAGGGCATTGCCTTGAGAAAAAGGTGAAGTTATCACCTCCCTGTACTCTTCACTCATTAGGCCAATAATTGAGTACAACGCCTGTTTGGCATGTACCTTTTAAAGCACCTGCAGCAATTGGAGAGATCACAACGGTTCCTGATAAAGAAAATTCAGGGTCTTCAGTGCTGAAATCACTGTCACTTTATTCTATTTCATATAGACTACTCAGAGGTGATCTCTGCCTTGCATATAAGGTGATCTCTGACGCTGCTTTATTGGAAACGCTGCACATCCGCATGTCAAATGGCATACAGGTTACTCACTCTAAAGACGTAAACCTGGTATGTGACATCAGTAGAACCTGCTGGAGGGACAGATTTGTTTCCCAGAGGTTACCATACCTTTGGACGATTGGATGGGTAACTGTAGATTCACCCTGGGCATTCCACCTGTGTCTCTCTTGGACAGGGGCAATAGGTGCTGATCATGGTAACAAGGGTAGAAACTGGCTGGACTTGTAAGGCACCTCAAGGCATTAGCCTTGTACCTTCCTATTATCCTATGATGATGAAAGCATAATGTCTAGCCACAGCTGCTGCTTGTTTTTTCTAAACAAAAATAAAAATAGCTTAACATGATAATATTCTTTGAATGGCAAATGCTTTGCAAGTGTCAGTGAATACTAAATCATCTAAGTAATTCAGAAAAAGCATCTATAATAAATATTACTTCAATGAGATGTTATATCCATGGTGAAGTATAATTCTATGTTGCAGTCTTGGCCTATAATTGTAGCATGTACTTATCCTGTGAGTACATTTAAATACATGATCCAAAAGGAAAGCTAAAGTTTAATACTGTATTGCAATCTTTGCTTATAATTACAGGATATGCTTCAAATCTGTAAATGCCTATAAATACATTACCAGGAAGGGATATATAATTAATGTATGAAGCTAAAGTAAAAGTATAGCAAACTTACAATGAATCAAAATAATAATGTTATAACCATCCTTTACCTTCCCCCTCACTAAACTCGATGAATTTTTCCGTTTTTGGAATATTATTATTGTTACAGAATTCTGTTCAGATGAAACTGTATTACCTGCTGTATGTTTTGAAAAATACAACACAATACAGTCAAGCTGTTAATGTGGTGGCTGTTTTACTGACTTTCAGAATACCAATTTTATCTTGAATATATTCTTGAAAAATGGATTAAAGAAGAAAAACAAATGTTTTACTATAGTTGTTTTTTCCAGAACATTATCAAGGGTAATTTTACATTGCATTATCTTTAAAAACAGCACTAATCAAAGATGTACCTTACTGGTCATTCTAAATCTACATATTATTGGAAAAAATAAAAATGATCTGAAACATATGCAGAATAAAAAAAAAAGAAAAATGAAGTGACACCACATCACCAATGAAGCAAATAACTGTTTTTTTTTTAAATGAGAGAAACAGAAATAATTGTATAATCAAGCTACCTATATGAAAGCTGATCATAGCGCCTTCAGTCATCTCATATATTTGTTTATTTATTTATTGATTGATTGATTGCAATGAGGTATGTCCCTGCTTGTGCAGGTATTGCAGTTCTACGTGCACAGTCAACCAGACCATTGACTTGAATCTCAATATGTTTTTATTCCATAGCTGCAACAAGATTATTTCATCTGACATTTCTTCATGCAAACTCAAAAATAACAACTTCTGGAAGGTTTGTTTATCTTTATGTAGC
>NC_056742.1:165679929-165754929 GCF_019279795.1 Protopterus annectens
AGATAAACTAGAGGGGCCCATTTCTGTGACTGCCATTATAAACAGCCATGACGCTGAGATAAGCAAAAACTCCTTCCTCCTGCCCACAATGGAAAAACAGACAAATCTGCTGTATTCCACCCTTTAAACACATACAGACTTATGTAGTTCTACTTAGGACTAAATTTGATAAAGTATATTGTGCTGAATTAATCTTTTGCCGAGAATGGCAATCACTTCCACACACAGATCAATGTAGCAGGTAAAAGGAGTCAAGAAAAACATGGTCTGGCTATTACTTTAATGACACAGAGGTAGTTTGGTGTTAATTATGCAGATATCTGCAAATGTTGCTCTCCAAGACAACTCACTTCACAATTAAAAAAATAATTAAGGAGTACTGGATGGCATGATGGCTTAAATGGCAGCTCTCCGTTTTGCTATCACTAGCCATACTTACTCCTGACCTTATCTGTATACTAACAATGGCAATACTCAACAACACGATTTGCATACTTTTTGACACACTTCTTACTGCAGACAGCATAAGGAAGGACAAATATACTTCCTTTGCCACTTACCACAAGCAATGCCTAGTTCTGCAATCACACCACATGTGACTTCTTGCACAAATAGCAAACTAATTTAAATCCTCATCAGGAATTATTTGTCAGATCCTATCTTAAATAAACATGTTTCCCTTTTCCCCTGCAACTGTAAAGCCATGTATCCAGTTGACCCATCCATTCTTGCCCACCACTGCCATTGAGAGATACAGGAGAAAGAGGCAAGAGCCAGGAACTGAAGCCATCATCTAGCAGAGGGTTACTAGATTTTTGTAATAGTTCTAGCAACCCTCCTCCTGAGGGTGAGCAAGCATAATGCAATGCATGGCGCAATGCTTACTTCTACATGCTTACTATTCCTGGCTGCAATACATGCATTCCTTGGCTTTTTCATACCCCAAAACTCCTGTATATGAGAGCGTATTATAGGAACTTGCTGCAAGTCCTGCTTCTGTTGTGGAATTTTAACCATCTCCCTCCAACTGAGTTGAGTGAGCCTACATTAACCATTCAAGCTAACCGCCTGCAAGCTACTTTCTCCATTTCCTGGTTGATTACTTGAACCCAGATCATCTGGAGTGCAGTCATGGCCAAAACCTCTACATCAAGGAACATGGGAGAAGCACCATATTTAGAATATTGCCAAGTCATTCTCAATCATGTTGCATAATAGACACCAATGAATGTACTTAAAGATTTACTAGGTTCCATGTTGTAAATTATAAAGCTGGGTTAAAAGAGTAAGTTACAAAAAAGGGCAGCTAGATGTCTATAATGAATCCTCCTTGCAGCAGCCCTAATAATATGCATTTAGCTAGGACTCTGTATTTTATTCAACTCATGATAAAAAGGTATCAGTCATTAACCACGAGGTCAATAAGCAGGTCAGATTCCAAATGGATGTGCCATTTCATTAAGTATACAACACCTCCTCTAACTGTCATTCTAGTACTGCACTCATCTATGTAATCTTAATGCGGTATACATGACATAAGCAAGTCTGAAGCTTTGGAGGCTTCTTTTGGATCAGCAAAGTCATAAGCTTCCACCTTTATATCACATGGTCTGTACTATCTGTTGATAGCCTAAATTTTTTTTTAATTCTTCAAGCATTTTTCTTTATTCATAGTGGTACACTTTTATCAGGACCCCCACATAGAATACATCTTATTCCATCCCCCTGTGCCCACTTTTATGCTTTACTGGGTAGTTCCTCATTGTGACCCATTACTGCTAGGATCCTTCCTCTACCATGACGGAAGCCTCAAGAACAAATGGGTTGTGTTGCCTCTCAGACTTGGAGTGGAAGATGGTTACTTTATGGTATCTGCCATACTGCTGGAAAGGTCCCTCATGCCGTGGTTTGCATACCATTTTCTGAGCAGTCCGCTGGTATATGTCTTGATGCTTGCGCACAGTTATATCTCATCCAGTCTCCCACATGGGTTGATAAACAGTAGCATATCTTCATTCTTCTACACAGTGCAGGCAAGCTATATGCACATTGCTCATGCCTCCCTCTCTCAGATGACCATCAAGCTGCCCAAAATGCTGTATAAATCACAGTCACAAGCAACGCAGGTGACACACTGTCCCTATGCCCACTAGTTAATGTCTGCTGTCATTATTACACATTTATCTTTTATGTATGAGGCGCTTCATGTCATCAAAGGGCTCTATTAGGAGGAACTAGAGACATTTTTTCTTGCTGGTATATGACAATGAGTATGTAAAATACTTCAAAAGTTGTTGTGGAATGCACTTTGTCCATGCCTTTGTATCTAGCCAAACATTCTGCCCATTCTGTCTTGCAAATTGTCTGGTATCATGTCTACTTACCACAAGAGATTTATAGAACAGTGTTTCCTATCACTTAATTCTTGTATGACCTGTCTACTGAAATGTGCATCACAGACTGTCGCGCTCAGGCCTAAAAATAGTCATAAGTGGTCAAAACATACTCACCTGATAACCTGAACAACTAAATAACAAATCTAACTGAAGGTGAGTGATATGTCAAACAGCTGTCAACTTTATCAACAGAAATGAAGCTAGACAAGTGGTGCAATCTTTATTTATTACCTTTCAACACCTCATCTTATTCTTTCCATTGTAGAGGGCCAAGACACTGACATTTGTATTGCTGCATTCCATATGGGGTTCTCATGAAAGAAAAGCATGTGCTTCCCAATCAAGCCATATTATGCTAGCCTACCAAAGCCCACAACTAAACATTAGTTATTTTCAACAGTTACTCAGGATCACAGGTAGGGTTAACTGATTTATTCAAATGACATATGTAATTTGCAGCTGTAAGAATGACACGAAACCTTCAGAACATAAATTCAGTTAAAGCCTCTTTTACAGCTGTTTGCTGTATAAGTGTGTGTGTGTGTGTGTGTGTGTGTGTGTGTGTGTGTGTGTATATATATATATATATATATATATATATATATATATATATACAGAGAGAGAGAGCCATATATATGGATATATATATATATCTATATACAGAGAGAGAGAGCCATATATATGGATATATATATATATATATAGATATATATATATATAGACACACACACACACACACACACACACACACACATACGTGTGTGTATATATATATATATATATATATATATATATATATATATATATATACATACATACCTGTACGCATATTCCCACAAACAGAAACACACACACACACACACACACACACACACACACACACACACACACACACACACACACACACACACACACACACACAAGGCTTTGCAGTATATGACTGAATGGGTATATGCTGACAAAAGATGGCTTCACTCCCTAAATACCACAGTAGAACAGTTATCTTTAAATAACTATACTGTGCTACTCTGATATCAGAAAAAAGCTCCAGGGAAGTGACCATGATTAATCAGCAGCAGTTATGTCAACGGGCTGATACATTTACATGAGCCTTTTAGAGGCAAGAACCACAGCCTTCTTACTGCAGTGGTGTCACACCAGATTCTGAATCACAAGCCATATTAAGTACATAGATAGGTTGTACTTAAAATGGGTAATAGATTCATAGATTGTTACTTAGCTAATGACCCAGGTGGAGACTTTCTAAGCCTAGCCTATTTTTTGCAAAAGAATAATGATGTCCTGTATCCAAATAGGACATTGAGGGCCAGGTATATATAAGCTACCTCTGTCCATAAGGGACATGGGTACCAGGCTGAGTGTAAATTTCCTAATCCACATCCACTGGTCTAGGTTGTACTTAAACTGGATAATAGACAGACTCAGCTTCACATATCACATTGAATAAACCTGCACAAAACAGATTTGCACATTGTGATTTAAGATTCCGAACCCTGGCCATTTTCACAGGATTGCATCTCCAATAAGTAAATATGTTTGAGACTATTCTACCTTTGGACAGTGTATGCATGTTTATCTGATCACAGAGAAAGCTATATTACAGATTAAAGCCCTTCCACAGCAATTCACAGTCAAGCTGTATACAAAATAAACATTTAGTCCAACAAATTTTAATGCATTTTATAAAAGTATATATAATGTAGGGCACATCTCTGCACATATTGCTGTCTGTTCTCTGTATTCTGCTCCAGTCACCACTAAACTTTTATATGTGTAACTCCTCAGCAAGCTGCAAGCATGGTAAACAATGATCTCATCAGGAATTAACAAGCCTGTGCACATATTCGAGATGCCATGCTGCTCCAAATGAAAGATTACTATGCAGTTACTCCATCTCCCCGTCAGCAATCCACTGATACTGTCCTACATGCAAAGGCCACTCCTTTGTTTCCCACACAGACTCAGGAAAGTGGTGTGAGTATATTAAAAAGTATATTATATTTATGTTGTGAAGAAAAGGAATTACCCGTCCGTGCACAAGTATCTGTACTTTGTTTCTTTGATAACACAGGACATTATATCTAATATGAGGTGTGAGTGTGTGCGTGTGTGTGCCTTCTGTGGAAGGTTGGGCACCGGGCTGGCAACTCAACACTGTAAAACTCCACTGCCAATCATGAGCGGACAGAAGATCCGCTGTGGCGACCCCTAACCGGGAAAAGCCGAAAGAAGAAGAAGAAGATGTAGACAGCTGTGAAATGAAGCTGCAGGCGTGCTGCTCAGTCAGTACCTTCGTAGCTGATTCTAGAATTTTTTGCTCTAAATAATCGTGCAGGAAACTTCCAGGATTAGAGGTGCATGCATGCATGTGCCTGCCTGTCTGTTTCTCTTTCTCTCCCTCTCTGCACACGTGTTGATGCAGACATTGAGTTATGTGAACTTGCATATCATTCTTTGTTGTCACCCTGTCAATAAACAAGCCTGTTTTACACAGTTCTAATGCATAAGAAACCACAGTAAAGGAATAAACAGGGCAGCAGCTTTAAAAAAATAAATGTTCAAGAACATAACTTTAAGGGCCAGCCAAGGACTATTTTGAAAATGTTTGGTGGGTGGATGTTACAACTCACAAAGAAGTCATGATGGCAAATGCATGTGGGGTGTAAATTGCTTACTACCTGGGCATAGATGAATCCCAACAACTGAAAAATTGCTAGACAGCAAATAAAGTTATTAATGTCTGACATAGATGGAGCCATAAAAGACTCCAAAGACTTACTTATCTATTTCAGAAATGTTCTTTCTTTCCCTGTAATGATTCATTTACTCATGAATTACAGCAGGTCAGATTTTATTAAAATACCCCCCAGGTGAATATGCTGTGACACAGCATTGACAATAATACCAGCTTACCAGATTTACTGAATGGATGGTTTCACAGCCGAAAAATACATGATATCTTGATTGACACAGACGTGTCCATTACATATGATGAGCTGTCCTTGCTGACAAAGAGCAAAGCTGCCCCATGCAGTATTGTCAGCATGTTTTCAGTCATGGACTTTGGCTGTTAGAGAGTCAGTTACAGAAGAATGGTCTACGAACCTTATGTTCATATAGGCTGGAACTGTACTTTCCAGAGGATGAAGGCATTTAAGAACCCAACAGGCTCTTTTATTAGAGAAGAAGAACATGGTGGATATCAGAACTATAAGGGGAGGCATTCCTATATTTTCCATTGAGATCAAAATATATGTCTGATGGAATAAATTATCTTAAAGTGTGACACCCTACTGCATCTGCTGAACAGTAGGACACCAATACCATAGAAAACAGTGATGCTGTGCTGCAAACCATGCTTGGAAAGTACTGACCCATATAACAGTCAGAGGGGTGGTGCTGCTGAAGGATTCATTATGTGCACATGTCATATGGAAAAGCTGGCAGGTAGGTTAGAATGAGCAAAGTCATCTCGGAAATGAGGAGGCAGAATGAGAAGGAAAAAGCCCTGGTGATACTTACATCTGTGTCCATGCATACATACATACATACAAGTAGATAACTGTTTGTACTGATTATATAAAATCAAGTTTTATAATCTGCCTGAAATCAACCCAGCTTTTAACACTTTTTTATAGTTTGTTTCTGAAATAGTTACTTGAAACCAAATATAGACCCAAAGAAGTAGGCCAAAGTTTAAAAAGTTTTTTTTTCTGTTTGCTACAAAATGGGCAACACAATATTTTTCATAAATTGTATCCACTAGTATAATCAACAACACTGCTAGAATTTTCTGATTTCATTATATCAATTGTTTATGTAACTGGGAAAGTATCACGGTGTCATTTATTTGTTTTCTAGAAGAACCTGTAAGTCGTAAGTGACTTGTATGACAGATGAACAGGAGACCATGGCAATCAAATACAAGTATAATTAGCTGAAAAGTTTAGGTGAAATAACATTTGATACCATTATAAATGGGTAATATTGCCAGGAAACATTGCTTCACGTATACTATGACTGTAAAAGACATCAGATGATTTTCACCATATAGTATATCAAGTATAGACTACAGTATTCAAAGCAATGCATCAAAATTTGTACTGCCAGGTCCTAAGCCATATTGGCTTTTTATCGCAAATGTTTGCAAACTGCGAGTATATTGAGCTTTTTCATTTGGCGTCATACTTGGAAACAATTCTTTTTTTAAGAGAAATATGCAGAAGTTCAAATGGTATTTGTAGCAACAGAATGGTTTGAACTCATGTTTTACATAAGTTATTTAACTTATCTATTTCAGCGTTCATTTATTCAATTTCTTCACTTCCGCTATGAGAAGTTAGTACAATCCAATTGTACTACAGTTTCCTGAATATCTACTGAAACTTAACCCACTCACCTTGGGGGTAAAATACCTAAAAGATCTTTAGTTTTAAGAGATGGCAGTTTCTCTGCATGTCCATGTGGAGAAATTGGATCTCCACATATGACTTACTTAAATGTAATGACTGCATGGTCACACAAAGAGAAACAATCTGTGAAAGTAAAAGCATACTCACACATGCTGCAATCTCGCAATACAAAACTATATTTTTTGTACAGATTTTTTTTTTTGTAAATTGTATGTACTATGATTATGTTGCATGCCTTTCTGTGTTGAACTTCCAAGAAAATTACTGTATCATAATGCATTATGTGGAGCTTTTCTCCCAGGCCACCACTGAAAATGGGCAATCTCTGTCCAGTCAGACAATGTAAAATAAAAAATAATAAATAATAAATAAAATTTAAAAAAATGTTAAGGAATGTTCATTTTGCATCAGGATTAGGGAGATTACATTTGATGAGAAAGTTTTCAATGAATGGTAGTTCTCCCACTTGATCAGGTGCTATATTCCTGTTTAGAAAGATGTTAGTTTAAATTGCAATACAACTCAGAGGCAAGACTTGTAGCACATACATTAAGGCTATGCAGAGTATAATCTTTCTTAAAAGAAATGTGTTAAGTAATTTTATTTTATTACTTTACTATGCTATCAGCAGGAAATGTTTCTACCTACAGTTAGAAAAATCAGTCCTTTCTTTATAAACTTAACCACAACAGTACAAGTATGACTGGATAAGTGGAGTAGTTAGTTTTCACAATTTGAGTGGTAATACATTTTCATATTTTAAACTACTTTACCCAAAATTCAGGCATGCAGAATACCCACATTTCATATCCATACTGGGAACTGTTGGCAGCACTTCTCAGCCTATACTTTCATAATGTCTAGAACAAATGTATGATTTTATCTACTTAGGCACATGTTTTCATACATTGCATGTGAAACAGGAACAATAGCTATGTTAGGTATGTAAAATGCATGAACTTGAAGCCAACCCTTATAAAATGCTCTGCAGGGTCTTCCTTCTCATTCTGAATCACCAGCCACTTAGTCCTTTGGAAAGCTAGGATGATTCGGTCTGCACCAGTCTTCTAGGAAACAAATTCAAGGATTTGTCCTTAAAAGGATGTCAACAACTTAATCTGTAAAAGTAATAACATCAAAATATTCCTACACAATTGTCAAGCAGGTGCTTGGAATCATTCTATTTGCAATAGTTTGATGGCTTTCCAGAAAACTTTGAGTTGCTGTTGCATTACTTGTATTGTTAATTTTATCAAATGTGTAATGGTGAAATCATTCTTTTCCAAGCCAGTCAGTTCTGTAAAGTGATTTCTGAAATTAATAAAACTAATACCTAGTGATAGGTGCCTATAGTAAAATATACTTCAGACGACTGTGGTGTGCAAATAGATATGTCACCTGGCAACATGTAAATAGCAACGTGCGAGTTATGATATCTACTCTTTAATAGTTGAAGAATAGATCATAAAAGGATTAATGATGTGTTGTGCAGCTTAGGAAATGTGTAGAGTTTCCAGTAAATGTGCTCACTACAGTAAAAATTAACACAGTAGGGCAGACAGCTCTGACAAAAGTAATAAACCTTTCTCTTTGCATTTAAGGAAAAACTAACACCTTCTTTAATTTCAACCCTCAAGTTAAGAAGGAGATGTGAAATCGATGGAAACATCTGAATTTTACTATTGGAGCCAACCACAAACATTATATATGCATGATGTAAAGTGTATCTTTTCTTTCAGGAACTACAGTATCATTAATGATCATTTGGATTTTTCTTTTGCACATATATTATTTGTTTCTTTTTCCTTCATGCTGTAAAGTCTTCTGCCTCAGTGTTACCTGACAATGTTAAATGCATAGATGATACATTTGCAAAAACTAACTTGTAAGGAAACTATGCACACATGCACATGTCTGTGTGTGTCTCTACAACAGCAGAAAAACTCATTAACTCTCCATGGTCTAAATATTTTTAATATTTGCTATTCCCATCAATGTCACAGTTTCAAGTTATGATTTACCGTAAGTTGTGTTGGCCATTCAGAGCACCAGTTGTCAAAACTGTAAATGATTAAAATACACTTAAACATTGAGGCAGTGCGAGTGTGAAAAGGAAATAATACGGAAAAAAAGAAATTAGCAGTTTCTCCGTGTAATATTTGAAATAAATGTCACCTCATTTTTTTTTGCATGAACAATGCTTGTGATACATAGTGAAGATATAACAGTATAATGTCCACTGTAATTTGTTCCTAGGCAAGTGCCAGGTTAGCTGCACTTGTGGACCATTTTAAGCCTGGACAGTTTTCCTTTTTGTGCTCAAAATAACCTATCCCATTTGGTTATAGATTGGCCTTACTCATCCCATGGTCAATAATTATATAATACCCCTAATGAGAATAAATGGGATCATATGGTAGATAATTTGAGGGGACCCATACATGGGATAAAGCATTTAGGAGCTGCTTCTGTATATTAATAGTACAGGGGACAGTCCTGGGGCAAACTTTCTGTTTCACATCCAGAGGAGATGGACATGGATGAACTTTGTTTTTGTGGTTGTGAGATATACCTTCCCCTCCAAACCATTCTGTTGATATTCCAAAATTGATTTAAATCCCTAAACAAATTATTTCTGATGCCATTTGACATGCTAATACACAGTAAATCTATCAGTAATGCAAGTCCATCAAAATTGTTGTGGTTGTTTTCTTGTTGTTATTTATTGTTTTGGAGCTGCCTCCCTAAAACTCCAGTGAAAATGTGCCTTCCATTTGGGCATTCTTAATTAACCAAAGTAAATAAATAAATACATTAAGAGACTATATATCCAGTACCTAATCAGGAATGAATTAACTATCACATCAAAGAAGGGCATTTGTGTGAGTGACACCATGTGATCGCACATATTCAATAACCTCTGTTTGGTGCTGTTTGCATATTTGTATTTGCCAGTCTTAGATGGGATGTCTACTTAGTTATTTGTGCTTTGATAAGCAAGTGTGCTCACTAGTGCTTGACTTGCCAGCAATGTACACTTAGAACTTTAAATTCATTTTTGGAGTCACATCCATTGCTAAAGAACTATTAATAGCAACAGGTACAAAATTAAAATTATTTCAAAAATCTCTTAGAAAGTAAAGTAAAGAAACAGCAATGAATGTTGTAATGATATTATTACGGAATGAGAGTTGATGGACAGAACTGTCTGTCTGTAACCCTGTAAAAGCCTTTACTATTGGAAGTGGCAAGACTGTGTCTCTTCAAAATAGTGATATAGATACTGTAGCGCTCATGACCTTTACTAAATGGAACCTGTTCATACCAGCAAAAACTTTCATCCATTCATGCATTCTAGGTTTCCCCTTATCACAGAGAGGCCTCAGATTAATTATCTCAAAGGATATGTAAATATTGATACTACCACTATATGAAGACAGAGCTAATTAACAAAAAACTGGAAAATGTGTAATTGGTGCTAATACTGAGTCCAAGACAACAATAGTAAATGTCTAGTGTTACAGTGAATACCTCTCACAATTGCATAATATTATACCTGTTCTTTTCATGGCCACGTTTAGTCATGTATAATGTCATACCGACATACCTTGAACAGTTTCAGTTTGTTATATGTCTAACAAGGGTAAGCCTGTGATTATACAAAACTTATACAAGAAGTTATACAAAGCTTATACAAGAAATTATACAAAAAGTATACAAGACATACAGTACACCATAAATTACATTATATGCTATTATAACTGACGTTTGTATTGTACAATCATCTGATATAATTTCTTGCAGTGTAGACATTGTACTTTCGCAAAGTAAGTTGAGGATAGGTTTGTAGGTGGGAAATTGGATAGAAAAGGATGAGGTTAGACATTATCTAGACATGAGAGAGAGTATAGATCATGAGGTGGTCAGGAAAGAAGATAAAAGTATGATCAGAACTATTAAAACTAGTTAGCCTGGAGTAGTACAGGAGCAAAGCCAGGTGTCATTAAGATAACTTTTATGAATCTTTTTGAATTGGTTGGTATTTGTGTTGGTTCTGATGCTGTGAGGCCGTGAATTCCACCTTTTTGCTACATGATGAGAAATTAGGGAGTCCCCTGCCGTATTAGTGGATTTGGACACTTGTAGTAAATATTTATTTGTTGAGCGAGGACTGTGGTTTGTGGTATGAGGCTGGAGAATATTTAGAAGGGTAGGATTTTTTTCATTTGATATACTAGTTTGTGTGCCAAGGTTAATAGGTTATAGGATAGAAGTTGTGGTAGTTCTAACCAGAAGAATTTTTTTTAAGGAGTGACAGTGGTGAGTATGATGTGGGTAGCTAGTTGCATATTTAGCTATTTTATTGTAGTATGTTTCAAGTTTAATTAAATCTGTCTTTTTGAGGTTGCTGAGAATTGGGGAAGCATACAGAAGTGTTGATAGAAGATGGGATTTAGCAATGGCAACCCTAGAGGAGTTAGTTGGATACTTTTTATTTCTGTAAAGAGTACGCATTTTTTGGGAACTTTCTTAATTGTTTGTGCTATATGCAGGTCAAATCTTAGGTTTCTATCAATTGTTACTTCTAGTAGTTTTGTTCATGAATCGGCATTAATTTGCAGGTTATTAGTTGTGCATGTAAGTGTTGTGTCATCTGTATATTGACCAACAAACTGTAAACAGTTCCAAAATCAAAAAATAGGAAAAGCGAATGCAGTACCAGATCGCACAACTATTTTTATTGTTAAAAACAAATAAGCACTTTCATCCCGAGCTTAGCGTATAGGAACTTCATCAGATTTACAGTATTTCCTGTTTCAATAGTTTAAATCACTTCAAAGTGACATCACATCCTACTGCTCGTAAAGTGCCACAGTATGGTTAATGTGAATCTAATAAACTGACTTAAATCATCATTACAACATTCATTCAACAATAAATTAAAAAAAAAATCTTAAAATTCAAAAGTTAAATACTATAAAGTAAACATGCAATTAAATGTGCTTACAGGTTTACCTTTAAAACAGCGATTTGCAGAAGGGAGAACAGCACATTTCCGAAAGGCAGTTTGCAAGGTTTGCAAATGCTGAACGGAAAAACGTTTGAATGTGCAATGAGAGAATGCACAGTGAGATTCGCTCATTGCACATTCGACATTCAGGGGCATATTGCACTATAGGGGGATTGGAAAATGGTTCCTTTACCCACTGTAGTGCGATCTCAGAATTAGAATAATAAAGTAGGGGGGATATGGGGGGCACAGCCCCACTGCAGGGGGGGTGCAGGTGGGCTTGCCCCCTGCTTTACACTTTGTTTTGTTTTTCTTCAATTTCATGTTCGAAAAACAGCGAATCTGGTGTTCGATTTGCTGTTTTTCAAACATGTAGGTTTGTCGACATTGTCAGTTTTGTGGTTTCCAGTCGCTCATATGAGCAGTCGAACCAATGCAATTCGCGGTTTTAAAGGTAAACCTGTTTATATAACCAGAAGTTCAAATTGTTGCAACATTAAAACTGGCTAATGTCCCTAAACTTATTTAAGCTTTCAAATCATATACTTCTAAAATACTACTATACATTCATTTCAGCAATGTGCTTTTAATATTCACCGCCCTTTTATTTTAAAAGGGTTAAAATATTAACAGTTTTCATAATATAAGATATCTTTGTTAGTAAATAAGAATTTTATCTTCTTAGTGCTTTTAATTTAAGAAGGCTACTGATGGACATGCTATCATTTAGTCCTGGCCAGTTTAGAGCATTCAAACGTAACTGCCATGTAAGTTCAAGTTTTTCCAATAAATATGGCCAAGCACCCCCTCTTTCAGATATTTTTAAAGCTTCCAGAACTATAAATTTAAACTGGTGCTCAGGATTTCCAGAATTATGTTTAGCTAGGGCATTAAATTCACACCCATTCCTCATGTTTCTTAGATGTTCCCCTATCCTGTTCTTCAATTTTGAACCCCATTTATATCTAAGCTACTCGTCTCCATTCATTATAACATAGGGGGAGGGACTGTTATAATGAATAAGATTGACTACAATCTCAAAATGCAAGAAATTCTAGATACTGAAACTTATGTTAAAAGCTCTCTGAATGAACTGAATGGCTCTTATAGAAAAATTAAGGGTTTCTTACAGAACATGTTTACTGATGGCTTGATTACATTAGAAGAACTTAACTATCTATCAGTGGAATTTCCTACATTTCCCATCATTTTCGGGGTGCCTAAGATGCAGAAAAACTTGTATCAACCTCCATTAAGACCTATTGTGGATGCAAGGGGTTCAATTACTTACCCCTTAGCAAAATTCCTGAATAAGGAACTTAACAAATACATTAAGGAAGAACCTTACATCTGTATAGATTCATGGGATTTTCTAGGGAAGATTGATGCATTAGAATATAGTAACCAGTTTGCATTGATAACAATAGATGTAGTGAATCTATATATTGTTATACCCCATGATCCTGGTATTGAATGGTTTTGTGATTATTTACAGTCCAAAGGGATCCCCCAGAACAAAATTAATATGTATGAACAAATACTTGATCTGGTATTGAGAAATAACTTTGTTGTATTTGAGGGGGAATACTATCTGCAAAACAAAGGATAGCTATGGGCTCCTGTTGTGGGGGCCTATATGTGAACATAATAATGGTTGAATGGGAGAAAAGATTTTTAAGAACATTCCCATTTTTCATCTATTGTAACACATATATACGATACCTGGATGACATCTTTATTTTATGGAAAGGATCAAAAGAGTTAATAACCTCTTTTGTGGAATACATTAATGGAACAACAGACTTTTTAAAGTTCACTTATACCATTGAGGAAGATAAAATCCCATATTTGGACATCTTATTAGAAAATGATTGTGAAAATGAGAGCTTCCTAGCTGAAATTTTCTGTAAGAAGACTTATTCTAACAGCTTTCTTCAGTTTAACAGCTGTCATCCTATGTCACAAAAAAGAGGTGTCCTAAAAGGGCAGTTTGTGCGAGCAGCATGGATGGTGACACTATGGGAAAACTTTGTCAAGGAATGTGATTTGTTAAAGGGAATGTTCATTCAAAGAGGTTATCCTATGGCACTAATAGATGAAATAATGGATGATGTTAAGATAAAAAGGAAAAATGGGTATTTTGTTCTGATCCTGAATGTTAGAACTAGGTCAGGACAAAGTAATGTAAACACAGAAGAACTGGTGGATATAGAAAGGCAAAATAATATGGAACAGACCCCACATTTAACTATAGAGGGACAGAGCGTAATAACTAACACTGAACAAACAAAGGCACCTTACCAGTCCAGCTTTTTAATAACCTTCTCTAGAGATGCAGTTGTAGTCAAAAATATTTTAACAAAAATCTGGAATTTGTTAAGTAATGAAAAACATATTACGGAACTGTTAAGTGAGAAACCCATTTGTGTATATAGAAAGGGAGCTACAATAAAAAGCTTATTAGAACAAAAGGAATATAATAATAAGAGGGAAGGGTGGATGTTTAAATGTGGCACCTGTAAATTTTGCCCTTATATCTTAGAGACAAGTAGCTTAGATATAAATGGGTTTCGAATAAAAACTAAGGAAAGATCCAATTGTGCTAGTGAAAGGGTGGTTTATTGTGCAATATATGAAAATTGCCCATGTTTTTACGTGAGCAAAACGGAACGAAAATTGAAGAACAGGATAGGTGAACATCTAAGAAACATGAGGAATGGGTGTGAATTTAATGCCCTCGCTAAACATAATTCTGGAAATCCTGGAGACCAGTTTAAATTTATAGTTTTGGAAGCTTTAAAAATATCTGAAAGAGGAGGCACTTGGCCATATTTATTGGAAAAATTTGAGCTTACATGGCAGTTACATTTAAATGCCCTAAACTGGCCAGGACTAAATGATAATGTGTCCATTAGTAGCCTCTGAAATTAAAAGCACTAAGAAGATGAAATTCTTATTTACTAACAAAGATATCTTAAATTATGAAAACTGTCAATATTTTAAGCCTTTTAAAATAAAAGGGGGGGGGATATGATCTTAAAAGCACATTACTGAAATGGATGCATAGTAGTATTTTAGAAGTATTATGATTTGAAGGCTTAAATAAATTTAGGGACATTAACCAGTTTTAATGTTGCAACAATTTGAACTTTGGGTTATATCAGCACATTTAATTGCATGTTTACTTTATAGTATTTAACTTTTGAATTTTAAGATTTTTTTTTAATTTATTGTTGAATGAATGTTGTAATGATGATTTAAGTCAGTTTATTAGATTCACATTAACCATACTGTGGCACTAGAGCAGTAGGATGTGATGTCATCACTTTGAAGTGAATTAAACTACTGAAACAGGAAATACAGAAAATCTGATGAAGTTCCAATACACTATGCTCGGGACGAAAACGCTTATTTGTTTTTAACAATAAAAATAGTTGTGCGATCTGGTACTGCATTTCCTTTTCTTATCATCTGCATATTGGACAGTTGAAGCCAGTGGGTAGCACTATGGGGTTTTTTTTGTAAAAATAGTGAAGAGTAGCGGCCCAAGAATTTAGCCTTGAGGTACTCCTAGTGTGACAGGAAGATGGGGGATAGGGCATTAAGCCATTTTATAGATTGTTGGTGGTCCCATTGAAGTGCAGAGTGGCTGAAATTCAGTTTGGATAGTTTAGTTAATAGTTTGGGGTAGGTGACCATATTGGTTGGGAGGGTGGCCTAATGGTTAATGTATTTGACTTACAAATACAAGGTGCAGGGTTTGAGTCTCACAAGGAATAATTGGCTAGGCTTAAAATGGCTTGCAAGGGCAATTAGCTTAATACTAATCTATGAACCTATGAAGGCCTTGAAAATGTCTAAAAAGACTGCAGAGACTATTTTACCATTGTTTCTGAGATGGTTGATGGTATTGGTAAAACTGAGAAGTGCAGTTGTGGTACTATGATGGGGCCTAAAACCATGTTGACATGTTGCTAGAAGGTTGATGAAGGTAAGATAATGAATCAGTTAGGAGTGGCTACATCTTTCAAGGAGTTTAGATAGTGGAGAGAGAATGGTGATCAGTCTGTAGTTGGACAGCTCTGTGGAATTTCTGCCTTTGTGTAAGGGGATAGTATATGCAATTTTCCATATTGCTGGGACATATTGTTTTGCTATAGACCTGTTGATAAGGATCAACACTGGATAAGATATGGCTTCAGCTGCTACTTTTAAATATTTGGCTGGTAACTTGTCAGCTATTATTGAAGAGGGTCTGAATTTTTTGAGTAGTTTCTTAATGGTAGCTGTGGAAACCAGCTGAAAGGAGTAGGAGTGTTACTTAATATTGAGAGGTTTGGAGGCTAGTGATGGTTCTGTGGAATTACTTTTAATTAGAGATAGTGCACTTTCAGTGAAGTATTTATTGAATTCTTCTGCAACTGTGGAATGAGAGTGTGATAAATTGAGTGGAGAGATAATGGAATGTCCTGGGTGGAGAATGGCATTTATGGTATTCCAAAATTTGTGGGGGGGGTTATGCTGGTGTTTATGCTGCAGGTTATAGTAGAAGTTCATTTTATCTAGGTTGATTTGGTGTTTAGCCTTGTTTGTACGTTACAGGAATGAGATGTGGTTGATTTGGGGTTTACAGCTGAGCCATGTTTGCCAAGATTTTCCTCTTTCCCTAAGGAGCATTCTGATGTTGTTCGTTAGCCATGGTGTGTCTGTGCCTTAATACGAATTGACCTGGGGGGTTAATTTGTTAAGAAAAATTAAATTAGTATTAATTAATATTAAACTAAGATAACAGTGAATCCCACAGGTGGCATGCTGAGCATGTAAATTATTACAGTGTGAAAGAAGAGTAAGATAAATTAATATTTGTGAGGTGAAATAGTAATCTAACACCTTAAGTAAATCCACCTAAGGTTATATCACATTGATGGTACCCAAAAATAAATATTTCCCTCTTCACAGGTTAAGACCTCTTAGTACTGATTTATTATTACATTAAAATAAATCTAGGCAAACAAGCAATCAGGCTATCATCTTCTAGGATGGAAATGAATACTGTGAAGTAACACAAACCTCAATCCCATCACTGAAAAATTATGTTGTCCCTGAGTAGAAGCTGAGAAGAATAATTACCCATTTTCCAAAAGAAAGGAGAAGAAACACAATTGTTTTGGGCAAGGATACATTAGAATCAGCTGGACAAATTCATGCTTTGCTTTTATGAAGATACTTTGAAACTAATATGTTGGAATAATTTTACAACTGTCTGTTCCTTATCATTTTCAAAGAGCACCTGATCTTTTAAAAGAGAATGAGGAAGCTGACCCTCCAAACATATAAGTGAACCGATTTGTTTGACTTTTTTAAGAGGTCAAAAAATACTCATGTTGCCCACCCCCATGGTCATTATAAATCTTTCATTTTAGGTTCTACTGTAACAGGTTTTGTCCCATCAATTAGTTCTGTTTCTTTGGAAGATTCTAGTAAGTTAAATTAATGCCAAAGGCAAGGCCAACAGCCAATAAGACGCTTGCCTGTACCACATTCTTATAGTATTATCCTTGGCAGGTCTTGAATTTGTTGATTGATAAATTCATGACTATCGCCATCTTCAAACTCATTTGCAGGCCTAGCTAAACAGGTGAGCACTGTCCATATATAATAATGCCATCTGTGTGCGCCTCCAAATTTATATGTGATATACCTGTTACCAGTACTTGGCAGGAAGAAGTAGAAAGAGAGAGAGGTGTCACCACTCAGCCCAGTACATTTATCAACTATGAGGAGAGCTCTTTGGGAATCAATGGAATGATGCTTTTAAAAAACCTCTGCAGCATGACTGGAAACATTCTTAAGAAGAAATAAAAATTAATGGAAGGAAAACCAGCACGACTGAATATTCCAAGGATAAAAATACCTTTTATTAACAAGAGGTTAGTGCTTTCATGTAATGAGCACTTCTTCAGACCATAATATTAAATAAAATCCCATCCTTATATACACAGTAAGAACAATTAGCTCACGTAGCAACCACCAGTTAACAACCAAACAAGTTCATGCCTCAATTTATGTAACTTTAAAACTGGCTTAAGGGGAACACTGTCATTCAAACCAAAACACTTATTTGCAAAGTAATTATCAATTTTGTGTCAGCAGCTTCAGTTCTGTCTGTCAAAGGACCACCACTTATATTCTTGTTAATAACCTCTTGTTAATGAAAGGTATTTTTATCCTTGGAATCTTCAGTGTTGGTGGTTTTCCTTCCATTATTTTTGCTGTTTGGTTTTGTGCATTGACCGTTGGCTCCGTACTAATTTTTATTGTCAAGAAATAAAAATTCCTCACATGCAACTTTGAATATTTTTCTTATTATTATCAAGATGCTAGCAGTCATGGGGTTCAGAGTCCCAGGAAAATGCCCATTGGGGATAGAGATGGCTGTTTGGCAGTAAATTAAAGGAGAAGAATGTTTTTGCATCCCTTCATGTGTGAGGAAAATGTTCTCTAGAAAAATGTTCATCACTTCTTTTTGTTTAATGTTGGTGCAAGTGAGTTCAAAGTGAGGATCATCAGAACTAAGAGGAAGTAAAAGAGCTTCCTTTGACTGAGCTTGAATGAGACAATCATTTTAATGTAAGGATGTGAATATCTTGCTTCGTTAGTGCTGTTACTCCTTGCATCAATCACTGAAAAAAAAAAACCACTCTAGAAGTAGTAGCTAAGCCAAAGGGAAGAGGACTGAGAAATGGAATCACCTCTGACAATATAAAAAAAAACTTGAGTAAACCTATTGTATGGCTTGTAAATTGAGACATGCCAGCTGCCATATTTAGGATCTAAGCTAATAGTCTAAGTTGCCTGAGGAAGCAGAAGAAGAAGAGTTCAGTGAGTTTCCATCTTGATCCATTGTATTTTAAACACAGATATAAGGAATATACATGTAAAATAGGTGTCCATTGAACTCCATTTTGTGGAACAAACAGGAATCTGGAGTAAAAGTTTGCCACTTTGTACCCTTTAGTTAGCCTCACCAGTCTTCTTGTACCTTTCTTATCTCCTTTTGCAGTTTTATAGAAGTTTTGAATGTGAACTGAATCATATACTAATCAGTACTAGTACAGTTACCACCATCACCTACTTTTCCCCACCTTACACCACTGCCATCTTGCCAGAGATATGCGTAAATCTTGGAAATCTTGTACCATTTGTACAGGAACAATATTATTCATCTTCCTTCTTTTCTGCTCACATTACTTGAAGAAGGAAGCATCTCTAGGGGAGGGAAGAGGATGCTTACATTTCCAATTGTTATAATGGAGGTAGAGGAAAGGGAGAGTCATTCGAATGGATTTGTTTCACTGAGTATTGCAGAAAAATGAAAAGAGCTTGCAGTTTCCAGGATCAGATAATTTATCCACTAGTGACATATCTCATATTCTAAAAGCCATTGACCAGTAAGACTGACGTCTGAAATATTGCCGCTTTCAGAAAGGCCCTTCCTATTATAAAATGTTCATATATTTGTATGACTGAATATCAAACTTAAGCTTGATTGCTATAACCTGTGTTAATATTTTTCTATTTCCCATACATATATATCAGAATTATTTTTGAAGTAAGTGCAGCATTATTTAATGCTTAAAGTAATAACTCCAGTCCATGCAAACATATCTTGCAGTTTTTAGACAGGGAAGAATGTAAGAAAACAGGATTTCTTAAATCAAAATGTGGGAAAAAACTAAATAAAAAAATCTAATCCATCCACAAGAATCCATCCAGTTCAGTTCACAGTTGCAGTACTCATTCATGCATGTTTTTTTTTTAATCAAAACAATACTTACAGTCCCCAGTACAGTCAACATGCTTCATCACAAAGTCTAAGTATCTCAATAATTGCTTTTTCTGTTGAAATTTCAGGGAACCTTATATTTTGGACGTGCTCCCTGGAGATTCCTTCATGTGGTAGTCTCTCTACTCAGGATTCAGGTACTGGCCTTTATATTTCCCAAGATTTACCTGCCCCACATTGGTTGGTTTGCCTACTCTGTATTTCTCTTCTGATGCAGCCTAATTTGAAGGTAACCATAGCAGACATAGCCATGTAATGTATAGTACATTTCACACTCACAGTGTATGTCAGATACTACTCAGAGTGCAACCACTAGTTTTACTTTTTACCAACATGGTGAAAGCCCAAGACAACCCAGACACATTTAAGTGATTGCAGTCTAGATGATGTCTGATCTTCAGACTGACGAGATGCATAGTCAAAGCCCATCTAGACAATATTGGGTTGCAGTCTTCCTGCCAGTGGGGAAGATAATAGTCAACAACTAATATAAAGTTTGTAGGGCAGAGCAAAATACAAGAAAATTCAGGTAACTTCTGCAAAATTAAAGAAACAGAATCAAAACAATACCTGATTTTCCTTGTATTTCTGCCATGTCCCTCCTTAAATCTTGGCAGACTGTTGTACATATCAACTGTCCAAATCTTTTGCAGAAAGTGCAGATTTTTGTCTCATAGTTTTGGTCTTTGCCCATTAAAAAATAGGGTTTCAGGAAAGCCACTGAGGATGAAAGTCACTAAATAATAGCAGACAACTATGGTTTAGGTTTGTAGCATGCCATAAAAAAAAAAAAAAACTCTCAATACAGTAACTTTGTATTGCTCTTAGTAACTTAAAATCTGTCCCTATTCTTGGACCTTTGTCTCCCACCCCACCCCCAAATTATGTTCACTTTGTCCATAAAAACAGCAATGCAGCAATGGAAATTCTCTTTTCTCCATTGCTTCTCTTTGTACTACATTGATATACTGTGCAAGCATGGGAACTTAAGTCTTATACACACATGCAGTACATCAGAAAAATCCAGAAGGATGCAGAGGTACACTTTAGTGCCCTTACAAAGAAATTATTTAAGAAAGGTAAACAATTTCTTTCCTAAATAATGTCATTATATAGGTTCATAGGTGTATGCTAGGCTAATGGCCCCGGAGTCTTTACAAGCCTAGCCCATAGAAGTGCCCTGGCATTGTGCATCCCGACATTAGTTCCCAGTGCCTATATCAAGTAGAGCCACTGGAGTGATCCTCGGGGTGAACTTTCTATTACCCATCCACTCATCAAGATTTCTCTTGAAGAGGGACAGTGAGGTGCTCTGCTTGACATGTATGGGAACTCTATTCCAGAGCATGGGCAGTCTCTGGGTGAGGAACCTGTCCCTCCAGCATGTTCTGTTGATTGTGGTAATGAGTATGAGGTCTCTGAAATGTGTGGTGCGGAGGGATTTGATTTCTTTAGATGTAGCACTTCTAACATAGCTGGGTCAGATATGAGTTTGTAAGTCAAGCAGAGATCGCCTCTAAGTAGAATAGAAGAGAATAGCTGGAATCTTTTGAGTCTCTCCATGTGGGACGTGTTTAGTGCCCAGGATCCTCTTTGTGAGGTAATTCTATGGCCTCTCCAGCTGCTGCAGGTGTCTAGTGATGTACATGCCAAATGGGGCATTATACTTGATGATTGGTCTAATGAGGGAAGACTAGAGCAAGATGATGACCTCTTTCTTCCTGGATACAAAACCCTTGGTAATGAGATGTGCCACATAGAAGGACTTTCTGACCACAGTGGCAATATGGTGGTCGAAGGAGAGGTTTCTGTTAACCTGCATCCCCAGATCTCTTATAGTGCCTTCAGTGTTCAGTGAGCTCCCATTGATGTGGTAATTATTGGAAACTGAGTTTTTACCAAAGAGGATGACGACGCATTTTTTGGCATTAAGCTTAAGGCCATGGTTTCGACACTAGTCATTGGTCTCAGTGAGGCCTTTCTGTAGGATTTCTGCATCACTTGGAGAGTTAATGATGGCTCCCAGCTTGAAGTCATCTGCAAACTTGGTCAGTCAGAGTCCCTTTGTGTTGGCCTGGACTTCTGAGAAGTAGATGTCGAACAGGAGACAACCCAGGACCGATCCCTGTGGGACTCCACTCGTGACTGTTCAGCAGTCTGACTTAGAGTCTGCTACTTGCACACTGTGTGTTATCTGTGAGCCAATTTGCAACCCACCTAGTGATATAGGGGTTGATGCCTAGTTTGGTGAGTTTATCAATAATTACTGAGTGAGGAATGGTATCAAAGGCCTTGGCCAGATCGAGGTAGGCTGTATGCACTATGCACTGCCATACCTTCATCCACAGCCCTGATGACTAACTCAAAGAAGTCAACCAGGTTGAGCAGGCATGATCTCCCTTTCACAAAGCCAAATTGAGTGGGGTCTAGAGTTTGGAGATTTCCTATATCTTTGTTAATCAGGTCCATGATGATGCACTCCATAGCTTTACATATCAGACTCATCAGGCTAATGGGATGATAATTCCCAGGGTCTGTAGTCGCTCCTCCTTTATGGAGACAGATGACTGTAGCAGTGCACCATTGCCTGAGGTGAGGCTGTGACTGAACAGGGCACACAGAAGTGGTGCCAGTTCACTTTGTAATTCATGTAGAACACAGCCAGGGATATTATTGGGTCCCATGGAAGCTGTATTCTTGGCCTTGGACAATGCAGCTTTAACCTATGCTGCAGTAATGCTGGATGGCTGGCATTCTTCCGGTATTGTGATTGGTCCTTTAGTGGTGGAGAGAGGGGTAAAGTTGGCACTAAATCTGTCAACCAGTATGTTGGCAATATCTTTTGGCTCAGTATAGGAGGTACCATTGTGCAATAACACAGAGCAAATCTGGATATTGCCGTGGAGGTTCTTGATATAGCTATAGAAGGCTTTGTGATTGTTTTTAATGTCTGCCGCAATTTTGCCTTCATAGCTGGCTTTAGAGGATTTGAGGAGGGATCACAACTTTTTGTTGAGGCTAATAAGGGAGTTTTTCCAGTCTTGGGACTTTGCCTTTTTCTGCAACAGTTTCTTCCTTCTGTTGTAGAATTTTTAATGGCAGGGGACCACCAGATTGGCTTCCTTTTTTTTTGGAGGAGAGCACCTTGGTTCTGTTGGGTATGGCTAGTTCCATGCATTTATGTACATGTTCATACAGTGCATTTGTGCATGATTTGGCAGTCATGCAACTATTTTCCATTGGCATGGGTGCCGTGACGTTAGCCACCTCTGTTTTTAGGAGTCCAAAATTAGAAGTTTTTCAAGGTGGTTCCCTTTGCGGGGGGTGTGGGTGAGATGTGGATTTCCATAGTGATTAAGTTATGGTTGGATATGACCAGGGAGGGATTGACTATTGGTGTAGAGCAATGGTCACCCATGTTAGTAATAACCAGGTCAAGGATGTTGCTTCCTCTAGTGGGGGTCAGAATGAGCTGATCCAGGGCATTGGAACTGATGAATTCCAGGAAGCTCTGGGCCAGTGTATTGGTGCTTGAGTAGTTTTTCCAGTTGATGGAGGGGTAGTTGAAGTCTCCTAGTAAGAGAGTGTTGGGTTGGACCTTGATAGATTCCAGGGTGCTTAGGAATGTGGATTGAGAGTCTAGGGACATGGTTGGGGACCTATAGCAGGCTATGACCTGAATCGCCGTCTTACCCAATGTTAGTTGTACCTGAAGTATCTGAGATGCGTTATGCTGGGCTACTAGTCTGGAGATGTGCATATCCTTTGGCGCTTACGTCCATGTTTCAGGGTCAAAAGGTGTGGAATGAGTTACAGCCTGGTAGTGCAGGGGTGCTTTCTCTCTTCTCCTTTAGATTGAACAGTACCTAGGTCCAATCACTTTCCTGGTACTTTCTTGTACTTGTTAACTGATTCTGGCTAATTCAATCAGGACATTTTCTTTTATAGACCATGATGTTGGAATATTCCAGCTAAAAAAATAATTTATTTTCAGAAGCTTTTCAGTACGTAAATGATGGGTTATTCCTAACACACCACTGCACATCATTCAGTAAATGAGATGGAAGACTGAATAAGCATATTTATTGGCCAGAATAGGTGGTCTGGCCAAATTGACCATTTCACCAGTGGAAGACTGAATAAGCATATTTATTGACAAGGATAGGTGGTCTGACCAAATTGACCATTTCACCAATGACCCATGTCAAAAATCAAGTTGAAAATTAACAAATACAAGTGCAAATTGTTTCATCAGATGTGTTGTGTTTGTGTGCAAGAACACTAGAATATGAACATCAAATTAAACTTCTATGAAGGCTCTCTCATTTGCATGTGACATTTGTGCTGTAGAATCTAAATTTTGTTTTGGATATTGTAGGGAGTTGTACATTTGGTTTATTTGTTATGTTTTGAACTGTAGATGTTATTAAGTTACTTTGATTTGTGTAGCATTATAATGTAAATGTATAAAGGAAACAATTTTCTTCCCTGCTTGTGTCTCCTTCTTCTCTTTTTTTTTTTTAATATTTTTATTCATTTCCAAAACAAGAAAACATGAATGCAGGTTATTTATGACAATGTAGTATTTACAAATTATTTAAAGAGGTAGGCTAAAACCTCTAAACAGATATCAAACATTAAAACCAAAATAAAGTATTTACAAGGGTGTCTATTGTTGACATATAATTGACTTTCTATACAATTGTTTCCTGATTATAATCTGCTGCAGTCATTATTCTCCAGTATTTCAGTTACTTTTTGCCATGGTACGTATAATGAATGTAGTTCTTTCAGTTCTTCCTTTAATAGTGTTCATTTCCAATTGCGATACTGCTGACACCATATTCATGAATTGCTTAAAAGATGGAGAAGCTTTGGATTTCCAGTTTGATGTAATGTTCTTCCTTGCAATAGCTAGGAGAGTCCATAAGATTACATATTTTGTTCTTGGCACACAGTCGGGTACAGGTGCATTAAACAAAATAATAGATTTGGAAATCTGGAATTTATCATTGAATACCATTTGCAGAAAATAATTTATTTTATTCCAATATGGTTTAATCAAATGGCATTCAGTAGAACATATGTTGCCAGTCTGCTTTTATTGATAAATCACATCTCCAGCAGCCAATATTTTTCTTAAACATAAGTTCCATTTTATGAGGGGTTACATAAGATCTGTGTATGAATTGCCATGTAAAAGTCTCCAATGTAATGAAAGTGATGTCTGCTTTGGAGAGAGAAGAATTAGTTTTTATCTCTGTCATTTGGCACATGTCCATTAACTGATCTATAATAATTCCATATTTTGTCATTATTATGCATTTTTATTTTTGTTTGTTTTATAAATAGATGATAAGTATCTCTTTCCAGTAATGGGTTGATTCGTTAGTAATATTATATGTTCTATAAGGTTAGGAACATTTTGTCTTATTGATGGTTGCATTGTTTCTTGTTTGCTTAATATATACTGTCTTAATTCTTGTACATGTAACCACGAACTATCTTCCATATTTAATTTCTGTTTAATCTGGTCTATTGTCAGAGGTTTTCCAGAGTTTAGCAATTGATGCCAATATATTAATCCCTTTTCTTTAAGCATGTTGACTACTTCCATATTAAATGTTATTATATTACCTTGTGTACGCTACTGGATATAAAAGAAATTACCATGCTTTAATATCAGGATTGCTATTAATAAGATTTTGGAAAATTTTTAATGTATAAGTAATGTATTTGGAACTTATATTTTTATTTTTATGTATCATCATATATTGCTTCATCAGCCATAGAAAATTGTTTGGTATGAAATCTGTATACTTATTTGCTACTACAAATCCTGATTTTAACCAGATTCTCTCATGAACTAGCTTCCATTTTGATGTATATTTTGTATTTAGCCATAATGATATTGTTTTAATAATGAATGAATGCAAATACATTTCTATGTCTGGTAAACCTATGCCACCTATATCCCAATCATCTAGATGATACTTCATAGCTATCCTTGTTTTTTTTGGATACCATAGGAATCTTACCATTAAATCATTTAATTGTTTTAGGTGCGATTTAGCTGGTGGCAAAGAACAAGCTTGTATGACATAAAGAATTTTTGGAAATATGATCATTTTAATTATATAAAGCCTTTCTTCCATTGAAAAAAAGAATTCATTCCATCTTTGTATTAGATTTTTAATATTATTTAAGGACTCTTTATAATTTGTTTCAATTGTAGTATGTAGGTTGTTAGTTATTATAATTCCCAAGTATTTAATTATATTAGCGGTAGAGATATATTTATGGTATTTTTTATTTAGATCTTTTTTATTAGTATTTATAAGCAATACATTTGTTTTGTTCTCATTAAATTTAAGACTTGAAAAGTTTTGAAAGTTTTGAATTGAGTCCCATAATGCTTTTAAACTGCTATTATTATTTTTTAAGGTAATTAAAATATCATCAGCAAAAAGTTGAATTTTAAGCTCTAGGCTGTTGTCTAGTTGTATTCCTTAAATATTTTTATCCATACGTATATTATTTGCTAAGGGTTCAATGACTAGCGCAAACAATAACAGAGAAAGAGGGCAGCCTTGTTTTGTGCCCTTAGTTATTTTAATAGATTTAGACAGACAAGATCCCAGTTTTATATAAGCCAATGATTTTTCATATAATGAGTTTATTAACAAAGTGAAGTTGTTTGAGAAGCCATATTCTTCTAAAACTAACCACAGATAATCCCAGTTCACTGAATCAAATGCTATTTATGTCTAAGCTAATAACATTCGTTTTGTTTTTGTGACATTTATATAATCAATTAAGGAAAGAATTCTTTTAATGTTGTCATAAGTGTTCCTATCTTTTATAAAACCTGTTTGATCCTCCTCTATCAAAAGTGGTAGTAATTGTTTTATTCGAGCAGCATGTATTGCCATAAAAATTTTATAATCTATATTAAGAAGTGAAATGGGTCTGTATGATGAACATTCACTGGGATCTTTATTTTGTTTCAGAATTGGTGATATTAATGTGTACTTCCAAGAAGGAGGAATGTCTTTACCATTTTTAACTGATGTAAAGACATTCAATAACAACAGCAAAGCCTCATTTGATAGTAATTTAAACATTTCTGGGGTGATATTATCTATACCTGGAGCTTTGTTTAATTTTAGCTTATTTACTTCAGCTTTAAGTTCTGTCATTGTTATTTGTTTATCTATTAGTTGTACCTGCTCCTCTAATAACCTAACTTTAACATTGTTTTTGAGAAAAGCTTTCAATACTGAATGTGTTTCTGTTTTCTCATTTTGATTATTAAGTTTATGAAAAAATAGCCTAAAAGCTTCTAGTATTCCTTCTAAATCAGATACTTTCTTTTTGGTTTCTATATTATGTATTTCCTTGATTTAATTTGTTTTAATAATCTTTTAGTCCTATTTGCTATTCTTCATTGGTTTTAGGGTTCATTGAATAGTAACATAGTTTAATTTTTCTAAGTTGATCATTGTTTTATGGTGCAGCATCTCTGAGTATTTTTATTAGTATCTTCTAGTTCTTTTATTAAGTTGGTGTTTCCATTTTGAATATCAAGCTTTAAATTATCTACTTTTGACTGTAATTCCATTAATTCCTTATTCCACTGTTTTTGTTTATTTTTATACCATCCCACCGCTCTTCCATATAGGTATGCTTTCAATGCATCCCATATATATATTTCAGATACATCTTTTGTAAGATTGATATCTGGGAATGTTTGTGTCTCTTTAATATAAAATTCCTTAAAATCTTTGAGATTTGTTATGTAAGATGGTATTCTTGTTACTGATATCCTTCTCTTGAAACATAAGTCTATCTCAAACGTTATGGTGTTATGGCTCGAAAATGGACATTAAATTGTTTTGACTTTATTTAATTTAGAGGTTAAATCCTCTGTTATGTACACTCTATCTATTCTTGAGTATGTATTATGTCTATGGGAAAAATGTGTAAAGAATAGTGAATCTGGGATAGCATACTCATTTATGTCAACTATATTAAAAGTTTCAACAAACTCAGATAACAACTTTGTTAAAGGTGATCTCTTACGTGTAGTTTTAGTATTTGTGTCAGTTTCTTTTATAATGCAACTGAAATCTCCAGCTATGATTAAATTGCCTTTGGTATGTTGTACAATGTCTTCTAAGTGTTGTTCTTCTCTATGGTTGTGCAGTCATTGAGGAAGTAGATTTAAGTAATGGAGATAAAGGAGGCAAATCTCCCCAGAAGGCATTGCAAGTGGGATTGTGGCCTGTAAAATATGCTTATTTAATTTTCTATGGACATCAGCATCATTAAAATGTACAGTTACAATCATAATTTGCACAATGATATTAAATACAAACTGTACAGCAATAATGGAGAAAGTCAATAAGAAACACATAGCAGATGTGCACAGAATAATGAGAAGTATCCAGGGAGCTGTGAACATCTGTGCTCCTGAAAAACAATGGCTAATTACAGTGTGAACAGTAAAGATGGTCAAAAAACACAAGTCACAAAAGGAAGACCCACTGCTGAAAGAAGGTGCAGGCTGCCAAAATACAAAGCCAATAATTAGCCAATGGCACAAAAATTTACTTAGAACTCATTTAATCCAACTTATATGAAGAAGTTCACTACATTTCTGAAAACACTTTTGTGCTTTTTTCATTAATGAAGTTTGATTAAAAATATTACCTTACATAATTTATTGTAGGAGATTATAATTGGGCCTGTCAACCAAGTTTTTACAGGTTCATGAAATGGATTTAAGAAATTCCAATTAAGAGCAAAGTTTTCAGATGTTAATTCTTTATTATATTTTGAGAACACATAACAAATTTTTATGACCAGAAACCTAATTAGAATTATTTGCACTGCATTGTGATATTTGTCTCTCTCAATGTAGCATTTATTTAAAAGCTGATGATTGGCTAAAGTGCCTAATAGCTTTTAAAGGTATTGGCTGACTACTGACCATCACTTCAGATTGCCTTGTATGTGGTAGTGAGCTGTGTTGCAGCATTCAAAGTTGTAAGCTGGCTTCCACTGTAGTGACTGCTGTTTGTCTGGCAGCCCAGATTTCAGTTAGTTATAGCACATTGAGGTTCACATAAGAAACTTGTTATAGTGAAGTTGCTTATAAATGTTACTATAAAATGATTATTTTGATCTCAGTTTTGCAGCATAGTCATAGTTCTCCATTAATATTATTATTATTATTATTATTATTATTATTATTATTGTTGTTGTTATCACTATCATCATAATTATTCAGTGCTCTATCAAGCATGCAAAATAGTAAATTTTGGTATATATTTATGTTCTTTATCTGCGGTGTTGCAGCGATTAGCGTTGTCGCCTCACAGTAAGAGGTTCTCCTGTTCAATTCTTGGCTGGAGCGCTTTCTGTGTGGAGTTTGCATGTCCTCCCCATGGTCAAGTGACATTTAAAAACATGCAGGTAGGTCCATGTGTGAATGGGTGTGCCTTCCTTGAAGGCTGGGCATCAGGCTGGCAACTCTGGACCATAAAAATCCACTACCAATCACGACCCCTAACCGTGAAAAGCCGAAATACATTACTATCAAATGTAATGAGAAGTAGGTGCTGCTTAAAATCAAACCAAATGAGATAGCCAGAAAGGAAGACGTGTTTCTTACCTCTGAAATGAATTTCTCTTTCATGCCACTTGAAATAATAATGTATTGAAGTCATTTTGGCTATTTTTTCTAATAGTAAAGAATGATTAACTGGAATGAACAATGAAAATGAATAAATTTACAAATATAACTAAAACATCTCTGCTGCTGACCACAAGTGGAGGTCAGTTTTTTTATTTATTCTCAAATGTAAGTTTCTAGGGGAAAAAATCAGCACTAAATATATTACTTTTGACAATATATTTTTTGGTGTTTTTTACAGACCTCTTTTATTGCAGAATGTCACAATGAAACATATGCATTTATGTTGTAAGAAAAAATAGGTTTTCAAAACAAACATCTAAATAACTGCTGGATGCATAATGCATACATTCCACCTACACTTACATAGCCAACTACATGCCTGTGGGATAAGTTCTGCTTCACAACCTTTGGCTATACAAAGAAGCAATCTGCTTCTTAACAGTTTTGCTACAAAATGGAAAGGAAAAGAAATTCATTAAGGGCATTATGCATAAAAGGAGTTATTTTCTTTTCTTTATTTTTTATTTTATTTATTTAACATGATTAAGATGCTAACTTACATGACTAAAAACAATAAATTACAATGAAATGTTAACTACACTTATTTATTAAATTACATATACCAAATTAGATTTAAAGCAGTTAACCTTCCCCAAAAAATTTAAACTCTGAAGGAGAGAGAAATGTACCATTGGGGCTCACAGTAAACTCCTAAAATAACTAAAGCTGACCTTCCCCAGAAGTCTCAAGGCAAGCCTTTGGAACAGCCAGCAACCCCAAACCCAACAACCTGAGTAGATGGGCAGGTGTCCCAACAACTCCAAATGAACAGGACCTAGATTATGTATGGCACAGAAGATGAGTGTAAGACTCTTAAAAACAGATTTGGTCAGTACCAGTAGCAGTATAAGCATGATACAACTCACCCATGAAGTAACAACCAGCAATCCATATATATAGGACAGATAACAATCCGAAGGCATGAGGGATATAGTACTATGGTAATCCAGGTAAGATGGTACCATCTGGAGACCAAGTGCCGCATACCAGCAAAACAGTAAAATAGAAATGCATTCATAAAATCATTATAGCCCCAAGGTCCTAAAAAACATGCATGCTGAGTGCTGTATATGTCCGCAATCATCTGTTTATTCCTGGAAACATGTGATCTTGGACCTGTCTTGGGCTGAAATTGTGTTCGGAGAATGTCAGGTGGCATACTAGTCTAAGGTACTGACCTGAGATGTACCTCCCTGGACTATATAAAAAGAAACATGGAAGAGCTCTCCGATCTTGTAGCCCAGGCAGGTATGACTCTAGCCCTGAGTAGCATTCTGCCATCACCCAGAATGATGCCACAGTACAAGGACAAAATTATTGACTTCAACAATTGGCTAAGCTTCTGGTGCCATTCTAAAGGGATCCAGTATCTGTCTGCCTGGGATGTCATGGTCGACAAACCATGATGCTTTGCCAGAGATGGCCTGCACCTGTCACCCCTGGGATTCCGGATACTGGCTAAGGTTCTTGCCGTCCCTATAGTGCCTTTTTTAGGCAAGGTTCAAGTGACAAATTCACCACCATAACAGGAACAGGCAAGCAAAAACTGAGGGTGATGCTACTCAATGCTAGAAGTCTAAATCTCAAAATGCACTCATTTGAGGCACTCCTTAAAATGGAGAACATTGATATCTGTGCAGTGACTGAGACCTGGTTAAAGGCTCCAGAGAGCACCCCTGCACTACCAGGCTATAACTCATACCACACTTTTCGGCCATGTAACCTGGACCGGAACACCAAAGGCAGAGGTGTGTCCATATTCATTAAGGATATCCACACCTCCAGGCTAGTTGCTCAGCATAATGCAGCCGAGGTTATCAAAGTACAACTAACTCTGGGCAAAACTGTAATCCAAATTGTAGCTTGCTACAGATCACCCACCATGCCCCAGGATTCCCACTCCTCTTTTTTTGATGTACTGGAAAATATTAGGGTTCAACCAAACACCCTAATAATGGGTGATTTCAACTACCCCTCCATTAACTGGGAAAACTACTCATGTGCCAACTCCTATGCTCAACGCTTTCTGGAATTCATAAACTCCTAAGCTCTGGATCAACTTATCCACACCCCCACCAGGGGCAACAATATCCTAGATCTAGTCATTACCAACATGAGTGACCAGTGTTCCACACCTGAAGTCAACGCCTCATTGGTCCGATCCAACCATAAGCTAATTACCCTAGATATCCACATCCTGCCCCCACCCCCCATTAAGGAAACCATAGTAAAAAATGTCTGCAAAGCCAACTTCATGCTTCTCAAGACAGAAGTGGTGAACTTCATGACACCCATGCAGATGGATAATACAGTTACGACTACTGAATCCTACACAATTGCACTTTATAAGCACTTACATGAGTGCATGGATCGTGCTATCCCAAACAGAACCAATATGCTATCCTCAAAAAAAAAGGAAGCCAATCTGGTGGTCCACTGCCATAAACAAACTGTACAACAGAATGAAGAAACTGTTGTAAAAGAGAGTAAAATCCCATGAGTGGAGGAGCTCCCTGGTCAGCCTCAGTAAGAAGCTGCGATCCCTGATAAAATCCTCCAAAGCTAGTTACAAAAACAAAATCACCACTGATTCTAAAGACAACCACAAAGCATTCTATAGCTATGTCAAGAATCTCAGTGGCAACACTCAGATCTGCTCTGAGTTACAGCACAATGGCACTAAGTATACAGACCCAACTGATATTGTCAACATTCTGGCAGACAGGTTCAGTGCTAACTTTACCCCCCTCTCACCCCCTAAAGAGCCCATCTCTATACCGGAAGAATGCAAAGTTCCTGTAATCACAGCTTCACAGGTAAAAACCACACTCTCCAAAGCCAAGAACCAGACAACATCCCAGGCTGCATTCTACACGAACTACAGAACGAACTGGCACCCCACCTAAATACCATGTTCAATCATAGCCTCACCTCAGGCTTTGTGCCTGCTGAATGGCGCACAGCGATTATTATCCCACTCCACAAGGGGGGAGCCACCACGGACCCTGGGAACTACCGTACCATTAGCCTGATGAGCCTGGTCTGCAAGGCCATGGAACGTATCATCATGGAACTTATAAGCAAAGACACTGGTAATCTCCAAACTCTGGACCCCACCCAGTTTGGGTTTGTAAAAGGCAGATCATGTCTCCTAAACCTGATAGACTTCTTTGAAGCAATCACCAAAGCCGTAGACAAGGGGAAGGTGGTTCACACAGCCTATCTAGATCTTGCCAAGGCTTTCGACACCATTCCCCACTCTGGAATTATAGATAAACTCAGTAAACTAGGTATAAATCCCTATGTCACAAGATGGGTTGCCAACTAGCTCACTGACAAAACCCACACTGTGAAAGTAGCAGACTCCAAATCCGATTTCAGACCAGTGACAAGTGGAGTACCACAGGGTTCAGTCCTGGGTCCTCTCCTGTTTGGTATCTACTTCTCTAATGTATAGGCTAACACAGAAGGTCTTTGGCTAATGAAGTTTGCAGATGAGTGCAAACTAGAAGCCATAATCAAAACTCCTAACGATGTGGACATCCTACAAAAGGGCCTCACTGAGAGAGATGCCTGGTGTCAAAGCCATGGCCTCAAGCTCAATGCCAAAAAGTGCATTGTCATCCCCTTTGGTAAAAACTCTGTACCTATGAACTACAACATAGGTGGTAGTATACTTAACACCGAAAGTGTGATGAGAGACCTTGGGACACAGGTGGACAGTAGTCTCTCCTTTGATAATCACATCGCCACAGTAGTCAGGAAATCCTTCTATGTGGCACACGTCATCACAAAAGGTTTCTCATCCAGAAAAAAAGAGGTCATTGTTCCCCTCTACTCACCACTCATTAGACCCATTATAGAGTACAATGCCCCTTTTGGTATGTAACACACAACACATCTACAACAACTGGAAAGCCCACAGAAATACCTCACAAAGAGGATTACCGGTCTCAAACAGATGCCCTACGCAGACCGTCTCAAAAAACTCCAGCTTTACTCCGTCACATATTTCCTACTCATAGGCGATCTATGCCTAACATACAAAGTTATGTCAAACCCAGAGCTGTTGGACATGCTCCACTTAAAGAAATCCCAATCCCTCCGAGCTACATGCTCTAGGGACCTAAACCTTGTCACCACAATAAACAGAACATGCCGGAGGCATAGATTCCTGTCCCAGAGACTTCCCATACTCTGGAATAAACTACCTATCTATATCAAACAAAGCTCCTCATTAGCACTCTTCAAGAAAAATCTTGATGATTGGATGGGAAATAGGAAATTCACCCCGGGGATGACCTTTGTGGCTCTGCTCGACAGTGGCACAGGAAAATAATTTTCTTGGGTGGCAAAAGCCAGGGTACCTTTTTGGCTGGGCTTGTATAGGCCCCAGGGCCAATAGCCTAGTACCTACCTATGAACCTACGAAGGTATATGAAATGTTAACTTTAGTTATGTAAGTTAGCAGGAAAAATGGATAATTTCACTTGCATTTATTAATTATGAAAAGCATTACTAATAAGTGGAACTAATCTTTTCTTCCAATAGTGGCAGATTACTGGCTTTTATAACTTCAAAAGCAATGTCAGAAGAGTCAGTAAAGAATACAGGAGGGATATTTCATAGATGTTTTTGCTCACTGGGCAGAAACTACTGAAGAAATGGGTCAGCTGTTTAGTTCCCCCTCTCCATCTTCATGAAAAAATTGAACGGACAGTAGAAAGGAGTAAGGAGAAGTGATCACTTCATTATAATTCCTCAGTGAGTCATTATATTTACTGGATGATCACATTTACTCCTGCATGTGATACTAATTGTTGAGAGAAATAATAAATATGTCCCAACACTTAAATAAAATAGTAGTAATAGGGGTGAAGTGGTCATGATGAAAAATGGACCATTTTCTGAATATGAAGTCAACACCTACAGTAAATATCTTTTCTATACTCAGCTCGTTAGCCACATCCAGCAATTATTACTAAAAGGGAAAGTCTTACAAAATTCATAAATTAGTCCATGTATTTCGCTTGTCTAGTCATGATGTAATAGACGAGTCTTTGCGGGTTCTGTTTAAGCAGCTTTATTATGTACAAACACATCACGATTGTAGCTTATTAACTTTAACTTAGGTAATATATATACAACTAACGACATTCATTCTCACATGCTCTTTCTCTGGCTGCACTTTCAAAATGGCACTGAGTATAGCATGCGCCTGCACTTTATATATATATACACGTTCAGTCCTTGATATGCTTCTTAAAAACACAGCACAAGCACTCTGTTCTACATCCTCCCTCTTTGAGAAATAGACCATGCAAGGCTGAGAACATCAGTTGACATGCAAACAATACAAATAGCTCTTTGGCATGCAGTTATACAGAACTAGGTAAGTATATACAGTGTATGTCCAAGATTATTGTGTATTTCACACTAGCTCTAGAAGTACGACCAATCAAGTGACATAAAACTGAGAATTAGACTTACCAACTGGAATTGTTTCTGCTGAATGTTCCACCTTAAGAATATCAGTAACATCATCAGGAATGAAAGTAGAAGGTAAGAAACATTCTGGAACAGGAACATTGTTTGGATTGTTCTGAGATATAGAATCTGTATCAGAAGAACAATGCTGCAATAACAATTCTGGTACAGGAAGAAGATGTCTGTGATTTCTACTGTACTCCACATCCTCAGATTCTATGACGTAGGATCTCAGCTTGGTACATATACCTGTTCCTTCACCAATCCAGTCAAAACCTTTCACCATTTGTATCCTCACTGTCTTCCTCAGTTCTTTCAATGGATGAAGAAAGCTGCTTGATTTATCATAACTGGACTTCTGGATAGAATGCTTCCTGAATAATTGGGCTCTGATGGTTCAGTTGTTTTTAACTTTAAGCCTCAATAAACTGTAACTAATAGGCAGTGCTTTTCTGGTTTGCCTGGACAGAATCTTTGAGCAGGTGAGCCAAGTATATCATCGTGGGGTTTGTTTCTGAGATTAAGTAAATTCAAAAAGACATCAGTATTATCATGCTTTGACCTTTCAAGTAATTGCTTTGTACTCTGCACTGCATGTTCAGCTAGTCCATTTGACTGTGGATATTCTGGACTACTAGTAACATGTACAAAGTCCCATTCTCTTGCAAATTTCTGAAGTAACTAAATAGTAAATTGAGTACCATTGTCAGAAATAACTTTGTGTAGACTACCATGGACTGAAAAATGACATTTCAACTTGGTAATAACAGTAGTGCATGTTAGATTATGTAGTAAATCAATCTTAAACCAGTTCAAATAAGAGTCTGCCAATACTAAGTAATGCTGATTGTTCCACTGGAATACATCAGTGGCTACTGTTGACCAAGGTAGTGCAGGAACATGACTTAGCTGAAGTGCTTCTCTTTGTAAATGTAGTTTAGTACTTTTGCATACTGAACAAGAAGAAAGTACTTTATCAATGTCTTTCACTAGTGAAGGCCAAAATACTAGTTCTCTCGCTCTTCTTTTGGTAGATTCATAACCTGGGTGACCAAAGTGCAAAATCTGGATATATTCATGTTGTAAGGAAACAGGGACAACAATTTTAGGACCTTTGAAAATAATGCCATCTTCCATCAACATCTCACCTCTGTAAGGAGGTTTGCACTTCAGGTGGTACATTAGATTGCTTTGACAGCCAACCAACATGAATGTAGAGGTTGAGCTTTTCAAAATTGGATCAGTCTTTGTATGATCTCTCAGCTCATCAAGTCTCATGGTAGAAAAATTACACACTGCCATTACATCAAAGTCAAAATTCTCTGCGTCAGGCTGTTCCATTGCATTTCTGTGCCATCTGTATCAGCCAGATAAAGAAGTTTGCCTTTTATATAGGTCATTTTGAAGTTGCATTTTTGCAGTTTGAGCATGATTCTTTGAGCTGGAGGTGAATGCATAGGCTTCTTTAGCATAGTAACAAGAGGTTGGTGATCAGTTTCAATCTGAATAGTTCGGCTCTTGATATAATCATGAAACTTTGAACATGCAAATACTATTGCCATAAGTACTTTCTCAATTTGAGCATACTGCATTTCAGTTTGGGTAAGTGTTCTAGATGAACAGGCTACTATGTAACATTACGACCATGTAACATTTTTGTGCATTAGCTCTCTTAAAGGTGCTGTCAACTCATTGAAGTCTGGTATGAACTTGCCTAAATAGTTGACCATGTCAAGGAAACATTGTAGAGCTTGAATATTATCTGGTGCTGAAATTTCTAGAATAGCTGCTTGCTTAAACGGGTCTGGACTTAAGCTAGTGTTGGTAAATAAATGACCTACATATGTAACTTCTGGTAGTCTGAATTTGCACTTTAGAGGATTGAGCTTTAAGTTCACTTCACATGCTCTGTCTAGAACTCTCTTAAGGTTTCTTTTATGCTCTGCTTCAGCACTCAATAAATCTTCTACTATTATGGTACAAGTATAACCTGAAAAAAATTTGCTCCACTGGATGCTGGAAGATTTCACTTGCAGAATTTATTCCAAATGGCATTCTCAGGAATCTATATCTGCCAATTGGGGTCCCAAAAGTAGTCATTAATGAGGATTTGCAATCAAGCATCACTTGCCAAATGAACCTTTTGCATCCAAGACAGAAGAAAAACAGTAGTATTTGGTATTAGGGTGGCGACCTCTTCAACTGCATGCATTGGAGGATGTGGTCTCACTAATGCTTTGTTCAAATCTCTTGGGTCAATGCATATTCTGATTTCGTCTGAGCCTTTCTTGTGGGCTTCTACTAAAGACGACACCCATTCAGTTGGTTCTGTAACTGGACAAATTACACTCAGCTCCATTTTATCCAACTGAGCTTTGACTTTATCCTGCATAGCTATTGGAACTTTTCTTGCTGGTCTGACTACTGGACTAAACTCCGGGTCTAACTTCATAGAATACACATCTGGAAGATTGCCCAACTTATCATTGAAAACATCAGCATACTTTGAGAAAATGGCTTCAGAAAAATTGGAACTAGGATATGCGTGTAGATGATGAACTTCTTTGGTAAGAGAAAGCAGACTCATTCTCAGGCTGTCTCTGAGACCCAATAATGACTGCACATGTCTTCAAACTACATAGAATAACAAGCTGTAACAGTTCTTAGCCAAATAACATGAAAGTATTACTGAACCTTTGGTGTGAATGTCTTCACCTCCATAAGCAACAAGTTTTGCACTTCTAGCCACATTGAGTTGTTCATTAGTTCTCACCTCAGCAAATGTGTCTTCTGATATAACATTACACTTTGATCCAGTGTCTCCTTTAAGCTCGGTGGATTTACCATTGATCTGGACAGTACAAAACACTTTGTTCTTTACCAACAAATTCACTGCATCAACTTTTTCACCAATTACTGATACACCATCTACACAGAAAGAAGAATTGCAGCTCTCTATATGATCGTCATGCTTTTTTGAGTGACCTTTCTTTATAACCACGTGAGGCTTACTTGATTTGCAAAACTTTTGAAAATAAATGGTTCAATTTTTTACACTTGTGGTATTGCTGACCAAATGCTAAGCATTTTTCTCTGACGCTTATACCACACTGAGCATGCTCCTTTCTTAGAACCTGCTGGAAAACTATGTGATTTCCCTGGTGAACCAGCAGGGGCTGTGGATGCATTGTGCTTAGGCCTGCTTCTCTTTGCCATGTGTTGCATGCTATCTACATTTGCTCTTGAGCCTGCTGAAATCATGCTCTTTTCACTTGCAAGCATACTTGTGTGCCTTTCTGTAACTTCATGGATTTGACAAATCTCAATGCCTTTACTCAACATTAAAACTTTCTCACAGTAGCACTATTAATACCACACACAAGCCTGTCCTTTATTAACTCATATTTTAAGTCATCAAACTGACATATTTTAGATTTGGTTCTCACGTCAGTAATGTAAGCTGCAAAAGTTTCCCCTGGTTTCTGATCCCTTGTGTAAAACAAATTCCTCGCTAATGTAATATTTGTCTGGGGGTTGCACATTTCCCTGATTTTGCGCTTGAAACACTCGGGCGTCTTCCTTTGGTTCAGCCTGTTCAACAATATGACGATTTCACCTTCTCCCTCATATACTGCTGGTGCATGCACAAATGAACGGTCTCTTTCAATGACTTCTGACCCATCTAGGTTTAGAAAATAAATGCCCTAGTACATGCAACTTTGTCAGAATACGCTGCTTGTATAAAAATATCATACTCTGTCTCAAATATTCTCCAGTTCTCTGCAATATTCTGATCAAATACAAGTGGTGAGGGCTTTTGAAATCTGTCTGCCATATTAACACATATCAGTGAAGGGTTTTGCAAGTATGCACAAACACACACATATACACATATGTCAGAAATTTATGCCAGTATTTGTAACTTTGCCCAATGGCACAACAAGCCTCTGAATAACTGAATTTTGCAAAATAAATCTCTCGGGCACTGTAATACTTTCTGAATTGCTGCACTACAAGAAATCACCTCTTAGTGTAAGAAACATCTCAAATAAATGAACTGGGTAGAAAAAGCTCAGATTAAGAAAAATTTTGAAGTAACTGCACTTTGCAAATAAACAGTACACAGCACACTGAACCTCCCCAAAAATGGCAGTACTTTGCTAGATAATTCTTTACAGTGCAAGAAACACTTTGTAATTTTGGCACTTTGCGAATAGACACACCCAGCACAAGAAACTTTTGAAATGGCTGTACTTTGACGGTACTTTATGAAATAGTTGCCCTTTGCACACAAATAAACTATTTGAAAGACATGCACAGTAATAAGAACACACTGTAAGCACTTTTACACGCTTTGAGATACTTGGAATAACTGTAGTTATGCCCTTGATACAATACGAAGTCATAGTTATACCAAAACATAGCACTCTGCCAAAAAACATGCAGTTGCTTGCTTTATTTATACTTAATGTGCCCTTTTTACCCTTATTATATTTGTTTTGCTCATTTAATCTCTTTCCATGCCCACTGTACTTTTCTAGTGCTCATTTTACTCTAAACATGCCCATTTTTCTTTAAACATACTCGTTTTGCTTTAAACATACTTGTTTTGCTTTTCTGATAATCATTTTATCAAATATCTTAATCTTAAACATTTTGTTTAATTAATAAACCTTTTGTGCCTCTTGCTTGTTTAATAATGTGGTTTGTGCCCTTGTAATGCTCTATTTTATCTTTTAATAGAATAAACTGTTTGTGTAAATTTTCATTATGTTTGGTCCTTTTCTGGCTCTTTTTCGTGCTTGTTTCTCTCAGTTTACTATCACCTTATGGCTCCAAATATCAATCTGTGGAATCCCAGTTCTGACACCATATTGCTGGTCTAGTCAGGATGTAATAGACAAGTCTTTGTGGGTTCTGTTCAAGCAGCTTTATTATGTACAAACACATCACAATTGTAGCTTATTAACTTTAACTTAGGTAGCATATATACAACTAACTGTATTCATTCTCACATGCTCATTCTCTGGCTGCACTTTCAAAATGGCACTGAGTATAGCACATCCCTGCTCTTTATATATACATGTTCCATCCTTGATATGCTTCTTAAAGACACAGCACACATGTTCTGTTATACAATGTAGACCAGGAATCTTATAATTTGTGGTTTTAACAATAGCTGCCCTTGAGTTTTCATAAGTAATTGATACTGTGTATTCTGCAGTCTTACATCCACCACTTTCTTTGTCATATTTCCTTGCTGCCTCATAAACACTGAAGTAGTATAAGCAGCCTTTCTTATACCACTAGTTTGCATCAGACAGCTATACCACCCTCCTTAACTACTACCTGTATTTCCTTAGACATCTACATTTCTTGACATGCCTCACATAAGCAATATGTTTCTTTTTTTCTGATTTTGAAGAATGTTTTGATATTTTATATCTCAAAAACATTTTCTCCTGTAATTTCACCCATACTCCTCATCCCTTGCCAGTGAGGTATAGCAGATACTCAGCCTTTATACGCCTCTTACTAAACCCCTGAAGCCTATCACATCTGCTACTAAGTTAAAACTTCCAATTCTAATCAAATAGATTAGACTATTGTCTTTGTAACTAAAAATTGTGAATTAGACTAACAAGAGCAGTGTCCTTCAGATTAGCATTATGTAGCTTCCAGTGGTTTCTACCCCATGTCTCAGCAGTGTCCATGCAACAGTGATCAGATCAATCATTAACATGGAAAACATAGACAAACTGATTGCCACACAGGTATGTAATCAATGAGACACAGGTATGCAATCAATCCTTTCCTAGTACTGTGGTATTATGACCAAATGACCCAGCTCCTTTTTGTACATTTATACATACTTCTCTTGTCAGCAGTCCTGTCCAACATATGTTTATCACGGAAAGCTTTCTTTTGCAACTTTCCATTCTTATAGATAAACTGACACCCCCACATCAGGAATATCTCTGTATAAAGATACTGTTCAGTCAGCTCCCATATCTGTAGCACAACTACTGTCATAACTGGAGCATAAATAGCAATAATTCTCCAATTTTCCAGCATATCAGAAGAAATCCTTCACAAGCACTCTACTAAACCAAAGATCCACTACTTTATGTGTTAGCCAGTCATTATTGTACAAAGCCATAAATATTGCCCTTTAGAATATATATCCCATGTCTGTTCTTGTTTTAACCTGCCAGATTTTTAATCTGACAATCTCACATCCATTAAAGTTTTAATGTCTGCTTGTGGCTTATATCATCATCATCAACAACCCTTTTTTCCCATTTTTTCTACATGGTGTTGCATCAGCTATTACCACCTCTGTATATTCAGTGCCAGGAGTAATGACTGACAATCACGGGTCTTTTTTCATGAAACTCATTCATCTGTTGGTTGGACATCCTCATTTCCTCTTGCCATCTTCCTGTCTCTCACAAAATCTTCTTTACTAAATCTTCTTCTGTTTTCCTGTGCATGTACCTGAACCATCATAATCTGTTATCCTTGACTTTCTCAGTAACTGGAGGTAATTTAGTTTCTACTCTGATGTCATCATTTCTTAGTCTGCTGACAGCGTACATCCCCCTTGGGGACTTCATCTCCATCACTTCTCTGTTCTGCCCTCACTGCTCTGGTTTCTGTCCCATACCAAAGTATCAGTTTGCACTTCTGTTTTGTAAACCTTACTTTTCATCTTCTTTAGCATTCTTCTGTCACACACTATCCCTGACATTCAGTGTCAATTGGTTTCAGCACCTCTCCCAGATACTTGAAGTTGTAACTCTCTTCACAATTTTCTCTTCTACAAAGAAAGACATGAAGAGAAACATGACATAATTTATTACATATGTGTTATAGGCAGAAAAGACACTGGTCTTAAGTAGTATCTTGGCCTCTCGTATTCTAAAGAGGTCCTTTATGTGTCAGCCTAGGATGAGATGATAGATAAGACTTCCTGTTGTTTCTAGGGATGGCATGCACATCTCATACCAGGGATTATATATAATGGCTAAAGCTTTTGCTGCACCCATAGTGCCTTTTCTTGGGCAGTGTCATCAGAAATGCTTTCAGTGCAATGACCATCACATATTATGCCTATCAGACCCTTCAGTAACTTTGGGGCAGCATCTGTATTTGTAAGAAACCATGACACTTGCCTTTTAGATCCTATTACATCACTGCCAGATACAGATCCCCGCCAATGTACCCAACATCATAAAAATTACTTTAACATTATTGAAACATTAAATATCAAACCAAATACCTTCTTATGAGATGATTTCAATTACCCAAGCATTTATTGGCATGCTTTCATCTCTAAAATAGTTATGCTTAGCATTCCCTTGATTTTGTTAATACCAATGCACTGGAGTGAATTATACAACTACCCAATACAGGCTCTGCCATGCTTGACCTAGTCCTTACCAACCTAATCCCCTCCTGCACACCACTGCCTTGTATCTCATCATCCCTGGTTAAATCTGACCACAAAATGCATATCTTCTGTATCAGACCTAGTTGTACTACCCCATCAAAAAATAACACTATCTTTAGGGACTTCTCCAGGGCAAACTTGCTTCACCTTGTAGAAGACATATGCAAAATTCCCACAAATCCCTTGCAAGTAGACCCAACTGAGAGGGCTGAAGTGTTCTCCTCCAACTTTTACAAAGCATCTAAACAACTGCAAAGAAAGGTCAGTACCTATCTGCACTGAATATAATGGTAAATTCATAACTAAACCTCTGAAGTGGAACTTCCATATAAACAGATTGTATAAGAAAGAAGTAAAATAATAAAATGTTGCAAGAAACTCCCCCTCCCTATACCAAGACCACAGAAAATATAAAGCAGAATACAAGCTTATGGTTGCCTCAAAAAAAAAAGAAAGAAACTACAAATCTTTTTTGAATTATATCAGAAAATGAAGGAATAATGTCAAATAATGTAATGAGCTCATCCATAATAACATCACACTCTCTGACCCCAGAGATATAGCCAATATATTACAAAACAAATTTAGTGCTAACTTTACCCAACCTACCCACACTGTTAATACCACTATCTCTGAAAATTTACTTTCCCCTGAAATCACCTTGGAACAAGTCTTAAAATCCCTGTCTGAGGCTAGAAATAATACTTCCATGTGACCAGACAACATATCAGGTTGCATTCTCACCAATGCAAGTATGCACAATCTGAGCCTCTACTTAAATTATTCAACCTCAGCCTGCATAGAGTGTTTGTGCCTTATGCCTGGAAAAAGCAACATTGTCTCCCCTACAGAAGGGTGGTTCCTGTACATTTAATGTAATGATAGGGTCATCAGCTTCACCAGCTTTATATGCAATGCTATGTAATGTCTCATAGCAGAACTCATTTATCAGACACAGGCTGAACTAGACCCCGCACAATCTGTCTTAGTTTAGAGCACATCCTGCCTTTTGAACCCAGTAATCTTCTTTGGAAAGATTACAGAGCCTGTAGACAGTAGTCATTCTCTGCATGCTGCTTATCTTGGCCAGGCCAAGGCTTTTGATACTATTGCCTATGCTTAAGTTATTGAAAAATTAGACAAATGTAATTTATACCCCCTATACTGTCTACTGGATTGCAAACTGATTATCCAACAGTTCTTAAGTTGGGAAAATTGCTGCTATACTATTTGAATATAAATTTTTAACAAGCGGGTGCCACAGGGATGCACGCTAGACTGTCTACTGTTTGACATTGATTTTGCAGATATCCAAGCCAATAACACAGAAGTGTGGTTGACCAAGTTTGCTGATGACTGCAAGCTGCCTACTTTTATTTGCTCATCCACTGATACTAAACAGCTCCAGCAAAGGTTGGAATGTGTACATACCTGGTGAACTAGAAATGGTCTAAAGTTAAATGTGAAAAAGTGCATCATACTAGCATTTGGCAAAAAAGCTGCTCCTACTTGATATGTTAATAATAGTACACCTCTTCAGGTAATAATTTCGTAAGAGACTTGAATATTTATGTAGACAACTCTCACTCTCATTTGGTCATCATGGTTCCACCATAAGCAGATAATCATTCTATCTGGTCAGGTTAATCACCAGTGGTATATCACCAAAAAAGCCATCCTATCCCTGTATTCAACCCTTTTCACAGCTACCATTGAATACAACTTCCATTTTGATAAGTACAAATCCAAGCATATTGCTTGGCTAGAAAGGCCGCAAAGATTTGTAACCAAGAAAATTAAAGATCATAAATTCGTCCACTATACCAAAGGATTAGCACAAGTCTTCTTATAGACATAAGCCTACTGGCGCTCTGAGGTGACCTGTCTCTAACTTTTCAAATCCATGAAAGAACCAATCCTATCTGACTTCTTATTTATTTACACAGACTAGTTAGAAGGATAGTTTAACTTTCCTAACACAGCATATTTCCAGACTATGGAATAACTTGCCACTACAGGCCCAACACAGTACTACTTTGGTTAATTTTCAGGCTAGCCTTGATGTTTGGATGGGCAGACACAAATTTATAACAGCGTATTATGACAGGTTCTGCTTGATTTGAGTGATAAGCAGTATTAAGTGCTTGACAAGAATGGTAGTAACTCATAATTTTGTCTACTTAAAGGTGCATATGGCTAGGCCTCCTATGGTTCCTGTGATCATTTGCCCACTATTATTTCTGTGTTTCTTTATTCGTATGTTCAGCTTTATCTAATTTCCCCAGTTTGCTGCTATGACAACTGCCTTGGCTGCACTCACTTGTATCCCATGTCCCTTGAGTTTTGATTTCTATTCTTCTAACATTTGCTGAAGTTCCTGTTTAGAGTAAGCTTCTAATGACATATTGTCTGCACCTGTTATAACATACTTAAAAACCATGTCTTCATTTTACATTTTTGTAAAATTGGCTGTGACACCCTTGCACTGGCCCAGCAATCAAGGAGCCTCAATCCTCACCACTAACACCAGTGAGGAGCGTCCACATTGGGAAAAATAACAAATACACAGACAGTAAAATACAATTTCTCTTAAGAGCACACAGAGATCACAGTCAGTCTGGAGCTGAATATCTTGTAAGTGCATTTAATTTAAGTACTGGAAATGTATGTAAGTTTTTTGCTATATATGTTGCACTTTAAGTTTTATATCATTTAACCACACTACCTATTCTCCAAGAGAACTTTACTTCATTGGCCATTGTTGTACAGCGTTTCATTTTGAATACTGTCAGTCTGGAGCTGGTTTCTATCTTTCTTTCCAGATCCCCAATAAAGCTCCCCACTGGCACAGCTATAGGGTCCAGATCTCAGCCTATTTGTCAAGCTAAAACCTCCAACACCCTCTCTATCCAGACAGTGTTTCGTGTCCCTGCCCAAGTAGCTGACACACACACATGCTTTAAGATTTGCTTTAGATACAAACACACAGACACTCTTAGGGAAGGCTGGCACAGGTTCTCCAGCTATGCCCCTTCCTGCCAGTCTATAAGGTAGTACCAGCTGCTACCAACCACTAATATCAGCTACTAAAAGGCCTTACCAAAGGGTGACAAATTATTACTGTGCAATATTATTATCCAAATAGTAAGTGTGACCCAGGGCTAAAACTTTTTGAGTGGCTTGGCCAGTATCACTATACATGCAATGTACTCTAAAGCTTAAATTATCTCCTCACAAATCAGCCACATTTGAAAGGTTTAAAAGTATTTAATAATAAATAATAAACACAAGACAATACATTTTACTACACAGTGTTAGTCAAGAGTTCAGAGATCAGAGGAAAATGCTTAAAATAATACAGTATAATAGTTTTGACATCAATACAGAAAACGGCTAGACTAAACTTACTAGTTTATATCTATATCTAAGGGCAATCATAGTTCTAAATAAACTTACATATAGAGCAATGCAGAGTACTGGTGAGTTGTTGTCACCTTTATACAAAATCCAAAATGCTCTCTCTCTCTGTCTCTGAGAAAGTCCTCTAAATTGATAATACATCCTGCTAACTCATTTTAGACAATCTATAAAACAAACAAAGTGCCGTTGTTGATGTCACTCTAATTAACTATTTAAAATACAAATGCACCAAAATAAGTCATTTGACTTCATATTAAAACTGTTTCAAAGATAAATAAAATAAAATTGGTAGCAAAGGAACACATCGGACTAGCTAAATAAGTGAAATAAATAACAAACAAAATAGAGAGAAAGCAACCAATATGGTTTATCATTACTAATCTACAAAAGAGGCATATGAACAACAAATCCATGAGCAGGTAGTGCTTTAAACTGAAACTAGTGGACTCCCTGTTCTACAGTGGCATGCCTTATATATAAAACAGTTGACAGTGTTAAAGCTCAAAATGCCAAAACATACTGTCACATGCATCATAAGGTTATGAGAAAACTCATTTCAAGTGACAGTCACCTTTTCAGGTCTCTCTAAGTAGTAAGGGCCCCCCCCCCATCACACCTTTACATGGTCAATACCCATGAATTTAAAGTTGTTCAATATGTGTTTAGAGAGGCATGGATATTCCAGCTGGGCCAAGCACCGCACTTTGCAAACTAGTTTTGTGTGCTTTACCTGAAGACATTAATAATAAGAATGCTGGTGGTAACCCTAACATCGGTTTGCTTTTCGGTATTCAAGCAGGCATATCAGAACAACTCTGCTTATCCAAATTTGTTCTCGAAGTGACCGGCGCATTGACGGGGCGGCAAGGCCCTAATAATAACAACCACCAAAAGCTTTTTTTTAGGAAAGAGCAGCAACTGATTCAGAGGAACAAGAACTGGAATTAATTCACCTGGTGATCAAGCCAGATAAGGGTGGGGGGTTTAGGTATTTTTAAAGACAAAGCTGAATATTCTAAGGCGCAACAGAATTAAAAGGGATATTTTAGGATCTCTACCCTAGAGGGCAGGATTAACATTGATATATACAACTTTATTGATATTTCCTACCCCAGGGTGCCTGTCATGTTCACCATTCCTTGTGCGTCTTATTGACAGCATCATTAGCAAAATACCTGAAAACTATCCCCCAAATTTTACAAGCCACTTTCAACTGACCACTCTTGTGGTTGATCTGTGTACATATCAATACCACACGGAGAGCTGGAGGAACAATGAACTGACGGGAATGCGGAATGCGGCATCGCACCAAACATGACACCACTTACTTGGTTACTACTTGGACATAGTTTTGTCTTCCAACTTTTTCATGTTTTATAGCAATGGGGTTCCCATGTGGCAGCAGTGTTGCTAACATGTTTGTTGCCTATTGGGATCAGGGCATCTGCCCGTATGTTGATGATGATGATGCATTCGATCAAATGCTCACTACTGGCTGACATGTTTAGAAATCGTGGGTACCCTGAAGACCTCATTTCGATCTGACTGGTGAAGTGTCAAATGAGGGAGAGGAAGGAATTTACCTACACTGCTTTTACCCAAAGAGTCAGGGAATTCACCCCAATTGCTGACAACAACGTGGGAAGTTTTGAAACTTGTAGCAAAGCAAATTTTTCTGTAGCCTTTATTTCCCTACCCGCCATTTACATTTCATAAAGTTTAGAGGTTATTACCTTTGTATATAGACAACAGAAACAGCTACTCTGACTTCATGACATAATACATATATATATACTCGGGTGGTGCAAATGGTGGTGTACACACTTACGAGAAAGGAAAACTTTTGCTAAGTTCAAAGGACCATTCATTATAATTAAAAAAATCAATTGCAACACTAAATCTAGTATGTATGGGCCTTTGTGAATGTTGTTATTTCTATGTTGTAAGAAGACGGATGCGCCCGAGGGGGGACCGTTTACCAACATTTATATGCCATCAAGAATCAGAGAAATACATATTGAACAACTGTGGCCACAGTTTTATTGACCATGTAAAGTGTGGGTAGGGGGGGCCCGCATCCTTTACTATTAGAGACCCGTGAGAAATGAGTTTTCCCTATATTATATGATGCATGTGACAGTATGTTTTTTTTTTTTTTTTTTAACAACACACTGTTGTTGGTTGGCATTGTGTTTGTTAACCTTATATAAGGTATGCCACTGTAGAAACAGGGAGTCCACTAGTTTCAGTTTAAAGCACTACCTGCTCATGGATTTGTTGTCATATGCCCTCTTTGTAGATTAGTAATGATATCAGGATTCATCCTATTACTATTCAGATGTGTCCTTTTTTTACTTTTTCTTTTTTTCTATTTTTTGAATGTGTGTGATTATTGGTATGCGGGTATATACCCATACAGTTTTTAATATGAAGTTAAATGATTTATTTACCCAATAGTTTTATAAATAATAAAGCTTGCTTTTTTTTTTGAAGAAGCTTCTGTTTGAACAGGAGCCGAAAAACGCTTGTTTATCGCTGACTCATTTTAGATTACATCACTTTTAACAATTTTCTGGTTTCACAGGTTAACAGAAACTCTACATTTACATTTTTAGTAAGCTTGCACCTGGTCAGGAAATCACAGCTATTAAAGACATTATATATGTAAAATCTAGCAATTAATTCTGGTCTCAAAACAACAGAAAGAATCTGTTGGTTCAGACACCATGGCTCTGAGCCCTGAGATCAAACAGTCATAAAATGCTTGACTTATCAGCTTTCTTACAGCAGAGTGCACTGTTTTTACATTTTTGCAGATCAACCTCCAATACAGTCTTCTCACATTTAAGAGAACAAGCCTATGGCTTTTATTAATATTTACAAAGATATAGAATTATCTACAAAACTCTATCTAGCTAGGCTGACAGCCTTCACATAACTTCATATTTCTTCCCCCCTTGAGAACTCAAATTAGTTTTTCAAGTGTCCCTTGAGAAACGTTGCTTGCGAGGGTTAGCTCTATCTGAGTATACCTTACCTCATTCTCTGTCTTGACAGGCCATCTGCATTGGCATTGCTACTCCCACTGCGGTGCTACACTGACATATCATGTGCTTGCAACCCTAGACTCCATCTTAGCAACTTGGCATTTTGCTGGCTGGCTCTGTACAACAATGTTAGGGGATTCAGGTCTATATCATAACGTCGAACTTACAAAACTTTGATTGTTGTAATATCAAACCCTTATGTCCAAAACCCAAGAAAACTGAAAGCACAGAACAGCAATTTTTTTCCCAGGGAAAAAAAATTTCTGTTCAGTGACAAAAAAACAAAATCTTAACCTTTAACTTAAACTGGGGGGGGCTTTGCCCCCCACACCACCCAACGTGGGGGGCTGTGCTGTCCACACCCCCTAATTAAATATACCAACTCCGAGATCACACCACATTGGAGGAAATAGCAAAGTCCCAAAAACGTCCCACCGATTTTTTTCCCTGAGAAAAAAGTTGATGTGCCGTGGCTTTGCTATTTTCCACTTTTGGACTTTAGAGTTCGATATTGCAATGTTCAAACTTGTTTTAGTTCAGTGTTGTAATATAGATCCAGGGGATTCTGATCTGTGACTACAGTGAATTTTCTTCCATATAGATCAAGCTGACATTTCTGCAGTGTATACACTACGGCTAGACATTCCTTTTCTACAGCTGCATAGCATTCCTCCCTGGGTTGGAGCCTACAGCTGAGATAAACCACTGGGTGCTCTTCTCCCTCTGAATAAATCTGGATAAGTAGAGCCCCCACCCCATGGTTTGAAGCATCTACCTGCACAACAAATTATTTGCTGTAATTTGGACTGGCTAACACAGGGGGTCCTCCCAAAGCTTTTCTAAGCTTCTGCAATGCCTGCTCACATGCTGTGGTCCACACTACCTTATCTGGCCTGTTCTTCCTTGTCAGGTCTGTGAGTGGAGCAGTTATGGTATTATAATGGAGAATGAACTTTCTGTAGTAACCTGCTGTCCCTAAGAATGCCCTCACCTGTTTTTTGGTAACAGGTGCAGGCCATGCCCGAATGGCTTACACTTTGGCAGGTTCTGGCCTGATCTTACTACTCCTCACTCTATGTCCCAAGTAGGAGACCTCTGCCATACCCACCTGACATTTGCTGGGCTTAATGGTTAACCCTGCCCTCTATAGTCTGCCCAGCATCTCCCTGACATGTTGAAGGTGCTCTTGGCAGGAATGGCTGTAGATGGCAATATCATCTAGGTAAGCAAGGGCAAACCCTTCTGCTCCTGTTAGAATATGATCTATCAGCCTCTGGAAAGTTTCTGGGTGATTTTCCAGCACAAAAGGCATCTTTGTGAACTCATACATGCCAAGAGGAGTCACAAAGACTGACCTTTCTCTAGCACTGGGACCCAAGGGCACCTGCTAGTAATCCTTGGAAAGATCAATGGTGGTAAGATACTTAGCCCCACCCAGCTGCTCTAGGGCCTCATCTGTCCTAGGCAAAGGGTAAGCATCTGACTCTGTGCAACTATTTAGTTTCCTGTAGTCCACACAGAACCTGGTGCTGCCATCCTTCTTTGGCATTAGCACCACTGGAGAGGCACAGGGACTGTTGGACTCTTGAATTTCCCCTAGTTCCAACATCTCCTGTGACTCCTTCCTCAGAGTCTGTTTGACTCTCAAAGGCACCTATAAGGGGCGTGCCTAATAGGCCTTTGGGGTCCTGTAGCCACCTGGTGCTGCACCAGGTGGGTGCACCCTGGTTTCCCAGTAAACATGTCCCCAAGCTCCTGTAACACTGCTCAGATGTCTCGATCCTCATTAGGAGATAGCTGCTGGGACATTGCTACCCCTTCAACTGAGGTGTCAGTCCGAGCCTCACTGAGAAGATCAATCACCACATCTCCCTCCGACTCCTCCTGCAATCAGCTGCAAATACTCAGGACAAGGGCCTCCCTATCATGGTAAGCTATCATCATGTTAACATGGTACAATTTATACCCCTGTCTCTGGCCTAGCAGTTCTACCATGTAGTTAACATCACTTACTTTTCTTACCACCTTGTAGGGTCCCTCTCAGGCTGCTTGCAGTTTGTTATGTCTGACAGGAATGAGAAACATTACCTGCTGTCCTACATCTAGCTTGAGCATTCTGGTCATACCAGACCTTTTTCTGTTGTTGGGCTTCTGCCAGATTCTCCTGGGCCAAGCCCATGAGTTCTCTGTGGCTTGTTCTGAGGTTTAGGATATATGCCGCAAAAGACTCCTTGGGAGTATCAAGCTTAGCTTCCCACTCATCTTGAATTAAATCTAGAGGTCCCCTCACCCTATGCCCATACAACTCAAAGGGTGAAAAACCTGTGGATTCCTGGGGAACCTGTCTGTAAGCAAACAGATGAGGCAAATATTTGTCCCACTCCCTCTTAAACTGGTCTGCATATGCCCGCAGCATGGACTTGATTGTAGAGTTTAACCTCTAACAGGACCACTAATCTAGGAATGGTAAGGGGTGGTCTTCAGGTGCTTCACCCCACAGCACTTCCACAGACAAGCCAGCAGGTCTGACATGAAATTGGCACCTCTGTCAGTCAGCACCTCTCTTGGGAAACCTACACTGCTGAAAATCTCTAACAAAGCATTTGCCATCTTTTCTGCCTCAAGGAGGACAAAGCCACTGCCTCAGGATATCTTGTAGCATAATCTACTACCACTAGGAGATACTTTTTCCCTGTGGAACTTGGGGTACTTAGTGGCCCCACAATATCCATAGCTACCCTCTGAAATGGCTCCTCAGTCACAGGTAAAGGCGTCAAAGGAGCACTCACCTTGTCTCCTGCCTTGCCTACCTTTTGGCACTGCTCACAGGTCTTGCAGTACCCTGTTACATCTCTGGTAATTCCAGGCCAATAGACATTCTGCATAATATGTCTCTTTGTACATTTTATGCCCATATGAACTGCAAAGGGAATATTATGGGCTATGGCTAAAAGTGACAGATGGTGGGTCTAGGCACTACCAACTGCTGTATCCTCTCACCTTCTAGCCCTCCATCAGGGGTCCAGTCTCTATACCATAACCCTTTGCCCAGTATACAGATTCCCCCTTCCCTTGAGAATCAGATGCCTCACTAGGTATTTGCCTCAGGCCTTGTAATGTAGGGTCTGAGACCTGAGCCTGTCTCAACTCTCTCTTTGTAACCCTTCCCAGCTCCTCTTCCACAGGAAGTCTGGTATCCTCTGACAGTGGTGCCTCACTGTCAGCCTGGATACTACTACTACTACTCACCTCTGTCCTTGCAGTTACTCTGTACAAGGGAACATCAGTACCTGCAAGCAGCTGTGGCTTACCTTCAGTGCTACAGGGTAGCTACCTCCCTGAAGTAACCACCTTACCAGTCCTGGCTGCAAGTATGGGGTCTGTCTGGATCTCCCCCAGGATACCAGACCCACATGCTTGTCTCTAAGCCTGACTGCATGTAACTGCACAAATATATACTGCCTTGTCAAAATCATTCCCTATCAGGACATCTGTGGGGATATCCTCAAACACACCTACTTGCTGGCTTCCGTTTCCACCATCCCAATCAAGGTGAACCCTGGCAAAAGGTATTTGGAATGGGGTCACTCCTAAAGCTCTGACTGGAGTAGACTGGCCAGGCAAGTAGTGCTCCTTTGTAACCATTGCAAGCTTCACAATGGTTATGTCAGAGGCTGCGTCTCTTTTAGCAATGGCATCTTTGCCATTCACTACGATAGGATATAAACTATTGTGGTAGATGCTACCCTTGTTGTCTCAAGACAACCTACTATTGGCATTTTGTCTTTCCCACTTACTGGCTCCCTCACCTTATGTTCTCCACCTTGCCTCCATGGACATCTATATGCCACATGGCCCCACTGGTTGCATTCAAAACGTTTAACCCTAGGTCCTGGGCATGTATCTGGACTAGTGGCTTTCCCTACTACTGGCAGATTCTCTTGGGGCAGTCTGGGCTGCCCATCATGGGTTCCTTTAGACCCATGAGCAGTATTGTGGGTCCCTTTCCTGTGCAGGGATTCCCTGCTTGCTAGGTATAGGTCTCCCTTCTTCCCCAACTCATCTGAAGTAGCATACTGTCTATCATCTAACCAGATCCTCAAATCCTCAGGCAAAGTGCTAAGGGCTTGTTCCCTCACCAAAAGGTATGCCAGGTCTTCAAAAGTACTGACCTGGCATCCATTCACCCACTTATGAAAATAAGTGCTTAGTTCAGCAACATATTCACACACACTTTCATCTGCCTTGTGTCTATGCTCACAAAATTGTTTCCTATAAGTTTCAGGTGTTAGCTTAAAAAAATTCTAACAGACAATTTTTAAAAGCAGTATAATCAAAAAATTTGTGATCAGAAAGTTTAGTCAACACAGTTACAGCTTTACCATGGAGTAAGGGAGTCAGGAACTGTACCCAGAGGCTTTGGTCAACATCATACTGTTTACATACCCTCTCAAACATATGAATAAAACTATCAAAATTATCCCCCTCTGTAAACTGCAGAAGAAATTTACTGACATTTTGTGCTTCTGGTGTCTGGTTACTCCCTTCCCCATTACCTTCCATGACTCTGGCAAAGAGTCAGCATTTCCTTTTCATGCTGCCTATGCCTTTCTTTCTCCTCAGCTTCCAGGAGTAGCATTTTCTTATTCTCCCCAGCCTGCAGACGTCTTATTCTCTCTGCTGCTTCTGTTTCCAAACACCTGGCCACCAACTCAAGTCTCTTTAGCTCCAGATGCATTTTTAAGTCCTTTGCAGAAAGATTGAGCTGTCCATTCTGTGAGTGCTGTACATCTCCACAACCAGTCTGACCATCCTCCTGCTTGCTGTTTTCTGATGCCGCTGTGACCAAAGCTGCAATCATGTCTGCCTTAGTCAGGTTTCCATGCAACAGTCCCTTAGCCTGGCACATCTCAGCCAACTGACTCCTTGACAGCTTGCCATACTCCTCTGCTGACATGCTTGCCTGACTAACTAAGGTAACAAAAGAAATAAAACAATTGTGATCTGAACTCTGAATATTCACTGTGTGGCTGATTCAGAGTACAAAAACACCTTCAGTAATTACTGTACACAAGCTATAGGAATTCACTATCCACACCACTACAAGCCAATTACCAACCAATTAATATGTGGTGTGGATATCCCACCACTGCCATCCAATTAATATGTGACTTCTGTGCACTGGCCCAGCAATCAAGGAGCCTCAGTCCTCACCACTAACACCAGTGTGGGGTGTCCAGATTGGGAAGGATAACAAATACACACATAGTAAAGTACAATTTCCCTTAAGAGAACACAGAGATCACAGTCAGTCTGGGGCTGGTTTCTCCCTTCCTCTCCAGATCCCCAATAAAACTCCTCACTGGCACAACTATAGGGTCCAGATCTCAGCCTGCTTGTTGTCCTATTTTTCAGCTTTTCCCGGTTAGGGGTCGCCACAGTGGAACTCCAGTCCGCTAATGATTGGCAGTAAATTTTTATGTACCGAGTTGCCAGCTCTGACTCACAACCTTCAACGAAGGTACACCCATTCACACATATCTCCACACAGAAGACACTTTAGCTGAGAATTGAACAGAACAACTTCTTACTGTGAGGAGACAATGCTACCGCAGCACCACCACCGCAGTTCCAGATCTCAGTGTCCAAGCTAAATCCTCCAGCACCTTCTCTATCCAACCAGTGCTTTGTGTCCCATGCCCAAGTAGCTGACACACACACACACACTTTAAGATTTGATTTAGATACAAACACACAGACATTTCTGGGGAAGGCTGGCACAGGTTCTCCAGTTATGCCCCTTCCTGCCAGCCTATAAGGTAGTACCAGCTGCCACCAACCACTAATATCAGCTACTAAAAAGGCCCTTATCAAATGGTGACCAATTTTACTGTGCAATATTATTATCCAAATAGTAAGTGTGACCCAGGGCTAAAGCTATTGGAGTGGCTTGGCCAGTATCACTATATACATGCAATGTACTCTAGAGCTTAAATTATCTCTACACAAAGAAGACACAGTTGAAAGGTTTAAAGTATTTAATAATAAAAAACAGAAAGCAATACTTCTTCCTACACAGTGCTAGTCAAGAGTTCAGAGATCAGAATCTTCTTCTTCTTCTTTCGGCTTTTCCCGGTTAGGGGTCACCACAGCGGATCACCTGTCCGCTCATGATTGGCAGTGGAGTTTTACAGTGTCGAGTTGCCAGACCGGCGCCCAACCTTCCACAGAAGGCACACACACACACTCACACCTAGGGACAATTTAGAGTATCCAATCCACCTACAGCATGTCTTTGGGATGTGGGAGGAAACCGGAGCACCCGGAGCAAGCCCACGCGACCACAGGGAGGACATGCAGGCTCTGCACAGAAGGCACCCCAGCCAAGGATTGAACCAGGGAACCTCTTGCTGTGAGGCGGCAATGCTAACCGCTGCAGCACTGTGGCCACCCAGTTCAGAGATCAGAATAAAATGCTTAAAATAATACAGAAAACAGCTAGACTAAACTTACTAGTTTATCTATATCTAAGAGCAGTCACAGTTCTAAATAAACTTACATATAGAGCAAAGCAGAGTACTGGTGAGTTGTTGTCATGTTTAGACAAAATCCAAAATGATCTCTCTCTGTCTCTGAGATAGTCCTTTAAATTGATAATACATCCTGCTGACTAATTTTAGATTACATCATTCTTAGCAATTCTCTGGTTTCCCAGGATAACAAAAACTTCACATTTACATTTATTAGTAAACTTGCATATGGTCAGGAAACCACAGCAATTAAAGACATTATATATGTAAAATCTAGCAATTACAGTACAGTCTTCTCACATTTAAGAGAGCAAGCCTATGGCTTTTATTAATATTTATAAAGACATAGAATTATCGACAAAATTCTATCTAGCTAGGCTGACAGCCTTCACATATCTTCACACTGGCATTAAATATAAGTTTTTGTATCATTTTTGCTAGAGGCTTTCTTAATGTCCTTCAATATCATCATCATTTTCCCTGTACTGTGCCACCCATATCGTCCTTAGAGAATTCCACTTTACTTAAGTCATCATTTCCCCAGTACAAGGCCACAGTCTTCATTAATGTCCCTACTGGCTTGACAAGAAAACACTGCCAACTGCCCCATTGTGTCTCACAGTAAAAGAGCATGGTAATTCTATGCTCCCTTTCCACCTCCACAACCTGTGGTGTCAGTATTATACCCACATATTGTGCACAAGGCCCCTCTGCAGGAATATAACTGTACTACTACATTTAATATGGAAAGAACAGCATCTTGTTCATTGTTAATGAAGTCATGTTGCATAGCTGTAAGATTCAAATTTAGATTTTTGTCTGACAAAATACAGTCATCATAAAAATTTCCTTGCTTCTCACACAAATTTAGTCAAATCTCTCTCAAATGCCTAAGTCCCACATTTTTGGATATTACATACACTGACTATTTCTATCCATCTAGAAATAAAGCAGGTAAGATAAAACTATCATCACTTTCTGTTTGCCAAGCAGCATATTATTTGGTAAATGCTATATTCCCTGGTTAGAATAACCTACTGTTCATATGATTCCAGGTGAAGGCAGTATATAGGGAAAAATGACTCCAGTCCCTGAAATGCATATAAAAATAATGCTGGCCCCTGCTCTCAGGTCTCCTGAACCCAAGCCCAGGGTTTTGCCTTTTCCATTTACTAAATGATGGGCCAGTGACTGTTGAAACTGTCAGTTTAATCAGGATACTTAAACACAAGAATCAACTGGAGGTTGAGGAGTTATGGCAGCAGCTCTAGGTGGGCAACAAGCAAAATTAAGGGGGAGAGGTACCCAATCTGTGCAACTTAGTTAAAACTGGCAAACATTATGTTTTCTTTGAGAGGAAAATTCGCAAGAAACCAGTATTGTAGAAAATTAAAGATTTGTTGTATTACTTATGCACCCAATTTGGAGTATCTTAATGTTGCCGGTAAAATAAATGCAATGAATATGTCCTTGGTGAAAAGATGATTTTGTAAATCAAACACACTTATTAATGTACATTGATTTTAGCAATATTGTTCGGGCTCAGTACTAAAGTGCAGAACTGAGCATCTCAAACATCAGGTTATAAAGTAAATAATTTAACAGATGTAGATATCAGAATAGTTTTTCAGAAATGTGTGCAGCTATACCCTTCAGGCTATGCTTTAAAAGAACATGCTAGAGTTCCAAACAGCACCCTAAGCAGAGTGTGTCGACTTTATTTAACTCATGATGAAGAAATGCAAAGCAACCTTCTCTGAGTAAACACAAATGAAAAAGAAGCATATGTTGTGCAATTGATTCTGTAATGTCAGAAATGTGACACTAAACAATTAACATCAGTTATCCTATAAGAGATAGCTGATTAAATAACAAAATTCTGCATCACCCATGGTCTGAGTAGTTGAGAAAGTGAATGTTATACACTGCACTGCAAAGCAGTAGTTTGAGACTACTGCTGATAATAATATTGTATTTATTGTATTTTAAATTCAGAGTAAAGTAAGAAACAGATAGAAAAATACAATAAATGTACAGGAATGCAAATGATATATGACACCTATTGGTATTCATATACTCAAGCAACATAAAATAGTTATAATCAAGGTACTTCTCAAAGTCTTTAGTGCTAATAACAAATATTTATTGTATTCTGAGCTCATCTACAGTTAAGGTCTGCTGGCATCTGAAAAGGGCACGTAAGCCAGGCACACAGTGTTTAAGCATTTTCAGTATACCATTATCTTTAAGTAAAATCATAACATATGACCATTTAAAAAAATGCATACTGAATTGAGTAAGTTCTGGGAAGAGGAATGCTCTAAAATACTTTAATCTCTGAGAATCAAGATCTCCACAAACTCTGCTTGGGTTATACTTAATGACTATATTCTGATGTACGTGGTACTGTTGTGCTTAAGGAAACTTTAAACCATTTTTAAGGATTATTTTTGTCATACCATACAATAGATGAAACAAAGGTAGCCAGGCCTTATGTGTGAAGGATTATTTTGAAAATCAAGACCAAAAATGAATCTGTAGCCCTAGCTTTGTGCCATAGAGAGAAATTAAGCCTTGACGGAAACTCAGATGACCCATGTTGAAGTAACAGATTGGATAACGGAAGACCTGAGTAGGAAGATGGGCATGAGTCACAAGACTGGCTCACCTGTTCGTGGAAGAGAGAGAGCTGCTCGCTGTTTGGAAGTATTTCATTGCAAGAAAAAGTTTGTATAAATAACATTGACCAGGGAGATGTTGCCAGATTTCAGGTTCATGTACTTGTGGAAGAATGTACATATAAGGGGGGAAAGCATTGCATTTCTGTGATAAGATAGTGCCTATATCACCACCAGAGGAGTGGTGTAATATGTTTATGGGAAAAGCACCACCACATTAGGCACCTAGAATGATGCCAGATGCTGACTGGAGGGACTGCCACAAGAAAAGATGCATTTAACTCTTACACTGGGGGATAAATCACAGCAAAAGGGTTTATGGACATTCTCATTAAAAGCAATTGTCACGACATGGGGTACGGAATACCTCATTGACAACAGCTATCTCTAGCTTCCCTTTCTTTTATCTTGAGTTTTATTCTATTTTTATTTTATTTATTTACTTACATACTTATGTTTTGTTAAGCAGGTTAACACTGCTAGGCCAGACCCATTTTCAGAGGTTGCTTGGGAGAGCTCTCAAAACAGTACTAGATAACATTGTAAGAGAAATGAATAAAGAAATGCATACAGGAGCAATACACATTGTGTATACTCACCATGTAAACTTTAAACTGGATGTTATGTGACATGAAAAGAACATGCATTGATTGATTACAAAACATTAGGCATGTTAAATCAGAAATGAATTTATTTATTTATTTATTTATTTGTGTTTGTTTACCTGGATTGTCCCTTTGGACATATTTTGACCCTTTCAGTGGAGGCAGATGGAGAAAAGATCCAAGTATAATATATGTACAAAAAGTTTAAACAGCAGATAGGAAAAAATTGCTATTACTTAAAGCAATTTAACAGGAAACAGTGCAAGTAGAACACATATTGTAAAATATAAAAAGACTTTCTTCAAAAGGTAACTGCATATCAACAGATAAATGTTTTGTGGAACATCAATAAAATCTAATACACACGTAGAACAATAGTTCAAAACAAAGCAGAAGAAAATAGAAATGAATTTGCAAAGGTGTGCTTTTAAAAAGTGTGGTTTGAAGGGAAAACTTATTTAAATAGTGTGTTAGTGGAAGTGATCATTATACAGCAGTGTGCGAGAACACACATTGTAAAATATAAAAATACTTTCTTCAAAAGGTAACTGCATATCAACAGATAAATGTTTTCTGGAACATCAATAAAATCTAATACATACGTAGAACAATAGTTCAAAACAAAGCAGAAGAAAAGAGAAATTAATTTGCAAAGGTGTGCTTTTAAAAAGTGTGGTTTGAAGGGAAAACTTATTTAAATAGTGTGTTAGTGGAAGTGATCATTATACAGCAGTGTGCATGAAGAATAAGGTAAAATGACAAGTTTGAGAGGCAACACCAAGGATATAAGTAGAAATGCCAGCCAAGAAACTGGCTGTTTCATGCTCCTAAAGTATAAACACACCATTCAGTTAAAAGAATCTCAGTAAGTTATTTTGAAATCAATTATTTCACATACCTTTTTCATCAAAAAAATATCTGAATTGCTGAATAAGTTAAAAAAGAAGGTATTTTATACCTATGAAACCATAAATAGTCCCTATATTACATTATGTTAATTATTGGATGGCGCAGTGGTGCAACAATTGCTTTAGCGCCCCACAGCAAAAGGTTCTATGGTTCAATTTTTGGCTGATGTGCCTTCTGTATGGAGTTTTCTTGTCCTCCATGCATTCATGTGAGTTTCCTCTGGGTGCTCTGGTTTCCTGCCACATTGCGAAGACATGCATCTGCAGTGTTTCTCCCCGAGCCTCAGCTAAAAATTGGCTTCATTTCAAGTCGGACTTTCCCAGTAAGCCAATTTTAAGTAAATAAATAAATAACCGCCCCCCTACACTGCAGCTAATTACCAGCTGGCTGATTTGATAAGCCTGAGGCTACGAATGACACTGTTACCAGGTCTGTCAGTGTTCAGACGTATATGACTCTCTCTTCCACACATTCTCACATCCAGCCTGCATTAATTATCTCTGAGGCGGATGTGTATCATTTTTTTTAAAAGACAGCAAATTAAGAAACAGCTGGCCCAGATGGGGTTTCACTCTCCTGTTTAAAAACATGTGCTGATCAACTGGCTCCTGTTTTTACTCAAATTTTTAATAAATATTAAAGCTGTGCAAAGTTCTCTTATGTTTCAAACAAGCCACAATCATTCCCGTGCCTAAAAAATCCAGTATAACAGGACTGAATGACTACATGCCTGTTGCTTTGACATCAGTGGTCATGAAGACTTTTGAGAGGCTGGTGTTAGCTCACTTGAAGAATATTACAGCTCCCTCAATGGATCTCCTTCGGTTTGCTTATCAAGAGAACTGGTCAGTAGATGATGCAGTTAATATGGACCTGCACTATATCTTGCAACATCTTAACAACCCAGGGACATATGCAATGATTCTGTTTGTGGACTTCAGCTCTGCATTTAATACAATAATTCCAGAACTTCTTCATTTGAAACTCTTCCAGCTTTCTGTTCCTGCTTCCACCTGTCAATCGATCACCAATTTTCTAACTGGTAGGACCAGGTGAAACTGGGGAAATTTACATTTAGCTAAAGCACGATCAATACAGGTGCCCCCCAGGGATGTGTGCTCTCCCCACTGCTATTCTCCCTGTACACTAATGACTGCACCTCTATCATTGGGCTCATCAGGAATGGTGATGAGTCTGCATACAGATGGGAGGTTGAGCAGTTGGCCGTTTGGTGTAGTCAGAATTTTCTGGAACTGCATACTCTTAAAACTGTGGAGATGACAGTGGACTTTAGGAGTGGTACTACAGTATTATCCCCCCTCTTTATATTTAATACTGCTGTGTCAGTTGTGGAATCCTTCAAGTTTTTCAGATCTATATTCTCCCAGGACTTGAAGTAGAGACCAATGCAGGGTCCATCATAAAAAATGAACATAGCAAATGTACTTTCTGCGACAGCTGAGGAAGTTCAACCTCCCACAGGAACTGTTGATTCAGTTCTATACAGCAGTCATTGAGTCTGTTCTCAGCTCATCCATAAGTGTGGTTCGGATCGCTGTCTAATCATGACAAAAATAGGTTACATTAAATTACATTGAATAGTCAGGTCTGCCAGAAATATCATTGCTGCTAGTTTGCCCTCCTTGCAGTACCTGTACTATTCCAGAGTCATGATAAGACCAGGGAAAATCATCAGCAACCCTTCACATCCAGGCCACCATCTTTTTGAATTATTACCATCAGCCAGAAGTTATAGATTAAAACAAGCAGATATAAGAACAGTTTTTTTTCCACAGGCCATCACGTTCATAAACGGTTAACTCAGCTCATTAGGTTGGGGTATTCATTTTTCCCAAGCCTCAGAGGATTCTGCAGTATTGTTTAAATATTGTTAATATTTTGTTTCTTTCAGAGTTTATTTCAGTATTCCATGAGCTGAGTTGCACTTTGCACCTTGTATGCGTATGTATACATATATTTACTTTTTTGTCTTGTTCTTAATAGTTGCATGTATGTCATTTGTCTTGTTCTTAATAGTTGTATGTATGTCATTAATGTAATTCATACTTGGAGAGTCACTGAAACAAAAGTCAAATTCCTTGTATGTGTGCATACTTGGGCAATAAATGTGATTCTGATTCTAAATATTGTAAACTTATAAATGCTCTAACTGGCAATGTATCATACAAAGGAAATCATCCTAATGCCAGTCAAAGTGAACCTTCTATAAGTAAGGCCTGTCAGCAAGAAGTTTTTTTTTCTAGAGAACCCCAATGTAACATCTGGAAGGACAATATTAATTCAACCAATGCAAAAACAGAAAAATTCAGGTAACAGATTTTAATAACATGCATGTTGCACCAATCAGAAGTACAACACAGGTTATTTGAGCAGATGCATAATTCTACTGCTTTATTATTGGAGATATCAGAGTCTGAATTACTATAAAAAGAAGATCTCACTACAGGAATTCAAGAGCCACTCCTGCAGGAAATGGCACAACCAGTGATTTCATTGTTAAAGGTGAATAGGATTGAAATATTTAATCTATATAATATTTCAAGAAGGATCATAAAAACAGCTAGGTAGAATAATTAACACTATACTAACCAGGAGGATAAACATAGTGGAGTCCTTCAATAGTTTAAAGTACTTTACCTGTAATTAGATTTCTTTTAGTAAAATTTTTATAAAATACAAAATTAAAATAAGGATTTTTTATGAATGTTATTTTATTCTACCACACAATACTGTAGTACAAGCATTTGAAAATATATGTCAAAGTGAAAAAAGAATGTTGTTAAGAAATATTTGAAAAAAATTAAATATGCTCAGTCCTAATTTGAGAATGGCCCTTTATGAAGTATGTAACAATTCACGTATGAATAATGAAATATAAGAAGCATGGCTCTATACGTATAATGATTATGAATAGTGTTTATTATGCTGAAAATGGAAAGTATGATGTCTAGTAAAATGTTTTTTGTAAAATTGTCACCAAACATGAATTAAACATTGCATGCAATAACATAGATGCTGATTTATTCGAGGAGTTGTTGAATTTAAAATTGGAACTAGTTTAATATGAATAGTTTAATATGAATAGATGAAACTGATTAAACCCAAATTACAGTATACTGTAGGGTAGCAAAGATCTACTAAGATAGCCGTAATACACGTCTAAGTCTATTTCTTTCTGACAAGACATGTAAAACTGAAACCATGTTTATGATGAAAGTAAATTTAAGAAACTTATGTAAGGGCTCCTTTTATTGGTGATTTTATCATCAGTGCAAGAAGCGATTAATAATAGGGACAATCTTTATGTTCCACTTATAGAATGCAAAGGTAACACTATAGACTTTATGGCACCAGGAACATTTGAATATAATAAGAAGAAACATGCTTTGGTCTTGACTTATAGTACAGATCAATGGATAAGACTGAAATCACAAAGAGAAAGTAATACATTCTCAGTGCATGTAAGTGTAGGCGGTACCAGGTGCAAGTCATTTGATTATATACAGACAAAATTCATAAATTAAGAAGCTTAGAATAGTGTACTGTACACCAAAAAGCAAATTTCTGTCCAGGAGTTTGGGATCTATGCATGTAGAAATTGAACTCATTGCATTTATACAACTAACATTCCATGATATTTTAGCAATGTCACTGATCAAGCATATCGTCCAGGAGGGAGGTTTTCATCCAGCATTACAGAAATCATCTACTTGGAAAAACATTCTTCCTGTTATGCTTATTCTATTTGATGTTCTAGATGACACCTAAAAACATGCATAAATGAACATATGCATGCTGTTTAAAACAGCTTTGTTACAGGTCTTCTCACTCTGTCATATAGTTACCATAAGAAGGAGCCTTACTTCTACCTCTTGTTTCTGAGAGCTCATCACTTCTGTCACTACCTTAAGCTTACGACCATAGGTAAACACAAGGAAACAGAGTGACTGGTAAACTGAAATCTTTGTAATTCGTTTCAGTTGTCAGTTCAGTACTAATACATCCTGCTACAATGCCTGCAACACAGCCACCACTGCAGTCATTAGCTACTCCATCTCTCAGTTCCTTCTAACTTCAATCATGAGCAAGATCCCAGTATAAATAAACTCCTCCACCTGAGCTAGCGGATGTTACATCGAGGAGTGTATGATATTTCATCAAAAGTGCAAAATGTTGAAGTACAAATAATCAAATCCAATGGCTCATCATGAATACTTCGAAAATGGGAAAAAATGAAAAAAACAACTGTTTTGCATGTAGCAGACTCTCTGACTTACATACCTATGATCATGTAGCTGGTCTGATTTTTTTTTTTTTGTGGGGGGGGACCATAGATTTTATAGGTTCATAGGTGTTTACTAGGCTAATGACCACAAGGGCATTTTTAAGCCTAGCCATGTATCCCAAATCTCTGACAATTTCTGATACCCTTGTGTAAGCATGGGCCTGGGAGATAAACCATTTGCAGTTTACCTCTGTCCATTAGAGACATAGGTGCCAAACCAGGGATGAATTTCTGGTTTCCCATCCGATTGTCCAAGTTGCACTTGAATTGGATTAGGGAGGAACTCTGCTTCACATGCATGGGGAGCCTGTTCCATAGACAGGGTAGTCTCTGGGATACATACCTATCTCTTCAGCAGATCCTATTTATATCACAGGCAAGGTATAAGTCTTTAGAATGGGTAATTCTGGTGCTGTTTGCTTTGTGGATATGCAGGAGGTCTATCAGAGTGGGGTCTAACAATGCCATGTATGCCAGGCATAGATCTTCCCTCAAAAGCGTGTCTGCATAGGACATTTTACTTATGCCCTGTATTCTTTTAGTGAGGAACCTCTGTGGACATTCCAATTGTTGAAAATGCCTGGTTAGGTACATTCCAAAGGGATCATTGTACTCAATGATAGTTCTGATAAATGCTGAATAGAGTAAAACAATGACTTCCTTGGACTTAGATGCCATACCTTTGTTTATAAGTTGCTCAGCATAAAATTATTTCCTCACCACTGTAGACACATGATGGTCAAAGGTTAGATTACTATCTATATGTGTCCCAAAGTCCCTGACTACTGGGTCAACTCTAAGGAGTGTGTTGTCAATATGATAGTTACCAGGGATGGATAACTTCCAAAGGATACTATTATGCATTTCTTAGCATTTAGTTTAAGTCCATGGCTCTGACACCAGTTGTTTGTTTGTGTCAGCCCCTCCTGGAGAACATCTGTGTCAGTCTGAGATTCAATGACAGCTCCTAATTTGCAATCATCTGCAAATTTAGTTAGCAAGAGACCACTGACATTGGCCTTGACTTCTGAGAAGTAAATGCCAAAAAAGGAACAGTCTAAGGACTGATTCTTGAGGGACTCCACTTGTGACTGTCCTCTTTGTAGAGGTGGACTCCCCAATTCTAAGTTCCTGGGTCTTAACTGTGAGTCAGTTGGTTATCCACTGGGTGATATACGGGTTTGTATCTAACCTCCTGAGTTTGCCAACAATGCCCAAGTGGGGAATTGTGTCAAATGCCTTGGCCAGGTCAAGATAGGCAGTGTGAATGATTTTGCTCTCATCCATTGCTTTGGCGACCTTCTCAAAGAAGTCCACCAGGCTGAGTAGGCATGATCTTCCCTTGACAAAACAAAACTGGGTTGGGTCCAGTGTCTGGAGGTTTACCATGATAATTCTTTCCATGGCTTTACATATAAGACTAGTGAGACTTATGGGTCTGTAGTTTTCAGGGTCTATAGATGGCCCACCTTTGTGCAGAGGAATGACTGTTGCCTTTCTCCATTCATGAGGCATGAAGCCTGTTTGGAGGATACAGTTAAATAGTAATTCCTGAGGACCTGATAGGTCATGTTTCATGCTTAGGCATCCTGGGATATTGCCTGGGCCCATTGATGCAGTGTTCTTGGTCAGAGAAAGAGCATTAAGGACCTGTTCCCTAGTGATAGTAGGGGGAGTTATATCTGATGATATTTCCTGAGGGAAGGTTGAGGGGAGAGAAGGGTAAAGTTGGAGCTGAATTTATCAGCCAGGAGGTCTGCTATATCTTCTGGCTCAGTATAGGTAACTCCATTTACAATGAGCTCTGCACACAATTGCGTATTGCCTTTGAGGTTGCGGACATAGCTAAATAATGCTTTGTGGTTGTCCTTGGCCTGGTTGGGCAAACTTACATCAAATCTGACGTTGGTAGACTTTGTTTGTCCTCTGAGTTGTTAAGTTTGATGAGAGTGCTTTTATCCTGCTGGGTGCTGCACCTCCTAATTTTTGCCATGATTTTCTTCCTCCTGTTATACACCCTATAGATTTTGCGATTCCACCAGGGTGGCTTGTTTTTTGAGTTAGTTCTGTACTTCTTCCTGGTGGGTACAGTTGTCTCTATGCAGCTATTAATATGCTTGTACAGGGTTTCTGTGAACAGTTCTGCATAGGCAGCAGTGTTCTCAGGGTTTATGGGGACTTGAAATTTTGCCAAGTTCTCACTTAAAAGCAGGAGGTTAGCCTTAGAATAGTTCCTGAAAATTCCAGGTTTAGCTGGGGGTCCAGTTTTTATTTTTACTTCAAAGGAGACCATTCTGTGGTCTGTCCTTACCAGGGAAGGCATTACAGTAGGGGGTGTGCAGCATTCTCCCATGTTAGTGAGGACCAGATCCAGTATGGTTGCACCCCTGATTGGTGTATTGACTATCTGGTCCAGGGAGTTTGTGTTTAAAAAATCCAGGAATCTCTGTGCATGTACATTTGATGACATATAGGATTCCCAGTTAACAGAGAGGTAATTAAAGTCACCCACAAATTTGGTATTGGGTTGGATACAAGTGTAAATACATGGTATGGATTTCCTGGGTCATGGAGGGGGACCTATAGCTTGCAAGGAAGTGGTATTGGATTTTGCCTATGGTTATTTTGAACATGGAGCAGCTCAAGTGCATTGTCCTGTTTCACCAGCCTTGGCGTATATTTATTTTTGCTGTAAATAGAGACCTAAAATGTGTGGAAGGCATTATAGCCTTGCACTGTTAGTGTGCTCTCCGTGGCTTTAAACCATGTCTCAGTGCCCGCACACATGTCAGCATTCTCTAGGGTAAAGAGAGCTTCTAGGGAGTGGAGTTTTCTGTTTAGACTCCTAGCATTGAGTAGTAATATCTTTAGATTTTCTTGGTTTTAATTTGCTATGTCAGAAGTACTTTCAGTTTAGCATTGCTTAAAAAAAGCATTATGGGGGAAGACAATGTTTTAGCTAATATTCAAAGCCTAGTTGGGAGAGATGCAGACCATCCCTGGCAAAGCCTCAATGTCTGTTGGCCATCTCTTTCCATGCTGGCAAATATTACACCCCCTTAGAATGACACTAAAAACTAAGCCAATTATTAAAGTCAGTCATCTTTTGTTCATATTGTAGCATCATCCTTGGGGAAGGTAAAATGCTGCTCAATGCTAGGCTTCATACCAGCCTGAGACGCATATTCTGAGAGCTCCATGATGTCTATCTGATAATCGTCAGCTGATAGAATGTTAGAATGTTACCATATTTTCCTGAGTAAGATTGCAGAAAATCAAGGATTAGGAAATGTGCCTGTTACCCACAATAGTTTGCTCCTGAAGTTGGAATATATGTATGTGTGTGTGTGTATATATATATATATATATATATATATATATATATATATATACATATATATATACATATATATGTATATATATATATATATATATATATATATATATATATCTATAAGGAGAGACAGCAGGGGGGTGGAGGTGTAGGGGTGAGGGGGTGCTTGCCCCCCTGCATAAAGAAAAGATGCATTTTCATTTTTGATGTGCTCATGGTTGACTGTTTGGGTTCAATCATTTCATAGGTTCATAGGTTCATAAGTAGGTACTAGGCTATTGGCCCTAGGGCCTATATAAGCCTAGCCAAAAAGTACCCTGGCTTTCGCCACCCAAGAAAATTATTTTCCTGTGCCACTGTTGAGCAGAGCCACAGAAGTGATCCCCAGGGTGAATTTCCTATCTCCCATCCAATCATCAAGATTTTTCTTGAAGAGTGCTAATGAGAAGCTTTATTGGGATAGATAGGTAGTTTGTTCCAGAGTATGGGACGTCTCTGGGACAGGAATCTATCCCTCCAGGACGTTCTGTTTATTGTGGTGACAAGGTTTAGGTCCCTAGAGCATGTAGCTCGTAGGGATTGGGATTTCTTTAAGTGGAGCATGTCTAAAAGCTCTGGGTTTGACATAGCTTTGTGTGTTAGGCAGAGATTGCCTCTGTGAGGAGGCGATATGTGATGGAGTAAAGCTGCAGTTTTTTGAGACGGTCTGCATAGGGCATCAGTTTGAGGCCGGTAATCTTCTTTGTGAGGTATTTCCGTGGCCTTTCCAGTTGTAGATGTCTTGTGAGGTACATACCAAAACAAGTAGAGGGGAACCATGACCTCTTTTTTCCTGGATGAGAAACCTTTTGTGATGAGGTGTGCCATGTAGAAGGATTTCCTGACTACTGTGGCGATGTGATAATCAAATGAGAGACTACTGTCCACCTGTGTCCCAAGGTCTCTTATCGCACTTTCAGTGTTAAGTAGACTACCACCTATGTGGTAGTTCATGAGTACAGAGTTTTTACCAAAAGGGATGATAATGCACTTTTTGGCATTAAGCTTGAGACCATGGCTTTGACACCAGGCATCTGTCTCAGTGAGGTCCTTTTGTAGGATGTCCACATCTTTTGGAGTTTTGATTATGGCTCCTAGTTTGCAGTCATCTATGAACTTCATTAGCCAAAGACCTTCTGCTTTAGCCTGTACTTCAGGAAAGTAGATACCAAACATGAGATGACCCAGGACTGAACCCTGTGATACTCCACTTGTCACTGGTCTGAAGTTGGATTTGGAGTCTGCTACTTTCACAGTGTGGGTTCTGTCAGTGAGCCATTTGACAGCCCATCTTGTGACATAGGGATTTATACCTACTTTAGTGAGTTTATCTATAATTCCGGAGTGGGGGATGGTGTTGAAAGCCTTGGCGATATCTAGATAGGCTGTGTGAACCACCTTCCCTCATCTGCAGCTTTGGTGACTGCTTCAAAGAAGTCTATCAGGTTTAGGAGACATGCTCTGCCTTTTACAAACCCGAACTGGGTGGGGTCCTGAGTTTCGAGATTACCAATGTCATTGTTTATAAGTTCCATGATGATACATTCCATAGCCTTGCAGACCAGGCTCGTTAGGCTAATGGGGAGGTAGTTTCCAGGGTCTGTGGTGGCTCCCCCTTTGTAGAGTGGGATAACATTCGCTGTGCGCCATTCAGTGGGCACATAGCCTGAGGTGAGGCTATGATTGAACATGGTACTTAGGTGGGGTGCCAGTTCGTTCTGTAGTTCATGTAGAACACAGCCCGGGATGTTGTCAGGTCCCATGGAAGCTGTGTTCTTGGCTTTAGATAGTGTGATTTTTACCTGTGCAGCCATGATTACCGGAACTTTGCATTCTTCTGGTATAGAGATGGGCCCTTTAGAGGATGACAGGGGGATAAAGTTAACACTGAACCTATCTGCCAGAATGTTGGCAATATCAGCTGGTTCTGTATATGTAGTGCCATTGTGCTGTAACTGAGAGCAGATCTGAGTGTTGTCATTGAGATTCTTGACATAGCTATAGAATGCTTTGTGGTTGTCTTTATAGTCAGTGGCGATTTTGTTTTCGTAACTAGCTTTGGAGGATTTTATGAGGGATCTCAGCTTCTTACTGAGGCTGACCAGGGAGTTTCTCCAATCATGGGATTTTACTCTTTTTTGCAACAGTTTCTTTCTTCTGTTGTAGAGTTTGTTTATGGCAGGGGACCACCAGATTGGCTTCCTTTTTTGGAGGATGGCATCTTGGTTCTTTTAGGGATTGCACGATCCATGCACTTGTGTAAGTGCTTATAAAGTGCATTTGTGTAGGATTCAGCAGTCATACCTCTATTGTCCATCAGCATGGGTTTCGTGAAGTTTGTCACTTCTGTCTTAAGAAGCGTGAAGTTGGCTTTGGAGAAATTTTTTACTGTAGTTTCCCTAATGGGGAGTGGGGAAGGGATGTGGATGTCTATATTAGCTTGTGGTCGGATCTGACCAATGAGGAATTGACCTCTGGTGTGGAGCACCAGTTGCCCATGTTGGTAAGAACCAGGTCTAGGATATTGCTGCCCCTGGTGGGGGTATGGATAAGTTGATCCAAGGCATTGGAATTTATGAATTCCAGAAAACGTTGAGCACAAGAGTTGGTAGATGAGTAGTTTTTCCCAGTTAATGGTGGGGTAGTTGAAATCATCCCTTATTAGGGTGTTAGGTTGTACCCTAATATTTTCCAGTGTATCAAGAAATGAGGAGCGGGAATCCTGGGGCATGGTGGGGGATCTGTAGCAAGCTAAAATTTGGATTGCAGTCTTACCCAGAGTTAGTTGCACTTGGATAATCTCGGATGCATTATGCTGAGCAACTAGCCTAAAGGTGTGGATATCCTTAATGAATATGGACACGCCTCCACCTTTAGTGTTTCAGTCCAGGTTAGGTGGCCGAAAGGTGTGGTATGAATTATAGCCTGGTAATGCAGGGGTACTTTTTTGAGTTAATGTCATGAATCCACATTAAGACAGTAATTTACTCTTTTTCTGAGACTGAACTTTGACATTTGATTTAGAAGTGTTGATTTTCATCCTATCTACTTCACATTCAGCAACAAACCACTCCATTGTACACTGGAGATCACAGCTGAGGCGAAGATTACTGCATCATCAGCAGTCAACCATGATGCAACCCTCATATCTTCAGACTGAATCAACTCTGGCTGTACATAGATATCCTGTCGATGAATATCTTGGACAGGAGAAAAGATTAAGCACATGCTTAGATAATTACTACTCCATCTTGAATGTATTCAGCTTATCACTGAGATGTCAGATATAACCCACACCTTATTCCACAGATATCCAGACTTAACTACAGCCATGGGACTGTGTACTGAGGTATGAACAGTCCATGAAGACACAACTCATTGAAGGGCCATTTAAGTAAATTCTTATGACCTCCTACAAAGTTGTATGAGATCAGATGATGTTGTACACTTCTCTGATGATGAACATATGCATTGTTGTTCTTTTAATAGCTTAAGTATCAGTATGAATATATATGCATATCACATTAGCTCCCAAGTTTTGATTTTCCCTACTGCTACATTTACCCTGATAATTTTTGCTTTAGTGATGTTCTATACTGTGCACCAGTTTCACTTCTTAGACTGCATTATACTTTAAATCTTTGTGTGGCATTTCCTGTTTATTCCATGTTTATGAATTTTATTATTTTTTGTATGCCTTTCTTTAGAGCATGTTTAAATTTTGCTATATTGAACATCTACTATTTCCTGGAGCTTTTTTCCCCTGAGTCTCCACTAAAAAATGGGTAATGTGCACAGCTGGACTTTCCTAGTAACCAAAAGGAGCAAATAAATAAATAAACTAATTAAGTAAGTATGCGGTTGCCTGCATTGGGATTATGGGGGTGGAGCTTGCTCCTTACTTAATGCACGGCTGCTAAATGTTTTATTAATGATCCTCAGTTAAATGTTCTGTTTTTTGCCCAGGACTCAATAGACAATGTCACAATCTCCTGTACTAGTGAAAAGCCTTCAACATGAAACTGAGTACAAATACTAGATTTTGATAATGTTCTGACCATAGGACAATGTATAAAGTCTTTAGTCTTGTTTTGTACAGATCTTGGAAGAGTCAAGGGAGTTTGCCAGTACTGTCTACTTGTGAGTTGTGAACTGGGAGAAGCCATAACACTATATACAGTAGAGTGTTTTATCATCACCGATGCATCAGTATAGGTTCCAGGGTTGCTGCTAAATGCAATTTATTCCCCCTATTTGAATATCAAGAAGCATATCCTCATTCTAAGTGATAAGTAATAAACATTTAAGGAAGGCAAAGGACTCTGTCATGAGTATGGATTGTCACACCTCCAGCTTAGAATTTGTACTGGCATGATACCAACAGCAGGGTATCCAGTTTGGGATTATGAAGGATGTATCTCTGTTGTTTTGCAGATGATGTTATCCTCTTAGCTTTAAGGGGCTGTGGTACACAGTCCAGGACTGGTGCCGCCATTAAGGCGAATTAGGCATTCACCTAGAGCGCAGATCATGAGGGGCCGCAGCCGAGTGACTCGTAATACCTCTCTTATTTAGTTAAAAGTACCAAGTATTCGTGGAACTTGGAGAGGCATGCATGCATGCTTGAGTTTCACTTTAACAAAAAAAAAGACCTACTTTTCTTGTTACCATTGCCAGACTGCTTTAAAAACAGTCCAAACTAGAGACTGCAGGGATCGGAGGCCGACTGGACTGTTTAGTCAGCAGCCACGTATGTGACATGGCTGCTGATTAGTCCTATTGCTCTCATGTTCTCTTCCTGCCTTTGCATTGGGTAAAGCAACGAGCAAGAGTGAGAGAGTGGCAGTGGAGTCTTCTTCCGTGGCGTGAATTTTATTACTGCCAATTGAAAACTAATCCACAGTGACAGCAGATTTTGTTTTTTGGTATGTGTGAAAAAATAATGGGTTCTTCTGACTGTTTTTTATTTATTTATTTTTTTCAACAGGGCCAACCAGATATTCATATTGCATTTTTTTTCCTGGCAGGGCCAACCAGATACTACACATTGCATTTTTTTTCCTGGCAGGGTCGACCAGATATTTTCTGTAATTTTTTTCCTGGAAGGATCGAACAGATAATTTATGCATTTAATTATTTATTATTTATGGCAGGATCGACCAGATACTGTTTAAAATGAAAAGGTGGACTAGTTATATATATTTGTTCTCTGTTTCTAACATCCTGGGCCTGGAGTTTGGCAGGGTCAACCAGATCATAGTAGAAGATGAAATATGCAGTGGGCTGGCTGTTTTGGGGGCAGTTTGTGACTTTCTGACACTCCTGGCATGGTCAACCAGATACTAGTAGTAGGTAAGGTTAGGTAGTCGTGTGTTTTGGGGGCTGTTGATTACTTTCTTATCCTGGCAGGGTTGACCAGATACTAGGGATGCAACGTGTGTTGGGGACTGTTGATTTTTTTTTTTTTTTGTAATATACTGACATGGTCAACCAGATACTAGTGGTATGTGTGTTTTGGGGGCTATTGATGACTTTCTTTACTATTAATTATTATTATTATATATATTTTTAATTTAATATCCTGGCAGGAGTCAAAGAGATATTAAGTCTGCAGTGTGTTCTAGGGAGCAGTTTAAGGACGGCGTATTTTTCTAACCTAATATCGTTTTGTAGGTGTAGTCAAGATAAATAGGACTGTTTGCCAATGTTTTGTTGTTGAAACAAATTGTACTCTTGCATGAGTATAGTGTGTACGGGTGAACTGAATTAAGATCACATGCAAGTTCTTAGCTATGTGGTATTTAAGAAATATAATAATGTAACTGTGGCCTTTTATTTTCATTATTTTAAACATTGTAGGCTCAAAGCATATTCTCTGGGTAGGTAGTTGGAATGGGGGCAATGCTTTTTTGCAAATAGAATGACTGCAGTTCTGTCTTGCTTTGCAAGAGTAATGTGCATTTTAGTTAAGTAACAAATTTAAAGTAGGCTTTTACTATTCTGCCTTAGACAAATTTTTAGAAATTTTGCCAAGCAGAAGGCAAGAAAAATTAAATTTTGATTATGTAATCTATGTGTAATGTTTTGTGCATTAAATATGTCAATATATATGTCATGTTAAATCATTGCTTCTTTTTTCTATAATTTCAATTAAAAAAGTAACTTATTTGTAAAACAAGGGACGCACTAATAATAAGCTTTGCCTAGGGCGCAAAATTATGTTGCATTGGCACTGGGTGCTCCTCAGTAGTTCACTGCGAAGTGTGAAGGAAATGGGATGAAATCAGCATCTCCACATTAGAGGTCATAGTTCTCGCCAGACAAGTAATGGGTGGATTGCTCTCTGTTGATGTGGGTGTGTCTACCTAAGTGAATGAGTTTAGGTTTTATGGAAACTTGTTTACAAGTAACTACAGATACTGTTAGAGATTATTTTTTACATACATTTTAAATATTTTTTTTCTGTAGAAAAAGACTGGCTGTTAAATTAATTGATTTCAGGATCACTTGAAGCTATCAGTGGCACTTTTGTCTGACAGTATGCAGGAAGTTTGAATACTTGGGAACTTTTTTCAGAAGACTAATGTAACTTTACCTATTATGTTATGTGTTTTACTGACTATATCCATTATTTATTTATTTATTCGCTTTTTGCTCTTAACCCCTTATGAAAATTTAGCACCCCCCAACACACCAGCATTATTGACCCAATCATTTTCCTAGGGGAAGTGACCCTTAAAATCAGTTTATTCCACCAGGGCAAGAGGTAACTACACTGGAAGTGAGGCTATCATCCACATGGAACTCATTTTTTTTTGTTTAAGACCCCTTGCTCACCTATGTGTACCTACTGTTATCTAAAGGCCCTGCTCCATACTGAGTCAAGCATCTAACCTTGCCTTATCATTTTCATCAGAGACCCTAATATGACATGCACATCTGGAACATATGAACACAATGCCTATTTAGAGGCGATCTTTGCTTGACCTACAAAGCCATGTCTGACCAAGAGCTGCTAGATATGCTACACCTAAAGAAATCCCAATGCCTCCGTGCCACACGCACCAGGGACCTTAACCTCATTATCACAATAAACAGAACATGCTGGAGGGACAGGTTCCTAACCCAGCGACTTCCCATACTCTGGAACAAACTTCCCATTCACGTCAAGCAGAGTACTTCACTGCCCCTCTTTAAGAGAAATCTTGATGAGTGGGTGGGCAATAGGAAGTTCCCTGCAGGGATCACTTCAGTGGCCTTGCTTGACAGGGATACTGGGAACTTTGGGTGGCATGATGCCAGGGAGTCTTCTTGGGCTAGGCTTATATAGGCTCCAGGGCCATTAGCCTAGTACACACCTATGAACCTATGAACAACTGCAGCAGCCATAGCCTCAGCATTTCTCTCTGTCCTAAACCAGTACCTTTAGTGGCCACTAACTGAACCCAGATCAGCCGGGTTGTAGTCAGGACTTTATTCCTCAACATCATGGAACTAATCATTATTAGTGAATACATTCTTGTGAGAAATTCAGCAGTAACTTCTATCATAATCTGAAATTATAATGCTGACTTTTATATAAATAGTAAATCAACACACAGTAAGACAGAATGAAAGCTTTCAGGTCAATAGAACACTAACAAAGAAATATTTAATATTTCACATCTGCCTTAATCATTCTGATAGCAAAGAATTTATTTATTTTTTATTTTCAGTTTCCAGGGGTAAAATATCTGCTTGTGTACT
>NC_056742.1:165759929-165774929 GCF_019279795.1 Protopterus annectens
AGCAATCAAACCAACATTTGATCATCTTGATAGAACCTATATAAATATATATATACAAACCAAAAGGTGAAAAGGTCATACAGACAAACCCTTTAGTAAAAACTGGAAGAAAGTCCTACTCCAGCTAGAGTCTTCACTGCATAATACCTTAACCTCTTGTAGTGGAAGCCCATGGTATGCATGCAAATGACACACTTAGTGGCATAGAAAAGTTTCAGTTCTTCTGTATGACCATGACTTTTTTTGACCTCATCATTACAGAGTAAAAAGATTGAATTATATACTTTATAAATATAGAGCTGTAGCTTGGCTGGGTTTTTACTGCCGTTTTTACTGAATGGTCTGCCTATGTGACTTTTTTACCCTTTGGTTTGGATGTTATTTGGGATAACTCAGATATTTTTTAGGCACCCTAATGTTTATGGACATCAGGATTGATTTTAAGCTCTGTGTTTCTAAAATATAGTAAGACAATCCACTTATGCTATACTGATGAGTTTTAAAAAAAGGCATGTCTATAGCTAGTGGGGTTTGGCTTTATTGGTCTGAATATACCTATAAGACTTCATCCATTCACTCATCCATCCATTCTCAACCCTTTTTCCCATTTTTGCACATGAAATCGGGATGTCACTTCAATAGTGACAATCATCTAGAGCCAAGGTTTACATTATAAAGTAAAAGATCATGGGATTCAGAAGCCAAGCAGCTGAAGCATTCTTATGTCAAAAAAAATTAAAATCTAAAAGATTTGGAAAAACTAATAAGAAAAAGACAGGCATAAAGTAAAACTTCAGTAGAGACAATCCTCTACAGCTTTTGCAACTTATATAGACAAACTTTGAGATCACACTACATTGGGGAAAGGGCAAATACCCAGTCCCCAGTGCACCCTGCTCTCACACAATTAAATACTGGCAAAGCTTGAAAAGTGAATTTTATAACTGTTTTGCCAGTATTTCAAGTTCTCAAACATTTGAGAGTTCCAGCACTTAACAGGAACTCAAATACATGTACATACACATACAATGCACCATGTTTCTAACTACAATGACAATCTACATTACAGGTATACTACCTAGGAGCCCATGACATACTAACATTTAAAGCCTTTGCCTCATTCTTTGCCCATAATGGAAGTGAAGCGTCATCACATTTATATAATTGTTTCAAGGTAAATGACAAATGCTGCATCTGCCAGTCTGAAATTCCCAATTCTAATGTTGCTATTCGAGATACTGTTACAGATTTCAGGAGTCTTCTTTTCTTCTAAAATCACACACATAGAGGTGAGTAAGTGTGGGTTGGGGTTTGGCATAATGGTTAAGGTGTTTACCTCACAGGTAGTTTGATTTTCTTTCTCAATGAAGTTGACCACATTCATTATACAGGATCTAACAAAATTGAACTGCTGGAAGTCAAGTCTTATAAGATATTTGTTAGCATAGTTAATTAGGTCAGTTATGTTCTATGGCTTTTCAAATGTGACTAGTCAGGCTAATGGAGCTGAAGTTTCCATGGTCAGCAGTGGGTCCCACTTTGTGAAGTGCCATCAGAACAGCTCTATGCATACTTCAGGGACAAAACTAGTGGATAGGCTAAGGTTGACTAGCTGAAGGATTAGGTGCACTAGGGTGTGTATTATATTGTTTATTAGGCAACCGGGTAAATTATCAGGCTGCATGGATGATATTTTTGTTTTGGAAAGTACCTTTAGCAAGTGCTCTTTGGTTATCGTGGAGGTTTTGAGATTCTGTAAGACGTGTGGACTTTGCATAACTGTTTCTGGGGTGATGTCTGCATGCATTGGATCCATGTAAAGTAGGTATTGTAGTTTTGAATAAGTTTTGAGCACTGCTGACAATTTTTTGTAAAGTAACTAAAGAACGATATCCAAGACTTGGAACTAGTGTAATTTCCACACGCAATACATTTATTGAAACAAAAGTTAAGCACTTTCATCCAAACAACTAGGACTTCTTCAGAACTAACAAACAACAATTAACTTTCCTTTAAATATCAAAACCTTCACAGAATTAACCAATCACCATCAATTAAAAAAAACTTTTTATAAAAATCACTAAAAACAGTTACATAGTTAAAAACTTCTATTAGATATTGCTGATAAGAAAACAATAAATAATATCAAAAACAGAACTTTATTTTCAAAATTGTGTCTAAAAACTTTGTTCAGGTATTGGTGGATAGTTTAAATTACAATTTTGCTGCTCTCATTTTAAGTACAGAATTCATCCAAATGTAGTCATTAAGGCCTGGCTTAGAGGCTGCATCCAGCCTCAGCTGCCAAGAAAGCTCCCTATATTTTAAACAAATTTCCCATGCTCCACCTCTAACATCCTGTGGAACACTTTCCAGAATACCAAAAACAAAGTTCTTGAACCCCTCACATTCAATCAAATGTCTATATTGTCCATTGTTATGCTTAGCCTTCCTGACATTATAGAGATGTTCATAAATCCTTTTGGAGCGCTTCCTCTCAGTTTTCCCCACATATAATGAATAGTAATGGTTACACAAAGATAAATATATCAGGTCCATTGAATTGCGATCTCCCTTCTTAAATAAACTGTTGTCTGAATCACGTTCTTTAAAGTTAATCGTTCTTTCTCAAAAATATATGTGCAAAAATGACATCTACCACATTTCCTGGTCCCTTTCTTTACATACAACGATACCACACCATAAAAAGTTTAATTGAGAAAGCTTTCGGGTCTACACCCTTCATCAGTATAACACTACAACAATATTATTACATTGAAATAGGAGAAATCATCAAATCACATGCTTCAGCCCATCCCACTAATCAACCACACAAGAAAACTTAAAAGAGCAGCACTATAAATACAACCTATGTATTATAAAACATTAAAAACAAGATATGAATGACATACTATCATAGTAATGGTCTAACAGACGCTATACATCTATGTATAATATAATGATATACACACATATACATAAATTACTCATATCTAAAATATGCAATAAAAATTGCAGTATAAATGCAATAAAATGCAATAAAGATATAATGAAAATATAAAAAATATATATAGAAACAATATATCACTAATAGAATATACTTATGTAAATATGCATACATAATTAACTAAAGAATACAAACAAAAGTATAGCCATAGAATTTATATCCTTTCTCTTTGTTTTTTAACTAATACTGGTTTCAGACTAACAGCATTATTTAAACCAGGGGAGGCATCTGCCTGAAGTCTAATAATCCATTCTAACTCTTTCAGTTCTAGGGAATTATTAATGTCTCCCTTCCTTAGACTAATATTTACTACAGCTAATACTCTAAATTTAAATACATGATTTTCACCTTTTGCTATGATGTGTTTGCTTAAAGCATTCGTTAATACTCTCCTCCTGATTTCTGATTTATGTTCTATTATTCTCTCTTTAAGCTTTCTAATAGTTTTACCCACATAAAATGAAGAGCATGATACACATGTAGCCAAGTATACCACCCTTTCTTCATTACAAGTTGTTAACGTGGTCATTCTAATAATTTCTCCATTAGTAGGATGTTCAAAAAAATTTTCACCTTCAAATAAATCATTACAGCAAGAGCAGTTGTAACATTTCCTTATTCCCAACAATTTAGTAGTCCTAGGCTTAGTATGGAAATCTTTATAGCATAATTTCTGTTTTAAAGTTTCAGCACTTCTATATGCAAAACTAGGTTTATCACCTACTATGGATCTTATTTCAGGCATGGCTAGTAGAATCGGCCAGTTCTTCTCTATTATAGCACTTACACTACATGTATTTAAATTATAGGTGGTCAGATATCTAGTTAACTTTATATCCTTACATGAGTTGTCTCTCCCCATTGTTATACCTCCTGACAATATTGGTTTAAATTTCGTCTGTCTCTCATTTTTTACTTCACACAATGCTTTGTTAATAAGTTGCTTTGAGTAACCACTCCTTTCAAATTCTTTCGCCATACTTGCAGTTTGTTCATTAAAATTAAGTTCATCAGTATTTAACTTGCATAGTCTAATAAATTGTGCTTTAAGAACTCCTCTAAATATATGCGGTGCATGCATGCTATCCTTACTTATGTATCTCAGTGAGTCAACGTCTTTTCTATAGACTTTAGATTCCAATTTCTTATTACTCTTAAATAGTGTTACATCTATAAAACTAATATTATCACAAGATGCTGTCATTTTAAACCTTAGAAAGTCAGTTGATTCATTCATGTACTGCAAATAGTTTTCCAACTCTGAATGGGAACCTTTCCACAATAAAAAGCAGTCGTCTACAAACCTTTTATAGAAGACGACTTTCTCATTCAGGTAATTGACTTTATTTAGTATTACCTCCTTCTCCCATTCATATAACACTAAATTGGCATAAGTGTTTGCCACTGGTGTGCCCATTGCAACACCTGTAAGCTGCAGAAACAGTTTCCCATCAAAAATGAAAACATTATGTGTTAAAACCACTTCTAAAAGAGCACATATTGTTTCAATCTCCCTCCCATGCATTTTTATCTCATTATTTAAAAAATTCCATATTGCATTCACTCCATAGTCATTCGGTATCACAGTGAGCAAGGACGTAATATCCAAAGTGACCATAATATATTCATCCACATTGTTATCAAGTTGCCGCATATAGAGATTATCTAGGAAATCATTGGTATCCTTCAATACAGTACTACAAACTGCTATATAGTTCCCTAACACATTTTGAAGGTACTTTGAAATAGGTTCTGTTATCCACCCACCACCTGAGACAATACAATTTAGTGTTATATGAATGGGAGAAGGAGGTAATACTAAATAAAGTCAATTACCTGAATGAGAAAGCCGTCTTCTATAAAAGGTTTGTAGACAACTGTTTTTTATTGTGGAAAGGTTCCCATTCAGAGTTGGAAAACTATTTGCAGTACATGAATGAGTCAACTGACTTTCTAAGGTTTAAAATGACAGCATCTTGTGATAATATTAGTTTTCTAGATGTAACACTATTTAAGAGTAATAAGAAATTGGAATCTAAAGTCTATAGAAAAGATGTTGACTCACTGAGATACATAAGTAAGGATAGCATGCATGCACCGCATATATTTAGAGGAGTTCTTAAACCACAATTTATTAGACTAAGCAAGTTAAATGCTGATGAACTTAATTTTAATGAACAAACTGAAAGTATGGCGAAAGAATTTGAAAGGAGTGGTTACTCAAAGCAACTTATTAACAAAGCATTGTGTGAAGTAAAAAATGAGAGACAGACGAAATTTAAACCAATATTGTCAGGAGGTATAACAATGGGGAGAGACAACTCATGTAAGGATATAACGTTAACGAGATATCTGACCACCTATAATTTAAATACATGTAGTGTAAGTGCTATAATAGAGAAGAACTGGCCGATTCTACTAGCCATGCCTGAAATAAGATCCATAGTAGGTGATAAACCTAGTTTTGCATATAGAAGTGCTGAAACTTTAAAACAGAAATTATGCTATAAAGATTTCCATACTAAGCCTAGGACTACTAAATTGTTGGGAATAAGGAAATGTTACAACTGCTCTTGCTGTAATGATTTATTTGAAGCTGAACATTTTTTTGAACATCCTACTAATGGAGAAATTATTAGAATGACCACGTTAACAACTTGTAATGAAGAAAGGGTGGTATACTTGGCTACATGTGTATCATGCTCTTCATTTTATGTGGGTAAAACTATTAGAAAGCTTAAAGAGAGAATAATAGAACATAAATCAGAAATCAGGAGGAGAGTATTAACGAATGCTTTAAGCAAACACATCATAGAAAAAGGCGAAAATCATGTATTTAAATTTAGAGTATTAGCTGTAGTAAATATTAGTCTAAGGAAGGGAGACATTAATAATTCCCTAGAACTGAAAGAGTTAGAATGGATTATTAGACTTCAGGCAGATGCCTCCCCTGGTTTAAATAATGCTGTTAGTCTGAAACCAGTATTAGTTAAAAAACAAAGAGAAAGGCTATAAATTCTATGGCTATACTTTTGTTTGTATTCTTTAGTTAATTATGTATGCATATTTAGATAAGTATATTCTATTAGTGATATATTGTTTCTATATATATTTTTTATATTTTCATTATATCTTTATTGCATTTTATTGCATTTATACTGCAATTTTTATTGCATATTTTAGATATGAGTAAATTATGTATATGTGTGTATATTATTATATTATACATAGATGTATAGAGTCTGTTAGACCATTACTATGATAGTATGTCATTCATACCTTGTTTTTAATGTTTTATAATACATAGGTTGTATTTATAGTGCTGTTCTTTTAAGTTTTCTTGTGTGGTTGATTAGTGGGATGGGCTGAAGCATGTGATTTGATGATTTCTCCTATTTCAATGTAATAATATTGTTGTAGTGTTATACTGATGAAGGGTGTAGACCCGAAAGCTTTATCAATTAAACTTTTAATGGTGTGGTATCGTTGTACGTATCTTGCATTTGGCAGTAACACCATTGTTACTTTAGCCCTTTCTTTACATGACATTTCCCCTTCTCTAATAGTTCCTTACTGCTCCAGTGTTCTTTGTAAATAAAAGTGGGTCTTTCGCCTAAATGTTGGTACAGCTTACAGTCAGTTTTCAATATGGACCAATTTTGTGAAATAACATTCCTCACTTTTTGACTCAATCCATCATATTTAATTGCCGTTGACTTCTGAAAGTGGTTAGTATTAGACTGCTTATTGGCACCTATACTTTTTAATAAATCAGGTTGCCCTAGTATACACATCATTTTAACCCCTATTATCCAAGACTTCCTTTTTTAATGAATTTAATCTCTCCATTGGGTACCCTCTTTCAAGGAACATAGAAGTCATAAAATCTATTTCCTTCTCTCGCAGCTCATCCTTGGTGGTCACTCTGGCTGCTCTAATAAACTGATTCTTCATAAGGTTCCTTTTATAATACATGGGATGGGGTTTCTTTTATAATACATGGGATGGGGTTCCTATTAGATGACCAAAGATGCATTCTATCAAATGCGTCTTGGTCTAACTTAATCAACGAAAAGACAAAATAGAGAAGCGGCTTTTAACCAAATTCTTTCCCAGGGAAAGAATTTGCTTGGCCGCTTCCATTACTTTTCTGTTTTCAGCACTGTAGTGCAATCTCAGAGTTGGTATATTTAGGTAGGGGGGTGTGGGGGGGGGGGCAAAGACCCCTACTTTATGTATTCTTTAATATTTTTTTTTTATTTTTTTTTTTTTTGGAACAAAATCGCTGTTCTGAGCTTTCAAGATTGTAAGCTTTCACTTACATGGGGTTGATTATTCATCATTCGCTTTTTTAAGTGTTCCATGATATAATATAGACCCCATGGGCTGACTACTATCAAAGTGAAAGTAACAGTTCGAAAAAGCTTTTTTCCAATATATCCTAGATGTAAGGCTGCTACCTTCCCAGATAAGATGAACATCCAAGTAGTGAATGCTTTCTTCATTAATGTTGTTGTGAACCTCAAAAATCCTGTGGTATCAGTCAAGTATTCCAAAAGAGCTTCAATCTGAATTGGGTCCACCTTCCATAGAAAAAAAATATCATCCAAAAATCTACCACAAAAGGACCAGCAAGCTGTGAACCTAGAGTTAAAAATACATTTTTTCTCCCAGTGTAACATGATTAAATTAGCAAAGATGTGGCACAAGCCACCCCCATCGCTACTCCACTGGTTTTCTTGTAGTATTCACCTTCAAAATAAAGGTAATTATTAGTCAAAACTAGTCCCTTAAGGTCCACCAAAAACTGAATCTCACTAGCTTCAGACTGTCTACTAATATTTCCTCAAAATACTCTAAACCAATTTCATGAGGTATACATGAAAAAAGATCAACTACATCTACCGTTAAAAAAACAGTCTGCTCTGAGGGTATAATTATTAATTTTTGCTAAGAAATCCCAAGAGTCATGTAGAATGTGTGGATTCTGACTCAACAATGGCTTTAATTTTCTGTCAATAAACACAGCCAAAGGGTAGGTCTTGGAACCTTGGGCAACAACTATTAACCCATATGGGAGAGATATCACATTCTTATGCACCTTTGCAATTCCAAATACTCATGGGATGTCTGGATTATTGTTAGTCAAAAATTCATATATACCCAGGGTAATAGTACCTTGTAAATATGCATCTTCTAGGAAAATATCAATCCTTCTATAAGCAATGTTAATGTCATTTTAAGTTACAGGTAGGTACCGGTTACTGTCCAACAACATATCAAAGATGTTTTTGACATACTCCACTTGCATTGCTAACATCACCCCTCCCCCTTTATCTGGCTTCATCACCCTTATGGTTCTATCTCTAGAAAGTTCTTCCAATAAAGAACGTTCTTCACCAGATAGGTTGTGAAAACTCAGGTTCTTATCCTTAAACAGGGTGTAAAGCTCCCTCTCACAAGCCTTCTCAAAGATGTGCAATGTTTTGTGTAGTGGGGGTCGACGGTGCTTTTCTTCTTTAAAACCTGCCCTGTAGTGGTATTCATATTGTCTTTATTCAGAAAGGACAAATTCAATTTCCTAGAAAAGTGTTTTAAATCTAAAATAACCTCTGAAACATTACTTTTACTTCTGGGAACAAATTTAAACCCTTTTCAAACAACATAAAATATGATATATCTACCTCACGGTCAGTGTGGTTAAAAATGTGGAAACTGTTATGTGTAAGCATTTTACCTCCAAACATAACTTCAATAGAGTCAGATGGATTGGTCAGTAGTTGTTCTTAATTTCCCTCATGGACTGATCTCTCCCCATAAAATATGTCATATCCCCCGACCTCTCCCTTGTCTCTGGTTGAAAGATTAACCTCTCCCCCTGGGATTCCTGATTCTCTCTGATCTCCTGAGGTTGGGGTGGGGTGAATTGATCACATAACCTTGGGGTCCTCTTGCCTTTGTCCTATATTTGTATGTTCATTGTCAATTAATTCTTTTTCACCCTCTATTTCATTACCTAGGTCCAAATGTTCACCCCTTTATTTTCCCCTTTAAAGGATAAGGTCACCCTTCCTTGTATTCATTATTATCTCTTAGTTGTTTTTTGGTCTTTTTTCTTTACCTGTGCAGCATGTTTGTCCACAAACAAAAAAATCCTATCAAATTCCTCCTGAAATTCTGAAAACAAAATGTCTTATGCGATGACTTGCTCAAGTGTTGTTACCTCGTTCATTAAACTTTCTATACATTCATTATTAAAATTAATAATAAAGTCTAACAATTCTGTCCCATGCCTGTTAAACATGTCAGTCAAAGAAAAATATTCTTTAGAACCGTACTTGACTCCAAAAGGGAATTTGAAAACTCTTAACCCCTTTGGAATCACTGTACATTTTAAACATTCTCTCAAATATCCATTTTCAGTTTGTGAAGTCCTAAGTTTCTTTAATTTGTTCAAAAACTCCCTTAAACACTGTTTCAAAATGACGTGCTTATCATTCAAAGGTGAAGGCCTTAAAGAAAAAATAAAGTCTTGCACTAACCAACCTTTAAAGTCGGTTCTTTCAGAAGCCACAGTGTCCAACTGTCCATTCACTTGGGTGTTAGCATTAGAAAAAAAAACTTTCTCTATGTCCACTAGTGTTTGAAATGTGTCCTTCATTGGTTCTCCCTTCATTGCATAAACCACCTGCCACCCCTTCCAATGCTGGTACTGCCCTCATCGTATTAGTATCATTGTAATTACCATTAATCGTTAAACTGTTTAATAACGGTGGCGGAATTTGGAAAGACTGCAGAGACACATTGATTCGATCCATTTGTTGTGTTAAAATTTCAATGAGCTGAGTTAACTGGCCCATTGAATTAGTTTGAGAAGATAGTAGCTGGTCCCCCTCCATATGGATGATGGTAGATGCCAAAAACCGTAACCAGGATACAAACAACCAAAATGGAAAAGACACTGATATTTGTGAATAAATCAGTGTTTGATTTTAATATATTGCAGCTGGGAATGATTACTGGTTGGGAGAAGGTAAACACAACAACAATGCAGACTGCCCTAAACCAGTGCGTGTGTCAGGTTACAAATTATTAGATGTACTCTTGTCAAGGCTGGAAATGTAAGTAAGCGGCACACAATTCACAGGTTCTGTTCATGAACATCCAACCTCCTCTTCATTTGTTGGCAAATAAATATAATATTATCACCATGTAATATCGTCACACATTTTAAGGCCAATGATATAGAATGGCTTACAGACTGCATGTCTTAGAATACTGGTAAGATAAGAGAAGAACGACCAACAAACACAGGGAGGTAACACAGAACTGTATATTTGCAAGCAACAATCATAACTGGTTGTGAGATCACTTAGTGCACTACATTCAAAAATAACAAATGTACAAATAACAGTTGTATGGTGTCATATTACTGTATATGATGGTGCAGTTGGTTGTATGGAGAATGATTTTAGTTCCTTGCTGCAAAGCTGTTTGTGTAGCAAAGAGGGATAAGACACCCTTATTGTGTTCTAAAGGTTCAGTGAAGTGAGAGATCAAATCCAGACCTCTGTAAAAATACTTCATGTGTACTAACATGTTGTAATGTGTATGTCATACATTGTTTTTCCTCATGACAGCTACTTATCCCTTGTTTTTCTTTTTTCCTTTTTAATTTTTTAATTTTTTTTTTTTTTTGGCCAGTGTTTGCTCAATGTGGTGCTTAGTGCTATCACGGGAAAGGAGGAAATTAATGGCAGGTTCGGCTGTGCTTATCTCATTTGTGCAAAGTGCAGCAGTGTGCAAACTGGACAACTGGACCACCTGGGAAGCAGACAGGACCCAGACAGCCAAAAATAGAAACTTGATGTATTCAATTCATTCTATTGGGCACTGCTAAGCAGCATTGTGCTGCAGTTAACAGAGAGACCTTATGAATGGTTATTAAATTATGGAATGTCATGTAACTAGTCCTGTGGCAGCAGGTGTAAGAGTAGGGCTGGAGTACAGATGGTATTGGGTTCTAGTACAGTATGTGCAACATTTTTTTACTGTTGTGACATTGCAAATAATAGCTTCTTCTTCTTCTTACAGCTTTTCCTGGTTAGGTGCCACCACAGCGGATCACCTGTCCGCTCATGACTGACTCAGTGGAGTTTTACAGTGTCAAGTTGCCAGCCCGTGCCCAACCTTCCACAGAAGGCACACATACTCACACACTCATGCCTAGGGCCAATCTAGAGTGTCCAATCCACCTAGAGCATGTCTTTGGGATGTGGGAGGAAACTGGAGCACCCAGAGGAAACCCACGTGACCACAGGGAGGACATGCAGACTCCGCACAGAAGGCACCCCAGCCGAGAATCGAACTGGAGAACCTCTTGCTGTGAGGTGGCAACGCTAACTGCTGCACCACCGTGGCCACCCACAGTTAATAGCAATGAACTGAAATATGAACAACTATTATTTCAACTTTCTTGTGGCAACAGGTGTAATTGTAGGACTACCATACACATGGTCCTGGGTCTAATACAGGGTATTCCATATCATTTTACTGTTGTTCCACTTCCCATTATATTTACTATGACTTATAACACTTTAGATTGTGGAGCTAATATTAATTATATGTATGAGGGATGAGACACTGTTATTGTGCTAACAGATTAACCTTCCAATTGCAAGTATTTCACTTCTCACTGCTTTGTACTGCTGCTCTCTGCTTAGCATCATGCAAACACACTGCTCGAGTATGCACATTCCAGTAAATGCAATAAGTGGAATTTTCAGGAAAACATCAGTCTCCATTGCTCTTGGTATGCTGTCAACATGGCTGGCATTAGTGAGGAAAGTAGCAGGTTTAGGGCACTGAGGTGGGGTGTTCAGGAGTCCAGGATATTTATAGGGCTCCTAGTAAAGCACCACATCCACAGGCTTCTGCAGGGGGACTATTCTGGCTCCCAGTACAAGTCTGAGGCTTGGAATAGTTTAGCCCAGGCTGCACCCAGTGCCACTGGTATCCTATGCACTGGACAGCGATGTAGGCATCATTTTAATGACCTACAGAAGAGGAACAGGGATACTCTCAACAGTTGGTTGGAGGAATTTAGGACTGTGGACATCCCACAGCTGTGTAAGTATCAATGAAAGAGAGCACTTGTAAGACTTAGCAAGCTTAATATAGACAAGACTGGCATGCAGAATGCTCTTCTTTTCTTTTTAGTTCTTTCCTAGCTGCCAGAGATAGAGAGTTCAATGTCCGAGTCTATGAAACTCAATTGGAGAGACTGAGGGAAGCAAGTGGTATGTATGCAGCAGTGGAGAACTTTTATTGTAGCATTAAAAGTTAAATTTAGCTTTTTTAGTATTTTATACAGTTGTATCAAATTAAAAAATGTATATCCCAACTGTAAAAGCAAGCATGCATGCATTAGTCTGTAGCACAAACCAATTGTAAGAGTTTAATATTAGACTTTAGTCAGAGATTTTGGGTTCAAATACCACAATTCATAACTATACAATACTGTTATCTCTTCAATAATATTTACATTAAGACCTCTATACCAGTGGCACAAATGCCCTGCTGTAAACTGTAATCTGTGTAATTGGAACATGCATATGTGCAATATATGCACATTTCAAGGATTACTTACAGTAATCTGTAGTATAGTGTCTATCTGTTAGGAGGTATACTTAAATGTAAAACTTAAGATAATAGAGTTGTATAACTGCATTTATGCATTGTATGTCACATATGATGGTACTAATTTTATCTCTTTTTTTCTCTTACCCCAAACCTTAACTCTCTTGTTTTGTTTTATTTTTATTTTATTTTGTTTTTCAAAATATTTTTTTTAATTTTTATTTTATAATTATTTTATGTTATTTTATTTTAAAAAATATTGTTTTTATTTTATTTTTATTTTATTTTTTTTTATTTTTTTATTTTTGTTATGTGTCATCAAAATGTGTCAATGTCATCCATGTGTACCACATCACAGCACAGAGAGGTAGGTCAGTGCCATTGGATCAACCTGCTCCCATTCCACAATCTCCAGCACTGATGGCCAGCACGTCTGGGAGCCAATCTGGCAGCACTGTCTCTGCTGCCCCTGCACTACCTGTACCCTCAGGTAGTTCTGCCCAGGAGGCTGGTCCAGTGGTACTCTCCAGGAGCAGTGGCACAGGTGATGATTTCATCATCTGCAGTGAGTTGCCAGGGATGGTGCACATGGTGGTGCACTGCACCATTTGTGGAAGCCTACGACACGTTTGGATTACTCTCCATCATGTTCAGTAGGAGGAGAAGGAGGAGATGTCAAGCTCTCCAGCCACCTGCAGAGCAAGGTGACAGTGATGACAGTCCAGGGGGTGAGGACTCGATTCTCACTGTCTCCAAGCTTGATGGCCATGGGCCCAGGTTGCCCCCACTCTCACCCCAATCATGGTGTCCCCCAACTTTTTGTATTCATCATTGTCCCTGTGTTTTGTCTTGTCTATTTTGTCTGTGTACAATTGCTTTCTCACCTACCCAACTTTCCTGACCCAGACATACCTACATCCCTTCCCTAATGTTCCTCTCTTTCTCAAATAAAAAATAAATGGGCACCTGTCCCACAAAAAAATCATCCCATATATAATTCTACATCTCACACACTTATCTTAACACACATTATTTGGTCCAATTGGCTATACAACATGACTGCATTGGTGGTCACCCCTCTCTCTGGAGGTGACCAGCCAAATCTGTTAATTTTCTGCATGTCTTTTCAGTTTACGCTGTTAAAGAAATTGATAGCTATTGTTCTTTACTACCTCTCTCTTGCACATTCCTGTCCTGCTTTCCCTTCATTCTTCCCTCTGTTTGCTCCCCATTTCACCACTTTCCTTTCTACCCCATTTTCACCATTTTAATCTGGTCAAAAAATAGAATCACACACAACACACATAAGTAGTGGAAAAAGCAATGGATCCCTTCACTTTTTGGGCTCGATGTTTTCACTGAGGTGTGCATCTCACACCAACATACAGCAACTGTGAGTGGCGTCAAAATGCTGTGGTTACCTCCATGCAATGCTGTTTAACCTTGCTACAATATTCCATCACACAGCAGCACATGTATTAGAAAGAATTCATGTCATTGCATTTATCAATCTTTAATTAAAAGTATTTAAAAGTATTAGCAGCACCTGGATAGGAACCTAGTACCATCTGCCCCAAACAAGGAATGTATCCATGCATTAACTCGTGTTGCCACAGAGTCAGTTAAGCAACATGTTTGCTTCATACACTCAGTACTAACTGTCAGATTTTAGTAATGCTGCTCACATTTGCACACTGCTGAGCTATGCGCAAACATATGCATCTGGCATGTGTATACACTTTTCCATGCATTGCCCAAACCCCCTGCTCACTGCGCTATGGAAAAGTAATTATTATGTATTATTGCTGTTTACTGTCCATTTCCTATCTATGGCATTAAATTACACGTGGAAACATTGCAAATTGAAGGCTCTATCTAACAATATGTCACATATTTACAATACAGCTGTGTGTTGCCACCCTCTAGCACTGCAACCCTGGTGTCCCAGTACTTTTTCCACACATATATCACCTACACTACAGAAAGTAGTATCAAATGTTGTGTGATATGCAATCCACAACAATCTGGTAACATGCAGAACTACAGCTATTGACCAATAAGCCTAAAAAGCCTCATCTGCAAGGCTAGGGAAGGAATCAGCATGGACTTTATCCACAGGGACATAGGTGATCTTCAACGCACTTGCCTTGACCCATTTTGTTTTTAGCAAGGGTAGATCTTGCTTACTGAACATTGTGGATGTCTTTGATACTAACCCCAAAGACCAGGATGAGGGATAACAGGAAATACTACCTATGTTGATTTATCCAAGGCCATAGACACTATCCCCCATTCATGTCTCTTAGTGAAGATCTCCCATCAGGAAATTAAGCTATGCAGTACTATACGGATAG
>NC_056742.1:165777429-165799929 GCF_019279795.1 Protopterus annectens
CTCTTCCTAGATCTCTCAAAGCTTTCGATATAGTCAACCATCAGCTACTACTCAATGCCCTACAAACCATCGGTTTAGACCAACATGCAATACGATGGTTTCACTCCTACCTAAACGGTAGACAGCAGGCTGTCTTATGGCAGAGCAAGTTGTCATCCCAACTTCCTCTAACCCTAGGTGTCCCACAAGGGTCCATACTAGGTCCGCTTCTTTTCTCTGTCTTTATCAATGATCTGCACACCACCATCGCAGGAGCTACCTGCATCCACTATGCAGATGACTCAATGATAATATGCTCTGCCTTCTCTCCTACACAACTTCTAACCCTCACCCAGACCACTTTCAGCATGGTAGAAACATGGCTAGCTAACTGCTGCCTGCTTCTAAATCCTAACAAAACCAAGCTACTACTTTTCTCCCCTAACTGTAGAATTCCTCCTCCTTCCTTCAACATCAAATCTACCAATGATACTATTATCTCCCCTGATGACCATACAAAGCTTTTAGGCGTAATAATAGACAACAACCTTAAATTTGATAAACATGTCAATCACACTATTAAGTCCTTCAACAAAAAACCTGGCTCCCTGTACAGTGCCAAACCTTTCCTCACCCCTCCCCCAGCTAGGGTAGCTATTGCAAGATCACACGTCCTCTCTACCCTTATGTACGCCTCCCCTGTACTCACCAACCTATCCAAAACCGATCTCAACAAATTTTCAGGATATTACAATCATATAGCCAGATTCGCTACAGGCATGGCTTTTAGGACCCACCATTGCCAGAACCTCAAAGCACTGGGATGGCTAAAGTATCCTACCCTTCTACAGTTCAACCAGCTTATAGTAGCGCATAAAATACTCCATCAACCTGATAACACCCCTGCCCACAAAAATATTCTCACCCCTCATAGTGCCCCCAGGCCATTATGCTCAGCTGATAAACTAATGATACTGACCCAAAAATCTAACAACTCTGCAGGTGATGCTATATTTGCCAACTCAACTGGTAAAATCTGGAATCTACTCCCTACTACTGTTACCAAGGAAACCTCACTACCCCTATTTAAAAGAGAACTTAAAAAGCACTTCACATCTCATTGGCTGTGCTCTTGTTCTAAACCTAACAACTTCACTAATGCATGTCTTGCTACCTGACCTGCTGTTTAGAAAAGTTTCTATGCCTCATAGCATTTGAATGTCTAAGTATTGTGAATTATGAGATCTGGTTGTATTCATGTTCACATTTTCTGATACGTCTTTGTCAATAAGATGTAAGTCTGTACATTGTGTATATTGATATCTGCCTGTATTCTTTGTCTATATTTTTCTAAACATGTCTGCCTGAGTTTATCACTCAGTGATGTATGTACCTTCTCTTTTTTGGTATGTGGAGCTTTTCTCCCTGGGCCTCCGCTGAAATGGACTTATATCCAGTCGTTCTATCCTGGTCAACTAATGTAAAATAAATAAATAAGTTGACCTGCACTCTCATAAAAGTCAGACTTGTGCTGTGGCACTTTAGTAAAGCACTGTGCTCTGTAGTCTGTGTACTTAAATAGGTGGGTTCTATTCTCACTACAGTCAACTCTGTGTGTGTGTGTGTGTGTGTGTGTGTGTGTGTGTGTGTGTGTGTGTGTGTGTGTGTGTGTGTGCAGTCTTGCTTGACATTACAGAGAGCCTTTCACACCAGCATGTGAGACACTTATTACCATATTCTCCTCAACAGGCACTGCTGATGTCATCAGCTATAAAGTGTTGTCTGAGGCACTCTAAGTCAGATTTGTGCCGTGGCAATACCTCTCAATCTCTAACTGCAAGATATCTGGAAAAAAGCCAGAAATAACGGAGGGGCAATGGACAGATTTTAAATATTGCTCCCATAAATTTAGAAAGTTGATTGAATAACAGGTTTTGTATTATGTATTTACTGAAGGATATGAAGTCTAAAACTCAAATGTCTGTCATTATTTAGTTTTATTTAGTGACTTCAGTCCTCAGTGATTTGACAGAAAACCACATATTTTATAAGGAGCAGACCAAAAATATGAGGCAAAAATCTGGACATTCTGTGAAAATTTGAACAGTTGAGAGGTATGGCTGTGGCGCTTCCGTAAAGTACTGTGTTCTGTAGCCTGTGTACTTAGGTAGGGGTTCCATTCTCACTGCGGTCAGCTGTGTGTGTGTGTGTGTGTGTGTGTGTGTGTGTGTGTGTGTGTGTGTGTGTGTGTGTATATACACTCTTGCGTGACATTACAGAGAGCATTTTACACCAGTATGTAGGACACTGTTATTAGCATATTGTCCTCAACAGACATTGCTGATGTCATCAGCTATATCAGATTTGTAGATAGGCAGTACTCCCACCAGGGAAGGGTGAGAGAATGGCCTGGAGGCCATGCAGATGCCACCTCATCCTATGTGAGACAGATTACAGTGACTTGACTTTTAGTTAATCCACATACATCATGGCATGGTTTGTAGGCCCTGTGTTTTCTTGTTGAGAAAGCTCTATGGTCTCTCCAGCCACTGCATGTGTCTGGTGAGGTACATGGAAAAGAAAGCATTATACTCTATTATTCTGATGAGGTTTGAGTACAGTGACCTGAAGATCATAGTATGACCTATGAAGTGCTCAATGTAGGCTTTCAATACCAGTGTGGACACTTGGTGGTCGATATTTTGATTGCTATCTACATGTGATCCCAGTGCTTGCATCACTGAGTTTCAGTATAACAGGACTGTTGTCAACATAGTTATTAACATGGAATTTCACTTTTCAGATGGACAACATAAAAAAGACACATTTCTGCATTTATTTGTAGATTGTGCTCCTTTGTCACAAATCATTTGTCTGAGTTACTTCCCCCTGTACTACGTTATCATCATTGGTGACCTCAATGATTGCACCCAATATGCAATAATCAGTAAACTTGGCAAGCCAAAGGTCATATACTTTAGCCTGAACTGATGAGAAATAGAGTCTAAACAATGAAGGGCCAAGCACAGATCACTGGGGTTTGCCAGTGGTGACAACCTGTAATGTAAGGATTAATCCCCAGCTGGGAGGGTATGTCAATGATACCTGGATATGAGATTGTGTCAAAACCCTAGGCCAGATCACAATAGGCAGTATGCTCTGTCTTACCTTCATCCAGGCCTATCACACAAATCACTGGGCTGTGACAACATCACAAATTGCCTATGGCATGACTCAGGGCATACGCCTTCCTGATATGGTTGAATACGTACTTCAATAAACCCTCCACACTGGCCATGTTCTCGTAAAAGGTTGTACATCAACATGCATCCATCTGAGTTGGGGGGACAGTACCTAATGCATGCATGCATAGAGACATCCTGACTCTTCTCAGTTGTGAAGTAGACCTACATGTCATCGTGCACCTCTTCTAAATGGACATTCTAAATGGACACTAGTAATATTCCAGCTGTGTGAAACAGACCTGCGAGAGATGTTTATGCTAAATCATGTCTGTTACATCTAATAGATGTGTTCAAAGAGGTCATCGATGGCATGCATGATGAGAACTGTATCATCGTGTGGAACTTGACCAGGTCAAAGCATTTGACATAAATCCACACTGAAGTATTCAATCAACACTATCATATGTGGTCATAAACAGCTATATCACAAGTGGGTAGACCAGTGCATCACATACGTGGCATCTCACTATGTTGAAATGTATGAGGTGACCTATATCTCAGGCCCAGTGATCAAGTCCATACATCAGAGCTGCTTTCTAGGCCCTTTCCTGTCCATTATTTAAGTGATGGACATCACAGATGACGTACACATCCTGTGTCCAAACAGCTGCCTGACGGTCTACAGATTGAAGGCAATCATTGACTCCAACTGTGATACTAGTATAATACAGACATTATCAACACATACCAAAAATTGCTGCCACAGCCATGACAACACCTGCAATGACAAGAAAATGTGAGGATTTGTTAATTCTAGAAAATAAACACACAACCCAAGTATAAAGTGGGCAACACACCCTATAATCAGACCAATAGGTATGTGACCCATGTCCTGGGGTACATGGTAAGTGGAATATCCACCAGCATGTGGTCACACTTCTGACTACTCCCTTGAATGTAACACAAATACTGGGTATGTGAAGGATATCCACATCAGAGGCCATAATACCTTCATAGTTCCCAGCCTCCATCACACCCATAACTGAGTACAATGCTCTGTTCTTCATGTACCTCCCTACACATCTTCCAGTAATATGTAACTGAAGTGTACCATCTTTGTCACAGTGATGTGTCACACAGCTTACCTAGGTATTCTTTTTGTGGAGTATACATGACTAATGGTGCAGAACACCAATCAAGTTGTTGCACCATATGTATTTGTGTTACCTGTTCTACTAATGCACACACTACATACATAGGTGTTTCACAACATTAATGGCATGGGTAACATGATGGTGTGGATTGTGCCGGGTCTACTTCAGAAGACTGAAATACCAGAAGGCCAACTTTTAAAATCCCGCAATGAGAAAGTTGACAACTGCAGAAAGCCGACATCCCAGAATACTGACTTCCAACTCCAGGTAAGTAACCACTTGGCGAAAAAAAAAATAAACCAGAAGCAAATTAAACCCACCAAGGCCTCCCACACTCCCCTAGCTAAAAATGCAAACTTCAAGGTCGGTGGGGGTAAGGGGCAAAGTTCTGGGATTTTGGTCTACCAAAGTAGATCCATTGCGTCATACATGTATCTATATGTGAGTGTGTGTGTATATGTGTGTGTGTGTGTGTGTGTGTGTGTGTGTGTGTGTGTGTGTATATGTATATATATATATATATATATATATATGTCAACTAGCCTGTATTTCTCATAATGTTGCATACAGGTATAGCAGTGTCACTCCTAACACCTCCAGCAGATGTTACAGTGCCAGGACAGAGTGCATGGTTACCCTCATAGAGTGTGGATGCATCATGATTGTTGGTCAAGTGTGTTTGTGCAGACTCATCTCTTATCACTCTAAATCACGTTATATCAGAGGCATGAGATTACTGGTGGTATTATTCTGATATTGTCCATGATTGTGGTTGGTTCTTTTAATGTTTTCCATGAGCCTTTATCTGTGCCCTACTTGCTGGAGACCTCTGCTGAGATTACACTCATATTCAGGCATATCAGTTTGCAAAATTTCACAATATGCACACTACCCCAATTGTATATAATATCCCTGATAGATGTCCTCTGCATTATGCATGCAAGGATGCTTATCTCACACAGAGATCCTCCCCATTGTTATATCACCTTGCGTGATATAAGTCTGCATGTCCTCCCTGTGGTCGCATGGATTTCCTCCGGGTGCTCCGGTTTCCTCCCACATCCCAAAGACATGCAGTAGGTGGATTGGACACTCTAAATTGGCCCTAGGTGTGAGTGCATGCGTATGTGTGCCTTCTGTGGAAGGTTGGGCGCCGGGCTGGCAACTCGACACTGTAAAACTCCACTGCCAATCATGAGTGGACAGATGATCCGCTGTGGCGACCCCTGACCAGGAAAAGCCGAAAGAAGAAGAAGAAGTGGCAGTCACATAAAACACATTTTCATTGTACAGTCCCTATTGTATCATGTAGATATGTGATTGGTGCTGCTGCTATGTCATCTTCCATTGCCATGCCCTCATCTGCTGTACATTAAGTTGTTTCACCTGTCCTCTTTCCCGGAGTTCATTCCTGCAGTTCATCTGTGTGTCCCTATTCAATGCACACACTTCCCCTAAGTGTTCATTTTGCATGGCAGTCCATGTACCATTGCAGATCATTTACAAAGCTTCAGTGCAGAATGCTAGGAATGGGATGTCACAACACTCTGCACTGTAGATACACTGTCCTGTACTGTGTTTGACCATATACTTTGCATCCATACCTCTGAACTGTACAGATATTCCCAGGATGTCCAGATGTGTTCCTTATCAGATTTCTGGTTTTCTGCCATATCACTGGAATGATCTCAGGACTGATGTGACTCAATATTGCATGCATTTCAGTTCATACCTCTCAACTGTCCAGACTTTTGAAGAATGTCCAGTTTTTTGTCTCATATTTTTGATCTTCTCCTCTTAAAATTTTGGTTTTCTGGCAAATCACTGGCATGTCATTGTGGACTGAGCTCAGAAAATAATGACAGACATTTAAGTTTCAAAAGTCATGCTTGTCAGTTAATTCATGCTACTGTAAAACCTATTACTCTATAAAACTAAGTTTGTAAGAGCAATATTAAAATTTATCTCTCTTTTTGGGCCTTTGTCCCCCCATTATTTATGGCTTTGTACAGATTTCTTGTTGTAAGAGGTTGTGAGGTATGTTTGAGTTTCATTCTACCACAGTTTTATGAGACATCTATGTCAAATATGTCCCCATTTCTAGTTAATTGTCCCCACATTATGTTGGCCTTTGTGCAGATTTATTGAACTAACAGATTGAGAGCTATTTGTGAACCCCGGGTGATCACTGTGGTATTCTACGCAAAACCACGGACCGTAGGCGCTCTGCTTTGAACAGTATCGCTATCCATTTTCACTTACATGCTTTCCTGGCCAGCACCACTGTTGCCAGACACAAAACCTAGCTTAAACATGCTGCTCAGAATGAATATGCATTGCATGGTGCTGTGCACTGCTGTTTGCCCCACACCACCACACAAAGACGTAAGCTCCATGTAAGCTTCACCTGGAGCCTACACGGAGTTCATTGAATCATGGGGATTGTGTAGTTATTAAGTAATAGTTAACCTAGCATCTTCATATAGGTTCATAGGTAGGTACTAGGCTATCGGCCCTGGGGCCTATATAAGCCTAGCCAAAAAGGTTCCTTGGCTTTCGCCACCCAAGAAAATTATTTTCCTGCAATCCCAGTCTGAATGCTAAGTACAAAAATCACTATAAATAAGTAAACACTTTTAAAAGCTTTTTAAACTGAACTATACTCCTGGTTAGCTAGGGGCCTGCTTGTCATTTCATTTCTCAGTTTATATTTAATTAGTTGGTTATTCATCCATCCATTCATCCATTCAATCATAGCGTGTGATAGTCCCTCTGACCAGCTCACATTTTCCATGGAAATGAACAGAGCAAACCAAAATAGTGTCAAGTTCCTAGGCACACAAAAAAATATGCTCACATTTTTGACAGTGAAAGAAAAGAATGCAATCCCAAAGGACAGTTTCTATGTAAATCTTGTACTCAGGTTTTACATAAATACATGCATACCTCTTCATCTACATCTGATCATTTATGCTGATGACCTTCTAATGTTAAAAATTTGCAGAATTTCCCTTTATAAGCTCAGTTGCAAATCTTAACAATATATGATCTTATTTTAGTGCTAATAAACTGCAAATAAGCTCAGCTCTCATTATAATTGCATGATTATACATATACAGATAATATCATTAGTGGTCTTTTAAACAACATTAAAAACCTACTTTTTAAACAATTCAAGTTGTACCTGTGAAATACAGTGCAAACCCAAATCTCCCTTAACTTCAATAAAGTAAACTACTCAACCCTATCTGATACCTCATCTGCAAGCTGTATGATACACTCCTCTGAATTGACTATTTTATAATATGTATTAAACTATACAAGGGTAATTGATTACTCTCATATGGATGGAATAAATGTAAATACGTTTTTCTGTAATTAGAATGTTTATATGTTAGTACCCTTTGCATATCTTGATCTTTGCACTGTTTCTGTCTCGGGTTCTCTTATATATTAATAACTGTCTATATCTTATAACGGTGGATCTTTTTGTACTGTTTCTGTGCTGTTTACTTTCTATATTAATAACTGTGTAACATTTTATAACTGTGGAGGTTTTCTCCCTGAGCCTCCATTGAAAATAGCTTCCTGATCCAGTGGATTTCCCCAGTCAACAAATGTCAATAAATAAATAATAAAATAAATAAATGAAGACTTGCTTTTTCTACTCCAACCTAAAATTAACTGAACTCTTTGGGACTGACATTTTTTACATTCACCACTTACAATTAGACATACAAATATTTAGATGGTCAGTTTAGAAAACCTCACATGATTATATGACAAAATCTCAAAATTCATCCACAAAGCATTAGCTTGGATGTTGACATAGCAGTCAGCTTCAAAAAGGAGTTCTACACCCACTTAAACAAATGCATAGAATTAGCATTTCCAACCAGAGAATATTATACTTATACTACTCAGCAACAGCTCCTCGTGGTCCTGCAGAGTGGTGCTAGCAGCAGAGAAACAAAACGAGTGACTGCTTTCAAGATATAAGTATATTTTTTCTGTTTCTACCCGTGCAACCTTCCTTTCTCACTGAAAAGTGAGTTTACACTGCTGATTTAACTGTTATAAGCTTGTTTTTGCATTTTTTTTCATTACCTGCACTTAATTTAAAAGTTTGTTTGTTGTAATTAACTGTTGAGGCTGCCCACTCAAGTACGCTAGCCTGTGCATTGAATATACTGTAATTTTCCTGCTGTTTTCTTGAAAAAAAAAAACAAAAAAACAAAAAAAAATCCTTGTTTCCCGCCTTTCCTTAACTAGAATAGTCCCCTATACAGGCTTTGCTGTATTCTGGACTCTTGGATAGTTCCTGTGTTGCCCATTTCCTTACTTGGATAGAAGGAAGTTTCATTGCTCACCAGTTGGAGTGGGGAGCCTTGAGCAGCTTATCTGTCCCTGAAGGAGTGACCTCAGCACAAGAATCTTGTAGTAATTGGCCGTTTTGGGCCATTTCTAGCTCTTTGAAGTTCCCTGCATAAAAATCCGCTTCTGAGCAGTTTTTTTTGCCTATACTACTCAGCAACAGCTCCTTGTGGTCCTGCAGAGTGGTGCTAGCAGCAGAGAAACGAAAAGAGTGACTACTTTCACAATATAAGTATATTTTTTCTGTTTCTACCTGTGCGACCTTCCTTTCTCACTGAAAATTGAGTTTACACTGCTGATTTAACTGTTATAAGCTTGTTTTTGTGTTTTTTTTCATTACCTGCACTTAATTTAAAAGTTTGTTTGTTGTAATTAACTGTTGAGGCTGCCCACTCAAGTGCGCTAGCCTGTGCATTAAATATACTGTAAATTTCATGCTTGACAAGCCACGTTGCTTTGCAAGGGATGGCTTGCACCTGTCACCCTTGGGCTTTCGGATACTGGCAAAGGCTCTTGCCACCCCCATAGTGCCTTTTTTAGGCAAGGCTCAAAAGACAAACCCACCTCCTTAGAAAACACAAAGAACAAGAAACTAAGGGTAATGCTGCTAAACGCCAGAAGTCTAAACCTCAAAATGCACGCATTTGAATCTCTCCTTAGTATGGAGAACATCGATATCTGTGCAGTGACAGAAACCTGGTTCAAGGCTCCAGAGAGCACCCCAGCACTACCAGGTTATACCTCATACCATGCTTTTTGGCCCCAAAACTCGGACCGAACCACAAAAGGAGGGGGAGTATCCATATTTATCAAGGATACCCACAACTCCAGGTTAGTGGCATTGCACGAAGGATCAGAAACCATCCATGTGCAACTAACAGTGGGCAAAACTGCCTTTCAGTTTATAGCATGCTACAGACCACCGTCTCAAAATCAGGAATCCCACTCTGCTTTCCTGAAAACATTGGAGAACATGAAGATCTCTCCAAACACCATTATACTGGGTGACTTCAACTACCCAAACATTGACTGGGAGCATTACTCAAGCCCCAACACCCTAGCCCAAAGGTTCCTGAAATTTATAAACTCAAATGCTATGGAACAACTAATCAAAACTCCCACAAGAGGGGAAAACATACTTGACCTGATCATCACCAACATGGGGACCCTATGCTCCACACCAGAAGTATTCCCCTCATTGGTAAGATCAGACCATAAATTAATTTCACTGGATATCCACAACCCAACCCCACCCCCAGCCCAGAAAACCACAGTGAAAAGCTTCTCAAAAGCGAACTTCACACTTCTCAAATCCGAGGTGGAATCCTTCAAGGCCCCAGGGCCAGTGGAAACTACAGCCCAAACCACAGAATCTTATATAAACGCATTCTATGGACACCTCCAGGAATGCATGGATCATGCTATCCCAAACAAAACCAAAACCCAAGCATCCAAAGGCAGGCGTCCAGTCTGGTGGACCCCAGCCATACACAAGTTGTACAACAGAAGGAGGAAGCTACTACTTGATAGAGCAAAATCCCTAAAAGGGAAGGCATCTCTGATCAATACTAGCAAAAAATTACGATCCCTCATAAAATCCTCCAAGGCCAGCTTCGAGAGAAAAATTGCACAGGACACTAAAGACAATCACAAGGCTTTCTTTAGCTATGTTAGGAACCTGGGATGCAACTCCCAGATATGCTCAGAGTTGATTATAAATGACAAAAAAATACACTGAACCCACAGACATTGCCAACATCCTGGCAGACAGGTTCAGTGCAAACTTCTCCCCCCCTTCCCCCCCAAAGAGCAAATATCTATCCCAGTAGAGCACAGCCTCCCTAACATCTCAGATGCTCAGGTGAAGGCCGCCCTCTCCAAGGCAAAAAACACTGCTTCAGTGGGACCAGACTGTGTCCCGGGTTGCATCCTACATGAACTCCAAGAAGAACTAAACCCTCATGTAAAACTGCTGTACAATCTTAGCCTCACTACGGGATATGTACCCAAAGAATGGCGTACAGCAACAGTGGTCCCGCTTCACAAAGGTGGCGCCTCAACGGACCCTGGTAACTATCACCCCATAAGCCTGACTAGCCTTATCTGTAAGGCCATGGAGAGGATCATCATGGAACTCATAAACAAAGACATTGGGGACCTACAGACACTGGATCCTACTCAGTTCGGCTTTGTCAAGGGCAGATCCTGCCTCTTGAACCTTGTCGACTTCTTTGAAACAGTCACCAAGGCCATAAATGAAGGGAAGGTAGTCCACACAGCCTATCTGGACCTCGCAAAGGTATATGACACAATACCCCACTCAGGCATCATAGATAAGCTATCCAGCTTAAACATAAACCCCTATGTCACAAGATGGGTTGCTAACTGGCTCAAAGACAGAACACACAGAGTCAGAATTGCCAGAGTCATGTCAGACTCAAAACCAGTTACAAGTGGCGTCCCACAAGGCTCAGTCCTGGGACCTCTCTTGTTCGGCATATACTTTTCCGAGGTACAGGCCAGCACAGGAGGACTATGGCTGACCAAGTTCGCAGATGACTGCAAACTGGGCGCCATAACTGACTCTCCAGCTGGCACGAACATCCTTCAAAAAGGTCTCACAGAAACGGATAACTGGTGCCAGAGCCATGGTCTAAAGCTAAATGCCAAGAAGTGCATAGTCATACCCTTTGGCAAAAACAAAGTGCCCACCAATTACCACATAGGCGGTAACCCATTAAATACAGAATAAGTAATTAGGGATCTGGGGAACCAAGTTGATAGCAATCTCTCCTTTGACAACCACATTGCCAAAGTGGTTAGAAAGACCTTCTACATAGCCCACCTTATCATGAAAGGATTCACATCTAGATCAAGGGAGGTAATAGTGCCCCTTTATTCATCCCTCATCAGGCCCATCATAGAATACAATGCCCCTTTTGGGATGTACCTTACCCGACACCTGCAGCAGCTAGAAAGACCCCAAAAGTACCTCACAAAGAGGATCAAGGGACTCAAACAGATGCCATATGCTGCCAGGTTAAAGAAACTCCAGCTTTACTCAGTCGCATACCACCTACTTCGAGGCGATCTATGCCTGACATACAAAGCTCTGTCCAACCCAGAATTAATGGACATGCTCCACCTCAGAAAATCTAAATCCCTTAGAACCAGGCGCTCGAGGGACTTGAACCTCAGCACAGAAATAAATAGAACTTGCTGGAGGGACAGATTCATAACTCAAAGGCTCCCTTCGCTTTGGAATAGAATCCCAGTCCATGTTAGGCAGAGCACCTCACTGACTCTCTTCAAGAGGAATCTTGATGAGTGGATGGGAGATCATAGGTTTACCCCGGGGATTACTTCTGTGTCCCTACTAGACAGAGGCACAGTAAACTAACTTTAAAAAAGGGCACAGCAAACTCAAATCTAAGGGTGGTGAAAGCCAAACACACTCGGGCTAGGCTTATAAATGCCCCAGGGCAGATAGCCTAGTATGAACCTATGAACCTATTACAATGGGAAATTTAAAATCAACACACCTTGGTAGTTTGCTAGCATAAATAAAATTACAAGAAAAAAACTCCTAAATTTGTCCAACAGATCCAAATCTCTGGCTAACAAGGATAGTATTAAACAATACCAGGGAACTGAAAAATATCATTAGAACTTAGGCTAGATTTTGATGCTAAAGTCTTTCTTTAGCAGTTTTATTGAAATATGGAATAATACCTAAAAATGCTCCCAACTTATCCTAAATGACACCGTCTACTCTGAAAAAACCCACAGGCACTCTGAAAAAAAAAACAACACATTACCAATATGCTATCAAAAAATGGTTGGTGCAAACTTCAGTCCTGAAACTTGTACCTAAACTCAATATATCCCAGAGTCCCTTGCATCCCCAATTATCACCGAGGATCATGTTGTACAGGTGCTATCAAAGATCTAAGCTGCTTCCACCACAGGATATGACAACATAAATCTAAATATCCCCATACTGAATCTTTTCACAAGTTGTTTATCTTAGTTTAACCAGTAGTATTTGTTTGTGAATTTTGAAGCATGTGGTGGTGCCTTCCACAACGTTGGCCATTACTAGAGAACTCACTAATTCTAGGCCAATCAGCCTTACAGTTCTGAACTTCAAAGCTATGGAACGCATTATAGTTGATCTCACCAGCTATGGTATCAAAAGTCTCATTAGGCTAGACTCTCAACAGTTTGACTTTGTCAAAGAGAGACTCTGCCTATTAAATCTAGTTAACTTTGAATAAGTCACACAGGCTGTTCATAGGTTCATATGGGGAATACTAGGCTAACTGCTGTGAAGGGCCATTTTAAGCCTAGCAAATAACCCTTGATCAGAATCAAAATAAGTAACTTGTACTTATGAAGTGAAAACTTTAACTGCTGCTCCAAACCCTTCTTGAAAATAGCTGACACTGGCATTTGAACCCACACATATGGAGAAGAAAAGTTACTCTGCCAAATTGCTTAATCAGTTGAGAGATAAGAGACATGACAGAAGTCATGCTGCTCATATGGCATATCGTGGCCTAGCCAAAGGTTTTGACACCACATCCCATGCAGGTATTGTAAATAACAGTCGTAAATGCTTTGAATGTAGATCCTTATGTAGTAAGATGGATAGCAAACCGATTAAAAGAAAAAACCCATATAGTACATGTGGCATGCACCTCATCTGAAATTATGAAGATAACCAGAGGAATCTGTCAGGGTTCTGTAATGGGATCTGCTGTTTTCAGCATTTACGTCTCTGATCTGCAAATGGAGAACCAGAGCCTCTGGTTAACAACATTTGCTGATGACTACAAATTTTGTCATATTGTCAAGACACCCTCTGACACCTATAACCTTCATAAATAATTTACCCTAGTAAATTCCTGGTGCATTGAAAATTTAGTCAAATTAAACATGAAACATAGCATAATTTAATTTGGCAAACACTCTTGCACTCATATTATAGTATACAATACTCCACTAGTAAACAAAAATGTGCTCAGGGACCAGGGTACCTGGGTTGGCAGTTCCCTCTTTTTCAATCATCCTGTGACAACTGTAGATATAAAATCCTTTTACTTAGCACAACTAATACCCAAGTGGGTATCATCCTGATTTAAGGATGTCATTGTTCCTTTATATTCAGTACTGATCACATCAGTTATAAATCACAATGCCACCTTTGGTATATATCTCAATGAACATATCAGACAAATAGAAAAGTCCCAGAGGTTCCTAACTGAGATGATTTAAAGACCCTGAGCTACAAAGATAGACTAGAAACTCTGACACTTTACTCTGTATCTTATAGACTCTTGAGAGGTGATCTGTACCTCATCTAATATTGCATTAGAGATTCTATTGTCATTGATTTCTTATATCTCCGTAGGTCTAATAGCTTAGTAAACAACAGAAGCAAGGACCCACATTTTCACCAGCAGACAAATAAAATGGAGAGAAACATTCAATATGCAGCACCTCCTCCACCTCTGGAATAAGCTTCCCCAGCAGGATAAGCAATGCAATACACTACTGTCCTTCTAACAGAACCTGAATGGCTGGTAGGGTCCCCTCAGATTTACACCAGGACTAACTGATCAAGCCCTCCTTAGGAAAGGAAAGCGGGGTACAGCCTGAAGGTGGCTAATGGCAAGAAGTTGCTGATCACAAGGTAAAATTGACTAGAAACTGCTAAGAATCCCATGAATCCTGTGAAATCAGTGAGCCATCTCTGCAATTCCACCTTCATATTGATTTCATAGTTAAAAAAATGTCATTTCTCAGCTGAAACTCTCTGAGGCCGAATTACTGGATTCTGGCAGCTCACAGTGAGCTAAGGAAAAGACTGTTTTGATTCTTCTGTTTGAATATGTCCTTCCTTAATAACATTAAGTAGTGCTCAAAACAATTGACCTCTTCAGATCACCGTAAATAAAATTTGAAGTTTGTGCTGTTTGTTTCTAGACACAGCCATACTTTGCACAAACTTTCAAGCTTCTTTCCCCTTACTGAAAGGGTCATTTATCTCTTTGATTTAGAAGATCTTGCAGCTGAATATTTGCCTCCCCCTTGTTAATAAAGTGCACTCCACTTTGTTTTTATACCCCATAAAATCTCACAGCTAACTGTAATGGCCCTCATTAGGCATTGGCTTGCTGACTCAAGCCTGTGAAAGTGTCTTCTCTAAAATAAATCCAGCAACATGGACTTCATGCCTTAATGAAACAAGAAATCAACTCACGTTTCCTAGCATTAAGAATGCATTATATAGTCATCTTACCCAAACTTCTTCTTTAAAATGGTTCCTAGACAATGGCTAAACTGTGTTTTTCTAAAAATGTTTCATATTAAGGCACCTCATTCACAGTTATTATTTAATTAAAATATCTTATTTTCATAGTCTTGAACTGTTAATTTTTGAGCTTTACTGTTCCTTTAAAGTTGTTTTACACAAAATATGTCTTTCTACATTTAATAAATTTTCTTTACACACACACACATGTATATGTGTGTGTGTGTGTGTGTGTGTGTGTGTGTGTGTGTGTGTGTCTATTGCAAACACTTCTGGTATTATCTAGCAATATCTCTGCATTAATTAATTCTTCTGAATTCTTCTGAACTGGGCTTTAGAGAAGACATTACCTAACTTATCCTTCTGAAGTTAATCTTTTCCCTTTGTAGTATCATGGATGGCAGCAGTTTAATGGTATAGCATTAGTAGACATGAGCAAAGTTTCTAACATTTTCTCCCAGATACATCCAATAAGAGAACTTGGCTCCCCTGTATTTTGTCAAAAGAACAAAATGTTAAAGGTACAAAATGTCTAAACCACAAAATGTTAAAATGAAATGTGCCCTCACCCCACTGTTGTGCAATCATCAATTTGGTATATATAATTAGCAGAGGGCCTGGGAGTTGCAGGGATACTTGCTCACCTGGAAAAATTAGTTTCCAAAAATTTCTGGTATCGACATTTTTTACTTTCAACATTTTGTACTTTCAACAAAACTCAGGGGGAATGGAGAACTTGCATTCCACAGAACATGCAATAATAAAAATCTTGTTTCATGAATTATCTGCAGAATAGTACACAATGAAGCGTAGACCAGGGCAAGCTTTTATGACTATTTCCACTTTGGTGGGTGCAATATCTAAATGATAGGGCTTCGCTCTGCTTTCAGTGTTGAACTACATGCCACACTCTCCGCTTACAACCCAGACATTACATTCATTACAGAGACCTGACTCAAACCCGACATTAAGGACAACGAGATACTTCCCCCAGGTTGTAATATAATCAGGGCTGATAGAGGCGTCACCATACTATACAAGACTGTCCTCAAGGTAGACCTTATACATGAAGAAATCCCAACATTTAACAATGCAGAAACCCTATTCGCCAAAATTCAAATCACTCAACAGAAGCAACTACACCTAGTGGGTATTTACATACTCCCAGGTGACAACATACCTATTCTCGAGTCTATACTAAACTAGACATCCACAAACCTCCTACAACAGACACTCCACCTAGGGGACTTCAACATTGACTGGAAATCCATCAACACAACTATCCCCTCTAATCACATCAACCTGTATTCCTATACTCACCTGTATTCCTATACTCACCTTATCCAAACACCCAGCCGCATTGACAAAAATGCAAAAAAGGAATCCATACTAGACTGGATCCTTACAAACAACCCATCTACTGCCCAATATCATGATACAGTACCAAATGGCCTTAGTGACCATTTACCCACATTCATATTAAGGCAACACCTCAAAACCACTAAAACAACCACCTTACATGAAATCCATATTTCATAAAATGTCATACCTGAGCATTTCATTAATGCACTAAGGTATTACAACTGGGGTCCCCTAGCAACCCTCACACTAGACAAGGCTGTGGACTACTTCAATTCCACCTTTGTAAACTTATTAAATCAGATGCCCCCCCCACGGACAATTTGAATAAAAACAACCCAGCTCCATGGCTCTCTAAAAACACAAGAACCCTTCTCAAACTTAGGGATAAAGCTTGGGATACATGGTGTCACAATAAGACCGATCACAACAGGCAGATTTTCCTCGAACTGCATAATAAAGCAAAAAATCAGGTAAGGCAAGTTAAGAAAAATCACTGCACAGAGCTACAAGTAAAACATACCACTAAACCCACAAATATTCTGGGCAGCTGTCAACCAAGTATTACAACCAGGCGAACCCATACCCCTCTCCCCATTGTCAGAGGAGATAATATAGAGATAGCTACCCAATTTAACAACCACTTCACTTCTTCCATCCTTAACCTAACTAGCAACAGCCAGCCTCGCACTTTCCCACAACCAATCAGCAACCCAAACTCACACCCTCCATTTACTCTCAAACCAGTTCCTACCAACACAATATACAAGCACCTCACTAAACTAAAACCCACCACTTTGGCAATCAACAAACTCCCTGCAGAGTACCTCAAAATTGCCACTAGTACTATAGCTTATCCCATCTCGATACTTAACAACCGGTCTATCAATGAGCATACAATTCCAGCCCTTTGGAAAACCTCCTACATAATACCCTTACACAAAGGTGGTCCCTCAATCGAACTTACCAACTACCATCCCATAGCAATCTTATCCCTCCTATCAAAAATCTTTGAAAAATGTATCCATTCTCAGCTGATGATACATTTACTTACAAATAGTCTCCTCACCAACACCCAACTTGGCTTTCATCCATTCCATAGCACCACCACAGCACTCATATTCTTCACCAACACTATCAATCAATATAGGAACCAAGGAAACCTAGTGACTGCCACTTTCCTTGATCTGTCCAAAGCATTTGATACAGTAACTCACAGCAAACTACTTACTACCTAGCCAAACTCACCCTAAACAACCCCTACTTGCTCCCCTCCTTGCTCTGGTTTCAAGACTACCTATCCAACCGCCAACAAGCAGTTAAGTGGCATAATTCCCTCTCCTCCCTTCTCCCAGTAACAGTAGGTGTACCACAGGGATCCATTCTGGGACCCCTACTATTTAATATCTTTACAAACACCCTCCACACCACCACCCAGGAAGCTACAATAGTCCAATATGCAGATGATACTACACTGATTTGTTCAGCCTCCACACTCCAAGCACTCCAGACTAAAACCCAAGAAGCCTTCTCCAGTATTGAAAACTGGTTAAAAACTCACAACTAATACTGAACCCCAAAAAGACTCAAAGTATGCTTTTCTACCTACCAAAACTATTAACTGCTCTGCTTTTTCTCTGTCAATTCTGCCAATAACACCCAGATCTCCCCAGTATCACAAGCTAAACTTCTTGATGTAATACTTGACCAAAACCTAAAGTTTGACAAACATATAGCACAAACCATATCCAAAGTCCATAAAAACTTGGAACCCTATACCGCTGCAAAAACTATCTAACCAAAAACACCAAAATTACTATATCCAGAACTCACCTTCTCTCTACATTGCTCTATGCATTCCCTGTATTAACAAACCTTAACAAGACAGACCTACACAAATTGTCTATGTGCTATAATAAAATAGCTAGATTCGCAGCCAATTCTAATTTCCGCTCCCACCACTGTCACTCACTAAAACAACTGGGTTGGCTAGAACTCCCCAACTTACTAAACTATAACCAACTCACCATGGCTCATTACTTGCTGTACCACCCAAACACAATTCCTTATCTCTCAGGCTTACTCAAATTTCACAATTCTGCTCACCAACTACGATCCACAAACGAAGCCCTTCTCGAAATAGCTAAGTGTAGACACAGTGCTGGTGAATCCCTCTACTCCTACACAGTTGCTAAAATCTGGAATTCTCTTCCACCAGATACCAGATTACAAAGCAGCAGTCCCAGCTTTAAAACCCAGTTAAAAGCCCACCTCAGTCTCATCTGGCATTGTACTTGTGCTGACCCTGGCTAGCCCAACTACCACCATTCAGATAAATGTTCAAACACACAGAAAAAAAAACTGCCATAACAAATTGTATTTTTAAATGTAAGTATATAACTGTATATACTATTACTGCACTTTCATACTCAAATACATTATATTTTCTGCTTTACTACTGTACGCTCTATATATTGTACACTTCTGTACCTTCTCATCATACTGTGCTATGATATACTATTGTTTGCTCTATTAATTTGTACTCATCTCTGACTTTTGTATGTTTATCATGTATGTGGAGCTTTTGTATTTTGTATTTTTTATGACTGTCATGTAAGTGGAGCTTTTCTCCCTGGGTGTCTGCTGAAAATGGACATCTGATTGCCCAGTCACACCAACCCGATAATGAAATATAAAATAACATAAAAATAATAAACTGATGCTGTTAGGCTCACTAATGCCATGTGCAGAAGTCTGTAGTGCATAGGAGATCTGGCAATATTCAGAGTATACGACGCCAAAAATAGAAGTCTATAGCACACAGACAATCTAACAATATTCACAAAGGTAATTCTGAAGGCAGACATCTGTAGTGCACAGAATATCTGGCAAAAATCAGAACAAGAATGTCAAAGGCAGAAGTCGGTATTGCACAAACAATCTTGACGATATTCAGGCCAAGTGATGCCAAAAGTAAAAGTATAGTGCAAAGATGATCTGGTGATATTCAGACCAGGTGATCCCAAAGGCTGAATTCTGCAGTGTACAGGTGATCTAGAAATATTCATCACAGGTGATACTCCATTTAAGTATATTAAGCAGTAGTAGCATATATAAGTATTCTAAGTAGTACTAGTACTTTATATAAGTGTACTAAATAGTATTAGTAGTATATATAAGTATACTAAGTAGTATTAGTAGTATATATAAATATATTAAGTAATAGTAGTAGATCTATGTATATTAACTAGTAATAGTATATATAAGTATTCTAAGCAGTAAATAGTATCAGTAGTATATTTAAGTATAGTAAGTAGTAGTAGTAGTATATATAAGTATACTAAGTAGTAGTAGTAGTATATAAGTATACTACATAGTATTAGCAGCATATATAAATACACTAAGTAGCATTCTTACACTTAGGTGGATTATTTGAAACAGTCTGGTTCTCAAGGTATGTAAAAGTGCTGCTGTATGCCAGTCTTCCTTCTCCTTATGAGAAGCGTGTACAGAATCTTTAAATTTCTGTTTCTTGTTGCACAGTTTATACCAGGCAGAAGTGTGCTTTCCCAAATAATGACTGCTATCTTCTGCTGCTGAATAACTCAGCGGCAAACATTGTACATATGCTGGATTGATTACTCCAAGTCTGCAGATTTACACAAAATATCTCAAATGAGAACACTACTGCAACATTTTTCAAATGGTAAAATGGCTACTAAGTAATATTCACATACACTGCTAAGTCTTTAAACACCTCTAATCCCTATGTCAAATCCTCTCAGAATTGCTCAATTTTTCTGACTCTTAAAACTTTATACATTTGATGGATGAAATGACAGATTTTCATACTTAATAATATTGAAAAACATCTTACCATTCCAGCCTCAACATTCAGGTCAAATGTTAATCCTGTTTGGGGGTCACTTAGCCAAGTTATGACTCCATGTACCTTATTCTTACTGCATTACTTAAACCTGAAAGATCCGTATTGTCCATAGGTCCTGTCATAGTATACAAGTAAAGAATTTGTTTTAATAAAGTAATGAAATAAACTAATTCACAGGTGTTGGACACTCCATACTATCAGTCCTTATTTTCTGCCTTCAAAGTTTACATTTTGTTATTTTGCTGTCTTAGACTTTATGGATATAATATGCATATTGCTATTATTTTTTAATTTGATCCAGCTGTATCAGGATATCTACACAATAATATTAAATAGGCAGGTTGACTTGGGCAGCTGTTATCTCATGCCTTACAAATAGCAAGTTTTCATGTGCTATTTTTTCACATTTTTTAACTCTTGTAGATGCTGTTTTATTGATTATAATGATTTTTATGTAGTTTAGATATTATTATAGAAGCTATCAGTAAAGCAGTGTAGTTTTTATAGCACTGTCTATTTGTAACCTGTTACCTGCAAAGTCATGCCACAGTCTTGATTATATAAAGTCTCTCAACTGCAAAATGTTTGACTTTAATTCCAATGGATTTTTATATAGAACACTTTGGAAATATACTGCTCTAATGTTTCATTGTAGGTAAGTTGTGTCTGAAAAAGCATACGTGTGGTCCAGCCTACCTGCTCAAAATAAACATGTTTTGTTTCTTTACACAATCCAAGGGCACAGTGTGTAAAATAAATGCTAGTAACGTCCACGGCATGTATATTTTTGGCTACTAATGTTTTGTTTCTGTGTCTGTGCTACAGTATAAAATACGCAAGGAAAGGAACAGGTCACAACAAATGTAACCTTTTAGTTGTAAGCGCTTTCATGCATATAAATACATGCACTTCTTCAGACAAACACAGAATTGTGTTAAAACACTTATATAAGCTTTGAATACCCAGCTGACCCATTTTATAAACAATCATCTAATTAATTATCTCTGCAAAAGTCTTTGATATATTTTACCAACTACCAAAATTTCTACATTGTGAAAATGGACACATGTATCAAGAGAAATTATATATGAAGATGTATATAAATCTATTTTGTGTGAATTATGACTTCAAAAATACTTTACAAAAACATTTTAAATGCAGCGTAAGAAAATATTACTTGTATATTTATACTATTTTCAAAATTAAAATATTGTAACTATGAATATGTTACTGGTACATAATCATGAATGTCAAATGTATATAAATAGATAAAATATATATATATTTTGTTTTGGAAAAATCAATAATTACGGATATGTATTGTATTGTTTTTTTCTATTTTCATTTACTCACTAATGTCTATGGTTTCAGAATATGGAATTAAGCATTCAATAGATACTTAGTTAAAAATGATTAAAAATGAATACATTTGACATTCATGATTATGTACCAGTAACATATTCATAGTTACAATATTTTAATTTTGAAAATAGTATACAAAATTTTTGATTTGTGCAGTTAGTTTTTTTTGTATTGCTGTTTTTACTGAAGTTGCTTTTTCACCTCTAGCAAATGGATAATTAATTAGATGATTGTTTATAAAATGGGTCCTGGGGGTATTCAAAGCTTATAAGTGTTTTAACACAATTCTGTGTTTGTCTGAAATCAAGTTTATTGCGTTGTCTGTTTCTGTGCTACAGTATATTTATCTTTTTTAAATAAACTGCCGATTCACAGAAGACACTAATTCTTCTCATTTTTACATATTTGTGGTACTACATCATTTCATTCCACAATACACAGTGTTTTTTGCCTTCATTTTCTGGTATCTGCTAGCATAAATAAATCTCTAATTTTGTTTTGCAAGAACTAGCAACAATGTACCTTATTGCCATGCATATACTTTCCACCACGGTTTCCATTTCTAGCATATTCTTGAATTTCTAGTACTTCAAGGTTTCATTTCCACTGTAATATATACCTGTTTTTAACCACTTTAGTTTCCACATGCCTCATCATATGCTCTGATAATCTTTATAACATTATTTCCACAGATGTTTCTGAATCAATAATCTAGCCAATTTGTTGTTTTTGCTTTCAAGAAAAGTTAATGCCATGTTCTTTTTTGTTTCAGTATGCACCATGCAACTTCAAGTCACTGTTTTGGCCTTAAAAAGCATGTACTCTTTTTTATCTTTAGATTTGCCACTACTGGTCCACCTTCTGTTAAAATAACATTTGTGA
>NC_056742.1:165809929-165814929 GCF_019279795.1 Protopterus annectens
TGTGTCAGTTGATAGTCCCCCCTTGTGCAGAGGGATGACTGTTGTCCCCCTTGTGCAGAGGGATGACTGTTGTCCTCCACTTTACTGGGACAAACCCTGACTGGAGACTCTGGTTAAGTAGAAATCCGAGTGGGTCTGCTAGGTCATGTTTCAAGCTATTTAATAGGCACCCTGGGATTCTGGCAGGACACACTGATGCCATGTTTCAAGCTTTAGAGAGTAAAGTGACAACCTGTTCTTTTGTGACAACAGACACATGGGATGTGACAGGAGGTGATGAGAGGGTGAAATCTGAGTTGAATTTATCAGCCAACAGGTTTGCTATTTCACCTGGCTCAGTACAGGTAGTGCCATCTATAGCCAACTCAGCACATTGCTGAGTGCTTCCCTTACAATTTTGGACATAACTAAAAAATGCTTTGTGGTTAGCCTTTGCTTGTGAGGCTATTTTAGTCTCGTGATTAGCTTTTCTGATTTGTCTGTTGGGACTAATGAGGGTTTGTTTTTTTTTTTTTGGTTGTACACCCTCCCACTTACTTCTAGACTGGAATTTCCTCTTTCTGTTGTATGATCTATTTATGCCAGGGGTCCACCAGGGTGGCTTGTTTTTCTGACTAGACCTGGGTTTAGTTTGTTGAGGTACTAGTCTTTCTATGCAGTTGTTTAAGTGGTTGTACAGGGCATTCATGTATAGTTCTGCATAAGTCTCCATGCCTTTGGGGTTAACGGAGCTTTAGCATTACCTATGCTATCACTTAATAGAAGGTAATTTGCCTTGGAAACATTTTTTAAGGTTTTAGGGTTTGATAAGGGTTCTACCCTTACATTTATTTTAAAGTAGACTGATTTATGATCCAATCTTACCAATGAAGGCATTACCCAGGGCGACTGCAATGCTCCCCCATGTTTTTTCAGAACTATGTTAAGGATATTTGAACCCCTAGTGCAGACCAGCTGTTCCAGACCATTTGCATCAACAAAGTCTAGGAATCTCTGGGCCTGCATTTTAGTGGTCATATATGTTTCCCACTTTATGGAGGGGGTAGTTAAAATCACCCATGAGTAGTGTGTTGGATTGGGCTGAATGGTAAGTGATTCTAGTAACTTCAGGTATGCAGAGTAGTTTTCATGGTTCATGGTTGGAAACTTGTAGCTATCGATGATATGGTGGGGGATTTTGCCCATGGTCAGCTGGACATGGTGTAGCTCAAGTGAGCTCATCCTGCTTGATCAATGTTGAGGTGTGATTGTTTTTTATGTAAATGGAAACATTTCCTCTTTTCATTTTTTCTTTTTCACAGGGTTTTCTAAATGTGTGATACACATTGTAGCCTTGTAGTGCTGAAGTGCTTTCTGCAGCCTTGAGCCCCATCTTTGTAACTTCACAGATTTAAACATTCTACAGGGTGAGGAGAGCTTCCAGAGAGTGCAGCTTCATGTTAATACTCCTACCATTGATCAGCAGTACCTTCAACTAGGCATTAGAAGAATTTGTTACGTTGGTAGGTCTGTTGGTTTGCACTGCCTAAAAAATCACTATGGGGTGGCTAATGCCATGACCCGTATTTGAAAGCAGTGACAGGTGCAAATCATCTCTGGCAAAGCAGTATGATCTGTCGATCATGTCATCCCAGGCTGACAAATACAGGGTCCCCTTGGAATGAAACCAATAGCTAAGCCATTTATTGAAGTCAATAATTTTCTATTTCTATTGCGGTAGCATTCTTGATGAGGGTAGAATGCTGCTCAGTGTGAGGCTCATACCAGCCTGTGACACATATTCAGAGAGGTCCATCCTGTCTCTCTTCATATAGTTCACGGATGTACTTCTCAGGTCATTCACACCCATATTGACTATGACTGAGTCATACTGATACTTGTAGTTGAGTGACCTGAGTGCCTGCATGATCTGTCTAATCCTGACCCCTGACAGACAACTGACTGTAACTCTCTCTTTATCCAACTTGGTGAGAGGGGAGACTGTGTGTCTCACAATGGAGTCTCCTATGACCAAGATGATTGAATATGTGGTGTTTTACCATAGGGGCTTATTTGTGGAGACACTGTGATGTATATTTTTACATGGTTAGAGTTGACTTTGATGTTGTTTTGTTTGCATGTGATTTGTGAGGGCAGCATACAGGAGGCCTCTGAGGTTTTGGGGAGTTACTTGTTTGCACCTCTGCATATGTAGATTTATGTGTTGAGACCTTTTTTAGTGAGATAAATGACTTGTATGTGTGCACTGACAACCTGTTTGTGATTTGATTCATCAGCATGTGAGAGACCTGTCTCAATTTTCATAGTGTAAATATATCTCTTGCATATTATATTTATCTGTATGTTTCAAGATTTGGTGGTTGTCAATATACATGAGACAAGTGCTACATTGCCTTAGCATGCCTGTGTCCACCAGGCTGCCCACAGAGATAGCAGGAAAATGTCCATCTATGGTTTCGGGATCTTTACTGTGGGTTTAACCACAGAGAACACTGGGGAGATTTAACTGGACTGGGATGATAGCACACAGACACACAATGGGTGTTATACTCAGAATGAACTGGCATCTATCTAACAAGGCAATGTTACTCTGTGCACAAATCAGATGCTCCCAGAACAGCAGGGGGACTGGGGAAGGTTGCAGAGACAGTTATTCTAAGTGAAATTTTAACTTGATAGCATTTGCATATACACAGGGCTCTGCTAACAGCTGCTGCATAGAAAGCAGCCTAGCTGAAACACTGGGATTATATAGAATCAGAAAAACAAGTTTTACAACAGCAAGGCCTACAGACCAATGAGGAAAACACAGAATAAGCTTTCATCCAGCAACCCCCAACTCAAATAGGTTTGCTACAGCACACTTTGGCCACAAGAGTGTGGTCAGAAAATCCTTGTAATGTAAAAATGATGGTTTTAGAGCTCAAGTACAGGGAATCCACACAATCTAGATACTACTGTCCTGTACAACTAGCAGATGCAATGCAATTAAGTACTAAAACAGCAGTGGAAACAGTTCAGCTTTGAAACTATACTAAAGTGTAAGAAGTGTAGAAATTAATACAGGTTTCTTATGCAGTACAGTAAAAGTAATCAGCAGAATTGCAAAATAATACTTATATTTATTTTCGTTCTATCAGCAGTGGATGACTTTAGATGCAGCAGATTCTCTGTAACTCTTAGGTGAAGTGGCCAAACCCATGTAAACACTAGGCTTATATAGAGCCAGAAAAACAAGTTTTTCAATAGCAAGATCTACAGACCAAACAGGAAAACACACAATAAGCTTTCAGCCAGAAGTCCACAGTTCAGATAGGTGTGCTACAGCACTCTAGTGTAGCAAGAGTGCAGTCAGAAAACTTTCTTAATGTAAAAATACTGATTTTAGAGCTCAAGTACCAGGAAACCATACAATCTACTTAATATTGTCCAGTAAAACTAGCAGACACAATGTAACTAAGTACTGCAGCAGTGGAAACCGTTCAGCTTTGAAATTATACTAAAGTGCGAGAAATGTAAGAATTAATACAGGATTCTTATGAAATACAGTAAAAATAATCATCAAAAGTGCAAAATGATACTTATTATCATTCTTTCAGCAGCGGATGGCTTTAGATGCACCAGATTCACTGCAACTCGCAGGTGAAGTAGCCAAACCAAGAGTAGCTCTGAGGAACTGAGCACAAGCCCACACAAACACTGGGCTTATATAGAATCAGAAAGAAAGGGTTTTTTTATTTATCAGGCTGTTTGCTTTTAGCAGCTGCCATATGCACAATCATGTGTACAGCTGAGATCTACAGATACTGTTCCTGTGAACATTCTTTTGTCAACATTCAGAAAGATGTTGTTGTTGGCCTAAATGAGAGCTAAGAATGTACTGAAAGCAGGTTAGTAGCCACACTGGGCATGAACAAGACCACAATTCTGCATATGTGAACAATTTTGATTATAACGCTTTTATGAATTATAGTAAGTGGAGGGAGAATCCGAGAGATTATTGCATTTGAGCAGTGGAGGTATGACCACTGACTGCTAAGGACTTGGAATAAGCCAATTTAAAAAGAGATAATTCAAAAAGGGAGGTTAAGTAGATTAGATATCTAAGCATTGGCTTTTTTAAAGTATATGACCTGCAGTGAAGCAAAATAGGATTGTTTTCTACATTTTAGAAAAGCAGAAATGGAGAGAACGGTATTGTGCTCATTAATGAATTTTGGACCTGCAACAGATTTACCAAAATAAAAAAAATTCCAGTAATTCATTGACTTTTTTAAAATTAATATATTAATTAATCTTATGCTGAGAAGTCAAAGAAGTGTCACAGAGGCAGATGGAGAATGGAATGAATTGATTGACTAAGAAATCTGCAAGGGTTGAGCAAAGGTGGGAACAACAAAGAAAAATGAGCCAATAAATGTAAGGTGAATGTTAACTACTTTGTTTTTTCTTCCAGAGAATATACTATGACAGTTCTCTGTTTTGGAAATCAAACTTAGTGGGCCTTGTGAACGTATGCCTGCTTTTCTGTTGACATCTCAGTAAGATATGAGGATTTACCATATGTGTAAGTGAAGAGGGAGGAGGCATTGCTTTGTATGCTGAAGAAAGCTTTGGCAAGTGTCTATTTACAACCTTAGCATAAGCTATGAAAATGACCCTAATGAACCCACCAGAGAAATTTCCAGTCTCCAGTCCCTAAGTAACACAGTCAACTACAAAGCAATGCATTGTGCATTGGATGACTACAGAAAAATTTCAGTTTAACACCTTTACTTGGTTGTACACTCAGCGACAGTAGGAGCGATACAAAGCACTATGCACCACAGAAAGTATGAGAGGACATGGAGATCTGTACAAAATTAAATATCTGGGACTATGAAGTACAGAATCTTAGTCATCATTCATAGATGCACTGCTTGTCATGAAACTTTCAGAAAGTCCACAGTACTATGTTATTATATAAATATAAATACTGGGCAATCATAACTCTCACACAC
>NC_056742.1:165819929-166034929 GCF_019279795.1 Protopterus annectens
ATGGGGAGTCTTTGGGACAAAAATCTATTCTGCCAACAAGTTCTATTAATGTCACAGACCAGGTTAAGGCCTTGCACATGGGTTGCGCGAGTGGAGTTTGTCTTACAGATATGCAGTGACTCCATCAAGGCTGGGTGTGAAATGGCCTTGTATGCCAGACACAGGTCACATCTGAGCAGTCTATATGAGACTGAGTAGAGGGACATGGCTTTTAGCCTGTCTGTATAGGATAGGTGTTTGAGACCCTGGATTTTCCTGGTCAGGAACCTCTGTGGTCTCTCCAACTGCTGCATGTGCTTGGCAAGGTAGCCAAGGAAGGGGGTATTGTACTCGATAATGGGTCTGATAAGGGAGAAGTACAGGGATGTTATGACCTCCTTGCTCCTGGATGAAACACCCTTATTTATGAGGTGGGCCATGTAGAAAGCCTTCCGTACAACAGAGGCAACGTGGTGGTCAAAAGTCAGGTTGCTATCAACCTGGGTGCCCAAGTCCCTCACGACTGATTGCATGCTTAGTACATTGTTATAAATGTGATAATTAGTGGGGATGACATTTTCCCCAAAGGGGATAATGATGCATTTCTTGGCATTCAGTTTGAGGCCATGCTTCTAGCACCAGTCATTTGTTTGCATAAGGCCCTCTTGCACAATGTTCACATCACTTGGGGAATTTAAGACAGCTCCCAGCTTGCAGTCATTTGCAAACTTGGTCAGCCACAGACCATTGGTTTTGGCTTGCACTTCAGAAAAGTATATTCCAAACAGTAGAGGCCCCAAGACCAATCCTTGGGGTGCACTGCTCATTACGGGTCTATTACTAGAGGTGGCGTCCCCCACTTTGACTGAGTGGGTTCTATCAGTGGGCCAGTTGGCTACCCATCTGGTATATGGGTTGATGCCTAGCTGGGGGAGTTTATCTATTATACCCAAGTGGGGAAGAGTGTCAAAGGCTTTGTCTAGGTCAAGGTAGGTGGTGTGCACCATCTTCCCTTTGTCCATGGCTTCAGTGATTGTTTAAAAGAAGACAACCAAGTTTAACAGGCATGATCTCCCTTTGAAAAAAAACAAACTGTGTGGGGTCAAGCATTTGGAGGTTGCCAATGTCCTTGTTTATAAGTTTATAAGGTCCATGATAATGTGTTCCATGGCCTTTCAGATCAGGCTAGTTAGGCTGATGGGCCTATAACTGCCTGGGTCAGTGGACGCTCCACCTTTGTGTAGAGGGATGACAGTGGCTGTCCTCCATTCAGCTGGGATGAAGCTGGTGCTCAGGCTTTGGTTGACTAGGGTGTCTAATGGAGCTGAGAGCTCATGGCTGAGTTCATGTAGGATACAGCCAGGGATGTTATCGGGTCCCATGGAGACTGTATTTTTTGCCTTTGAGATGGCATTTAGGACCTGCTCCCTGCTGATGAGGGGAGTGGAGGTGAAGTTTTCACTGAACCTGTCTGCCAGCAGGTTGGCTATATCTGTGGTGTTTGTGTATGTGGTGTTATTGACCACCAGTTCAGAGCAGATTTGGCTGTTGCCTTTGAGATTGTGTACGTATGTGAAGAAGGCCTTGTGATTGTCTTTGGTGGATGCGACCAATTTGGACTCGAAGTTAACCTTAGAGGATTTCACCAGTGACTTTATTTGCATGTTCAGACAAAGGAGAGATGTTCGTCGTCTCCCATTGCTGCAGTCCTGACTAATGGTCCATTGAGATCTGGCGTCGGTCATGGCCCGCATTGTCCTGAGCAGAAGCAGAATTTGCAAGTGCCAGACGGAGACCAAGTTGACATTTTATTTTTGTCTTTTTCTTGTCTCAGTATTGGGATGTCAGAAAAGTTAATAACTGTATTTTCTTGTGAAAGATTCCTCTTCAAGGGATTACCATTCCTCTGCATTCCTTGTTTAGGGCCTGAGTGCTACTTTTAATATATTAAGCGTCGGTTGGACTGTGCTAGGCTGGTGTTTGTTCTCACTGGCTCTTCTAGGAAGCGCAAAGAAAAGTCTTTACGTCGGTCCTGTTGAACCACTGGCTGCTTCAGTGGCTCTTTCTGACGGTGTGCCTGAGTGTCAAGGGGAGCCTTTGTTACTACAGGGGTGGCTTCTCCTTTGTTAGGCCAGGTTGAGGGTGCTCCTCTGTTGTCTGTGGCTCTCTAGGCAAAGGCCATTCTAAGTCCAAATCTTGCTTTCCCAGGGTCCAGCTCCTAGGAAGCACATGCTGAAGATGGCTGAAGATTTGATTTCTTTAATTAGGGGTTCCATGCCTCCCCCTCAGAAAGAGCCCAGGGTAGAGACGGGAGTTGAGGGTTTGGTTCAGTCTTCCATTGAGTCTGATTCCTCTGTGGAAAGCCTTCAGGATTTCCTCCTATTCTGATTCGGAGGCTGAGGATGCTTCTCTCTCCTCGTCCCCTCCAGAATTTTTTTTTTCTCTGAAACTTTGCATTCCATGAGGAACATTTCAAATGGGAGGGCCAGGATTATTCTGATTCTCGTAAAAGGCTGATAGAATTTTTGTTTTTGCCTCAGCACAGGCCCTTGGCTATTCCTCCTGTACTGGATGTTGTTCAGGATGTGTTTTCTGAGGCTGCCCTTAACGATTCTCTGCCTCCTGCCCCTGTTAAACCAGATAGATACTACAGGGGTTCGGAAGCTCACAAGTACTTGTTTAAGAGCCCTAGGGCTGATCCTGAAACTATTTCTCAAGGCCCCCAGGGGTAAGGCCTCTCTGTGGTTAAGAAATCCAGTTCCTGGACAAAGATGCTAGGCCCTGGATAGGTGGGGTAAAACTGTATACCTTCTACTTTGGCTATGAGGGCTTTGAATTGTCAGTTTCATATGCTCAAGTATCAGAATTTTTGTTAAGTCAATTGAAATGTAAAGTGGATGCTTTAGCTGAAGGTATTGACTGTAAGGAGCTTCAGGATTTAGTGCATGCTTCAGACCAGGTTGGGAAGCATTCTCTGCAGTGGTTTTGATGTTTTACAAGCTTCTTCCAGGGTGGCTGCTACTAGTTCTGTTGTTCGCAGACATGCCTGGCTTAAAGATCAGTCCTTGTCGGAGCATGTTAAAATGGATGCTCCTTTGCAGTCTGATGTTCTTTTGGCCCTCCTGTGGAATTAGTTTTGAAAAAATGGAGGAAAAAGCTAAATCTATGCAGACAGTGAAGGAATTTTTACAGGTTCAGCCTCCTAAATTCTATAGGAATTGGCCTGCTAAGGGATGGTCTTTGGCCCTGTTACTTCTAGGTCTTTGAGTTCGAAGCAGACCCAATGACCTGTGTGGACTCTTGTCTGCTGGCAGCACAGCTCCTCTGGAAATCTGGGACTTTTCAATGGAACTTGGAGGACAAATGGGTGTTGGACATTGTAACTCGAGGCTACAAATTTTATTTTCACACTTTCCGGATGTGCCTCATCAGCAAAATTGGAAGCACAGGCACAGATTTCTTCTCTGCTCAGTTGGGGAGCAATACAGGAAGTTCCTTCATGAAAGGGGCACAGGGTTTTTCGTCTTTTCTTAGTGCCAAAGAAAGGAAATACTTGAGGCCCATTCTGGATTTATCCATTCTAAACACCTTTCTCTAGAGAAATTCAAATTCAAAGATGTTAACACTGCAACAGCTGTTGCCTATGCTGGCAGGGATCACTGGATGGTGACTTTGATCTCAAGGAGGCCTATCTTCACATTCCTATCAGGCCCAGTTGCAGGAAATTCTTGAGGTTTCGGACTGGGAATTTGCATTATCAGTTCTCTGCATTGCCCTTGGCTTATCTATATTCACGAAAGTCCTAGCTCCAGTAATAGCTTTTCTCAGACTACGGGGAATTCAGATTTATCCCTATCTGGACGATTGTTTGATACTGGCTCAAGACAAGCACGACCTACTTGACATCTGCAGTGGTGATGACAGTTTTCAGATGCCTGGGGTATTCGTCCAGTCTAACGAGAGATGTGTTTTTGGGTGTGTGTGAGTCTGAATACAGCACCAGAGATGGCATTTTCCCCGGACAAACAAAGAAATCTTCACCAGTACTTACAGCTATCAGTCCTGTCCAGGCTGACTGCAAGGACAGTCCTTCAAGGGTTCATGGCATCTTGCATTCTAGTACTCCCAATGCCAAACTGCATATGAAGCTACAATGGTATCTCAAAAGCGTTTGGACTCAACATTCTTCCTTTGCAGAAGAAGGAATGTGTGTGGGGCTCAGGAATGTCACCTAAACAAGGGACTCAATTGCATATCAATATGAAGGAGATGCTGGCAGTTCAATTTGGACAACACAACTGTCATGTGGTACATCAACAAGCGACAAGCAATGCTCAGTTTCTGCCAGGGGAACAGCAGACAAAACTACCTCTGTTTTGCACAAGGCTGTTTCCTGTTGAGGAGTTTAATTCAGGGCCATTACCACGTTTTAGAGAATGAGGCCTTCAGCCCTCAACAAGTTTGTTTATGCTGATAAATGGAAGAGATTTTTTCTTTGGAGTTCAGCTACATTGCAATATTTGACTATGTTATTGGACAGCTCACTATGCTGGTGACCTCCTTTATTTTCACATCCATTGCTTAAAACAATTTCTTAGAGGGCAACTGACTTGAAGTTGTTGTCTTGGAAGACTGCTTTAGAAGGGTATCTGAAATTACAGGCCTCATGGCAGTGGAACCTTAAAGTGGTTTTAATGCATTGCATTTGCCTACTCATTCATTTGCTTTTTTTTATGCTGGCCCCCAAACTGAAGAAAAAAAGTTTGTTTGGTTTTGGATGTACATAGATTATTTCAGTTATTATTTTGTTCAAACCAAAGTTTTCAGTTGTCATCAGTTTTGTTTTTTGTTGCTGTGACTTGACTTGGAGAGCTGTCTCGAAAACAAACTATTTCCAAAAGGGATGGCCATTGTATTGCTTTTTTGTTATTCTCATCATGTAAAGAGGTTCCAGTTGGGATCAGCTTACAGGGCATGTCTGCAGCTCCTCAGGCTATTTAGTCTGACATCTGAGGCAAGAAAGTCAGGACTGCAGCAATGGAGATCCTCGAACATCTACATTTATGGTAGGTACAAAACTGTACTATTGCTTCCAACTTGGCATCTGCTCTTTCTTGGCCCTGGACAGCAATTTTTTTCCTTCTAATATAGTTTGTTTATTGTTGCTGCCTACCAGACAGGTTTACTCTTCCTTGAGGAAGATGATTTGGTCCTGTCAGGTATTGCTGAGTCCATACAGCTATGTAGGTGATCATATAGTTTTTTGGTGTGGGCTTGGACATTAATGCTAGTTCCAACTGAAGGGACGGTGGCTGTGAAGCTGGTTATACCTGCTCTGAGGAGATTGTAGTCAGCTTTGGAAAGGTTTTTTCATTTGACCCTGACTGGGGGGGGGGGTCAGGGGAGATGGTGACTTCAAAAGTGATTGCTTTATGGTCAGATCTTACCAAGGAGGATGACACTGGAGGAACGCTACAGTGGCTACTCATGTTGGTTAGGACCAGGTCCAAGATATTTTTACTTCTCGTAGGGGTGTTGACCAGCTGATCCAATGCATTGGCATTGACGAAGTGACTATGAGCACTAAGTGAACTCAAGAAAAACATAACATATACATTTTTTAGAAAGAGAAGATAAATAGTATGCCTACTTCTTCCAGTCCTTATTATCTCAGTATGATTTTTTTCAGACCTCTAACCTTTTCTAGTTTAACATTTTCAGAAATACATTGACTGCACAAACAATGTTAACATTTAAGGAATTTTATTTATTTGCTTATCTGCTGCATTAAGCTCATTATTTCATGTTTCTTCAAACTCATTGCTAACATGATAATTAACTCTGAAACAGAAGCAGTAGACATTTTCTTTATCAACACTGAGGTGGTGGTGTCTTTTTCAACAGTTTGTGCCAAAACCAGCATATCGTTCAAAAGAAGAAAATCAGACTATACACAGACTACATTATGGGCAATGGCAAGTCTTCAAGAAAGGCTAGCAGTGAAAAAAGCAAAAAAAAAATACATTCTATTAGAGGAAATAGTTATACATAAGAAAGTATGTGAAATAAAATACCTGCTGTGATAATATTTTTTTAAACTGATAATAAGAGGAAAAATACTATACAAAGAAATGCTTAAGCACATCAGCTACATTGGCCTCTTCTCAGACAAGCAGATGAATTCGGAAATCCATTGCTACCACCTTTGGTAACAGATGCAGTCCACAGTAATATCAACAATGGCCTCATTACAGCTGGGATATTTGTTGATATGCCTAAAGCATTTAAAACTGTAAACCACAGACTACTCATCACCAAATTGCTTGCATTTAACTGTTTTAATATGATACAATGGTTACAAAGCTATCTTGAAAACAGAGCATTTCAATCCTTTCTAACAAACAACTTCCTACAAAATGCACCTTCAGTACAGGTGTCCCACAGGGTTCAGTTCTAAGGCACTTCCTTTTCTGATTATTTACTAATGCTCTTACAGAAGACCATCTTCTCAGTGAAAGTCACTTTATACACTGGCAACATACTACTTCTAGAATAAAAAAATCACCTCAAGCCTGCAAGCCCAACTCTTGCAGTCCTTTACAAGCCTCTGCACCTGGCCAGTCTCCTCATTAACCATAAAAAGAGCAACATAATGCTCTCCTCAACCCTTACAAACTACCACACGTTATAGTTACTGACCACCATAACAATAATATTTCTAATGTGTCAGAAGACAAATATGTAGGCCTTACATTCGGCCTCTCCCTTACCTTCATGGCAACCTAGAGATAATAAGATCACATAAAAACTAAAATTATACCATAAAATGTCACACCTTCTCTCTCCTGCTTCTCACATTTCTCGTTGTAAAATATACTTCTTGCTAAACTGTAATATGTGTTTAATACAGTGCATCTTTCACTCCTCCTGCAACACTCGCAGGCTTCAGACTGCAGAAAACAAAGTATGCAAATATGTATTGCTTGCAGTCTCTCTTATGCATCAATGCAGCCTGCTTAAGAAACTCAGTTGACTACGTTTCACTGAAAACTCAACTTTCCTCCTAGGTGCACTGAAATGCAAAGTATTAAATGAAGGTTTACTGTCGTCAAATTAGAAGAAAAACTCCTTCTCAGATGACAGTCATACTCAGTAAGAGACAGCCAAGAAAATGTTATTTTCCTGAGTAAACCAACTTTCCAAGTAGTTATTGAAGAGCATACATTCGTTATTGAAGAGCATACATTCTTTAGACTGGGCCCTGCCCTATGAAACAAACTCCCACCAGAAATGAGGGGTCAATACTATCTTCAGTGATTTATGGAAATCCTTGTTGAACAGCTCCACAGTGAGACAACATTTAAATGCTTCAGGGATAATGGTTAGCAAGATCACTCAGACAGGACTCTAATCTAAAGCCCGCCCAGGAGTGTGCCCAATGGTTTACCTTCATATTGTCGATCACAGTATGGTCGACCGGACCCGCTTCTGCGAATACCTAAGTGCTACTGTCCAAAACGTCGAACACCACATTTCCGAACGGCAAAATCTTGCCCACTTTTTGACCATTGGTAGCATTGGTGTGGAGATGTGACACAGTTGGAAATGTCGAAATTCTATGTTGGAAGGATTCGCGGTTCTGGTTTCGCGGAAATGGTTCGATGAAGTGGCCGATCGATTATGTGTGATCAACAATATGAAGGTAAACCGTGGCCAATACTTTAATATGTTGTATATTGTGATATGAAACCAAATCTTTAATCTAATGTACATAGTATATGTAGTGTATATAATCTTGTAACCATTGAGCTCAGTCTACTCATTAACCTGCTAGAATTCAAATATATTATTTCTTTGCTAGGCAGGGAATCTAACTTAGTCTTTATAGCTGTATGTACATGTGATTCCTGTTTGCTCCTTATCCTAATTTCAGAGCAAGTTCCTCAATTATATTTAGCTGATGTATCATAAATACACATTTTGTTGACTTCAGTTTCACTCCACTAAGCTTTTGTCTTCAGTTTACCTCACTATGCTTCCTATCTTGAAATAGTAGATCTGTAGTCAATCAGACTGTAAAGCTGAACAAGTGTATAATTATTGTGGGAATTGAAGTATTACTACCCTGTGTTTCTGGTCGGGGTTGAAAAGGGTCGTTGGACCAACTTACTCACCCAGTTAAAACAGTAAGTAAATAAATAACCAAGCTAAGAGTGATTAAAATGAAAAGACTTGCAAACAAGACAGCACAATGCATTCTTCATTAAGTAAATGGAGACACTGGAAGAGATGCAGTCAGAAAGTATCATCTATCTATCATATGTCTAGATGTGTGGCAAAAATAGATATGGAAGTGCACACAAGGAAATCAAAAATAAACTCAAGCACAAGAAAAAAATATGTATCAAAGAGTATTAAAGTAGAGAAAAGTAGAAATACACATGGTGTAAATAAATACAAGAAAAATCATAAACACTGGAACTGCGATATACCACCTTAGTTTAACCTACTCTTATTTCATTCTTAGTAATTGTTGTTAATTCCATCCAACAGTTTAAACTGATGACAAAACTATGTCCATCATCTACTTCTCATTGTTGTATTGTGCTTTCTTACTATTGAGTGTTGTCATTTGTTCAATATGATACAAGGTAAACCTGAAAGTTCTGCTTTATTTCAATGCTACTAGCCCCAAAGTATGTAAAGTTTTCTGACTTACAAATATTAATAAGTATCATGCAAATTTGCAAACTTTAATTATGTATATCCAAACATGTAAGGCCCATTATGTATTTAGGTTTTATAGGTTCATAGGTTTATACTAGGCTATCTGCCCTGGGGCATTTACAAGCCTAGCCAGAGTGTGGTTGGCTTTCGCCACCCTTTTAGATCGGTTTACTGTGCCTCTGTAGAGTAGGTCACAGAAGATAGCCCTTTTAAGGTTAGTTTACTGTGCCCCTGTCTAGCAGGGACACAGAAGAGATCCCAGGAGTGAACTTATGATCTCCCATCCACTCGTCAAGATTTCTCTTGAAGAGGGTCAGTGAGGGGCTCTGCCTAACATGGACTGGGATTCTGTTCCAGAGTGAGGGCAGCCTCTGGGATATGAATCTGTCCCTCCAGCATGTCCTATTTATTTCTGTGCTGAGGTTTAAGTCCCTGGAGCATATAGCTCTAAGGGATTTGGATTTCCTGAGGTGGAGCATGCCCATTAACTCTGGGTTGGACATGGCTTTATATGGCAGGCATAGATCACCTCTGAGTAGGCGGTAAGCAATGGAGTAGAGCTGGAGTTTCTTTAGCCGAACTGCATAGGGCATCTGTTTGAGTCCCTTGATCCTCTTGGTGAGGTACTTTTGGGGCCTCTCCAGTTGCTGCAGGTGTTGGGTAAGGTACATTCCAAATGGGGCATTGTATTCAATTATGGGCCTGATGAGTAGAGGGGCACAATGACCTCTCTTGTTCTAGATGTGAACCCTTTCATGATAAGGTGGGCTATATAGAAGGTCTTTCTAACCACTCTGGCAACGTGATTGTCAAAAGAGAGGTTTCTATCTACTTGGGTCCCCAAATCCCTAATTACTTCTTCCGTACTTAATGGATTACCACCTATGTGGTAATTTGTGGGCACTTTGTTTTTACCAAATGGGATGACTATGCAGTTTTTGGCATTTAACTTAAGGCCATGGCTCTGGCACCAGTTATCCGTCTCTGTGAGACCCTTTTGGATGATGCTTGTGTCAGCCGGAGAGTCGATTATGGTGCCCAGCTTGCAGTCATCTGCGAACTTGGTAAGCCATAGTCCTCCCATATTAGCCTGTACCTCAGAGAAGTATATACCGAACAAGAGAGGTCCCAGGACAGAGCCTTGTGGGATGCCGCTTGTAACTGATTTGGAGTCTGACATGGCACCTGCAATACTGACCATGTGGGTTCTATCCCTGAGCCAGTTTGCAAACCATCTTGTGACATAGGGGTTGATATTTAAGCTGGTGAGCTTATTTATGATGCCCGAGTGGGGTATTGTGTCAAAGGCTTTTGCAAGGTCCAGGTAGGCCGTGTGGACTACCTTCCCTTCATCTATGGCCTTGGTAACTGTTTCAAAGAAGTCGACCAGGTTCAAGAGGCAAGATCTGCCCTTAACAAAGCCAAATTGGGTGGGATCCAGTGTCTGGAGGTTTCCAATGTCCTTGTTTATGAGTTCCATGATGATACGCTCCATAGCTTTGCAGACCAGACTAGTCAGGCTTATAGGATGATAGATTCCTGGGTCCGTTGTGGGACCATCTTTGTGGAGCGGGACCACTGTTGCTGTACGCCATTCCTTGGGTACATATCCTGTAGCAAGGCTGAGATTGAACAGTGACTTTATGTGAAGGTTTAGTTCTTCTTGGAGCTCGTGTAAGACGCAGTCCAGGACACTGTCTGGTCCCATTGATGCTGTGTTTCTTGCTTTGGAGAGGGCAGCTCTCACCTGTGCATTTGTGATGCCAGGGATGCTAAGTTCTGTTGGGATAGACATTTGGTCTTTTGGGGGGGAAGGGGGGGATTTGCACTGAACCTGTCTACCAGGATGTTGGCAATGTCTGTGGGATCAGTGTATTTTTTGTCATTTTGTACTAACTCAGAGCATATCTGGGAGTTGCCCCCCAGATTCCTGACATAACTAAAGAAGGCCTTGTGATTATCTTTAGTGTCTTGTGCAATTTTTCTTTCAAAGCTGTCCTTAGATAATTTTATGAGGGATCGTAGTTTCTTGCTAGTACAGATCAGAGATGCCTTCCCTTTTTGGGATTTTGCTCTATCATGTAGTAGCTTCCTCCTTTTGTTGTATAGCTTATTTATGGCTGGGGTCCACCACACTGGTCTTCTGCCTTTGGAGGAGTGAGTCTTGGTTTTATTTGGGATAGCAAGATCCATGCATTCCTGTAGGTGTCCATAGAATGCATTTGTAAAGGATTTTGCTGTTTGGGCAGTATTTTCCACTGGACAAGTGGCTTTGAAGGATTTCACCTCTGTTTTGAGGAAGTGTGAAATTTGCTTTTGAGAAAATTTTCACCGTGATTTCCTTGGCTGTGGGTGGGGATGGGATATGGATGTCCAGTGAGATTAATTTATGGTCTGATCTTACCAATGAGGGACATACCTCTGGTGTGGAACATAGAGTCCCCATGTTGTTGATGACCAGGTCCAATATGTTATCCCCTCTTGTGGGAGTGGTGACCAGTTGTTCCATAGCATTTGAGTTTATAAATTCTAGGAACCATTGGGCAAGGGTGTTGGGGCTTGAGTAGTTTTCCCAGTCGATGTTTGGGTAGTTGAAGTCACCCAATGTTATTGTGTTTGGAGAGACCTTCATATTCTCCAGTGTTCTCAGGAAGGCCGAGTGGGTTTCCTGAGTTTGGGAGGGTGGTCTGTAGCAGGCTACAAACTGAAAGGCAGTTTTGCCCACTGTTAACTGTACATGGATGGTCTCCGATGCTTCGTGTAGTGCCACTAACCTGGAGGTATGGGTAACTTTGATGAATATGGATACTCCCCCTCCTTTTGTGGTTCGGTCCGAGTTTTGGTGCCGAAAAGCATGGTATGAGGTATAATCTGGTAGTGCTGGGGTGCTCTCTGGGGCCTTGAACCAGGTCTCTGTCACTGCACAGATATCGATATTCTCCATACTGAGTAGAGCCTCGAGTGTGTACATCTTGAGGTTTAGACTTCTGGCATTGAGCAGCATTACCCTTAGTTTTTTTTTTCTTGTGTTGTCTATGGAGGTGGGTTTGTCTTTTGAGCCTTGCCTAAAAAAGGCACTATGGGGGTGGCAAGAGCCATAGCCAGTATTCGAAAGCCCAGGGGTGACAGGTGCAAGCCATCCCTAGTGAAGCAATGTGGCTTGTCAAGCATGTCATTCCAGGCTGACAGATACTGAATCCCCTTTGAATGACACCAGTACTTTAGCCAGTTGTTAAAATTGATCATTTTGTCTTTATACTGTGGCATCATTCTTGGTGAGGGCAAGATGCTACTCAAGGTCAGGGTCATACCGGTCTGGGCTACATGATCAGAGAGCTCCTCTATGTCTCTTTTCATGTAGTCCAGGGAGGTACGTCTCAGGTCATTCACACCAGCATGGACAATGACGGAGTCATATTTGTACTTGCTTTGGAGTGACCGGAGTGCTTGTGTTATGTGGTGGATCCTGGCACCCAACAGGCAGCTTACAGTGACCGTCTCCTTATTCAGTCTGGTGAGAGGGACGTCAGTGTGTCTGACAATAGAGTTCCCTATTACAAGTGTGTTAGGTGTGTTGTTTAGCCTTAAGGGCTGTGGCTGTGTGGCACACTGACTTTGTGAAATATGTGATACATGGGTATTGTTGCGGGTTAGCGGTTGCTTGGATGTCTGCTTTAGAGGTCTATGCTGCTTTGGCAGATTTTTATTTAGAGCCTTCAAGTATGTTTTTGTGTGTTTATGTGTTTGGTTTGCTGATGTGATAGGTCTATGTGAGACTGGAATAGTGGTGTGTGTGGTTACCTTCTCCTCCTGACTGACTGTGCCAGTGCTGGGTTGAGAGAGCTCAGCCTCCAGTTTGGCTATATAGTTGCATCTCTCACATATATTTGAGTTTGATGGGAGGAGGAGAGGGTGGTCTGTGTACATAAGGCAGTTGTAACATTGCCTCAAGATACCCAGATTCACCAGCTGGACTAGAGAGTAAACCCGAAAATGACTATTGGACATGCCAGAACAGTATAATGAACAGTTTTTTGACTGATCAGAAAGGAACAGTGGGGAGCCAAGTACTTATAAGGAGTATAAGAGGGAGTAGTGCTTTAGTTAGTGTTTACTTATAAGATCAAGTACAGGGCTTTAGAACGAAAATAGAGTGTTTACTTTGAGATTTTGAACAGTTCTAAGGGAAAAAGTGAAGAGCAGACTTTGTGGAGCCGGAAATACTTTAAACCCCTTTAAGCGGCGCTGCCCGATGCTGCGCTATGTGCAAAATCGCACAAAAGCAGGTTTTAAGGCAGGGAACTTGAAAGAGCTAGGAATTAGCCCAAAACGTTTCTAGACAGTAACCACTCCTACAGGGGAAGGCAGGCTGTTCAGTGTTAATCACTGCCACTGATGAACACAGAGACTTCCCTTTAGCCCAAGCAAGCACTGGCCTCCAAGAAACTTACAAACAGTTCAGAACAGCAAATCTGTAACTGAACTTTTTTAAATTTCAGAAAGTGGGAAAAAAGCAAGATTTTTTTTTTTTTTTTTTTTTTTAGTTTAAAGGTAGCAGAGATACACAAGTAGCAAACTAGTCAGAACAGTGCAATAAATGTCCCCACACTTGAGTGCTAGGCCAGAGTCAGGGAAAATGCAATTTTAAGAAAAAAAACAATTTTAAATTAAGTGCAACACAGGAAATGCAGTAAACAGGCTCTAGATGTGTTCTAAATACTGTTTCTAATACAGATATCAACTTTAGCAAGCCGGAAAATGTCGAAAAGTAGGCGGCAAAGCAGAAATTTTATACAAAAAATCAGAAGAAAATCCTTAAAATCTCAAAAGTGGCTCCTTTCTTCTCTCAGCATTTTCTCCCCTTGGTAGGTGCTTCAGCAACAACTATCAAGCCTGGAAAGATGCCAAAACCATGAGGCAGCAGGGTTTCAAGAGAGAGAGATTAAGGAGTTTGGAATTGACCCAAAATGGCCAAAAAACTGCAGTTTCTATGCAGTAACCACTCCTACAGGGGCAGGCAGGCTGTTCAGTGTTAATCACTGCCACTGATGAACACAGAGACTTCCCTTTAGCCCAAGCAAGCACTTGCCTCCAAGAAACTTAACAACAGTTCAGAACAGCAAATCTGTAACTGAACTTTTTTAAATTTCAGAAAGTGGGGAAAAAAGCAAGATTTTTTTTGTTTTAGTTTAAAATGTAGCAGAGATACACAAGTAGCAAACTAGTCAGAACAGTGCAATAAATGACCCCACACTTGAGTGCTAGGCCAGAGTCAGGTAAAATGCAATTTTAAGAAAAAAATAATTTTAAATTAAGTGCAACACAGGAAATGCAGTAAACAAGCTCTAGATATGTTCTAAATACTGTTTCTAATACAGATATCAACTTTAGCAAGCTGGAAAATGCCAAAAAGTAGGCGGCAAAGCAGAAATTTTATACAAAAAAATCAGAAGAAAATACTTAAAATCTCAAAACTGGCTCCTTTCTTCTCTCAGCGTTTTCTCCCCTTGGTAGGCACTTCAGCAACAACTATCAAGCCTGGAAAGAAGGTTTGCCTCCATGAGTTCTACCATAGATGTCTAAGCTCTCTCTAGAACAGAGCGACTATAGCACATTATGACTACTGAGAAAAAATAAAATAGTTTGCAGTGAACTGTTTGCTACTACCTCATAGCACTTTTGGAAATTACAGTAGTGAATCTGTGGCCATGCTGAAGCCACAAGTACTTACTTATTTATTTTAACTAGGTCCCTATATAAGACTCATGAACAATAACTGTAATAGATAAAAAAATAACAGTTTTAGTGACATCACATTAATATATAGATGCAAAAGCCTTCCCAATGAAATGTTGAAAGTCTGGGTAGAGCATTTGTTGTGAACAGTGAACTGTACAATTACTTATCGTGTACCAGAAACAAAACAAGGTTCATTGACCTCAGATGCGCACATTGCTAATCAGTGAACTTGAGCAAACAGTCTAACACAGCATAATTATCTTTCACCCTCCCTGAGTGAGGTTCACTTCACTTCATGCATACTGCCCTCCACCAATAGCTCCCATGTCCGTAGCAATTTCCTTGCTTCCCTGCCTAGATTTTCTCAAGTCTGCATAAATTCTATATTGGGTGATCATTTGAAATCGGCCATAGACTAGTGTGGCAAACCCAATCAATAAAAGTAAATAAAAGATAATGTAAAGAGATACATGTATATGTACTAATTAACTTTGCAACAGATATGGATAATATGCTCACACAGAGACAAGTAAAGGAGAGGATGGATCAAAGAATGAACCTAGTATCGTCATAGTGTTAGCCAGGGTTTTGTCAACTCACAGACCAGTGCTCCGCCTTCATCTAGTAGAAAGAGGAAGGTTTATGGTTACAGGAAACATAACACTAAACTTTGTGGAAGCATGAATTTTATCAGCAGTTTCTCATTCAAGCTTGAGTATAAACTGAAAAAACAAACTGTTGAATGTACAGCTGCAATATGTGGTTGCACCATGTTGGGAATATGTTTCTTTCCACCAACATGCAACAACCTGAGAGTCAATTTATTTTCATTAAGGGTTGCAGGGTACACAGGTTTCTGCATGAAAGATGTGGAGGCTCTATCATAGGTAAAGTAGTTCTCTTTACCATGCAGTCATCACATGCTGCTGTGGTCAATTTAATTTTCAGCAAGTCGCATTCTCAGATGATTGTTGCAAATAAGAGAGCTTTTGGTAATGGGATGCAGTACTAAGGCTTTAGGTCACTGCAGACAGAGAGTTAAATCCATGAGATGATTTCAGAGGTAAATCCATGGGAACACGTACACCTATATTATGCTCCACACCTCTATATGTGGGGAGTAAACTTGAAATATGACTATTGCCTGAAATATGCTAGGCTGCACATTGCATCGGCCTCCTGTTCCTTGTGTTATCACCTGAAATCTGAAGGAAAAAAATATTTCTGAAAAATAATGATTCATAAACACAATTAGCATTAGTATGACTGAGATTGACTAATATGATGAGATTTGCAGCACAGTGGGAAGGAGTGTGAAACAGGAAAGCAATGTACATCTAATCTAACAATATGACATGATTCAAGCTATTATTTTCCAGTTTTCATGGTATTAAATTGTAATATCAGATTAAAAGTCAGTGTAAGTTATATGTGACCTTTGCTGGTGTAATATTCCTAAAACACAGAAAGGCATTTGCAGGAAAAAGATCATCGCAAATGTTCATAACTGCCTGCATGCCATTTATTCAGCTTTCACATAAACTGTTGTATTTTAAACGTTTTTTTTTTTCAAATTAATAAATATGTTCATGAAAGAATCTAAAATGTGCTAAAGTCCAATAAACCTTATTGTACTTTTATGAAATGACCTCACGTTTCTTATAAAAAGAACCATGTAAGTACAGTATACACAACCGAAAATGTGCAAAACATATTGATGTTTTGAAAATTACTGTTAAAATGTAAAATGTCACTAATTCTAATAGTGCCATTTTTCAGTGAACATGGGAGTCAAGTCATAGCATTTCACACATAAGATTTCAAGCTATATTTTATAAAATGATTATTGTACTTTTTATTTTAAAAAAAGAGTAAAACAAATGTCATTTACTTATAAATGTCTAACCATTGCTGAATTAAGAAGGTTGAATCATAAAAGTGTAAATTTTAGATAAGAACAGCAGGGTAGGTAGTACAATGTTGCATAAAATACAAGCACAGGACTGACTGTTTACTGTTTTAGTTCATACCCAATACAATATATGACACAAATGGACAATGGGAGTCTTGAAGGTCTGTTTACTAATTGCATGTGGAAAAAGTCAATAAATATACCCCCCTTTTTTTTGCTAAAGGTTCTGTCTACTTGAAGGCTACATTCAAGGTACCAGGAACTATAATGGCTGAATAAACATTTTACTTATTAAAATATGCTGGTTTAGTTGTCTTGCAGACATATATCAGACATACAAACAACTTTTTATCTTAAGTTACAAAGTGCCATTCTTTGAAAATGAGAATGTTTACTAAAAGTTGGATAACACTCTACTGCTAATTTTACACCATTGGTCATAGGTTTGGTTCCTGAAGTTATGAAATTATATCCTTACATATGAGGCAATACTCCCAATTATTATTATTATTATTATTATTATTATGTGCAAATGTAGCTATACTTAAAGTTACAAGTAACAGCAGGGGGATTATGAGTAGAAGCAAGTCCAGTGTTAGATAGTATTAGCAATATTACTGTTAGTGCAAAAGCTAAGAATTATCTTAAGCTTAGCTTTATTTTTTTGCATCTGGGAAAAGATGAACTAGGCACCCCCTTATGTTGCTTTCAGCCTGTGGTCATTATTTTTTAAACGCTTTGTAAGACAGAAATAGCTCAACGCATTCATCAACAGATGTTTTTAAAAGTTTATTTCTGTTATGAGAAGCATTATAAAAAAATAAATAAATAAATAAACAAATCACATTAATTAGTAAAAGCCCCTTTTAAGTCCATTGAATTATGCATTTTCTATTGCAGCTTCACTAATTTGTCAGATGCTTCTACAGAGACGTGATACATGCATACATAAGCAGCTGTGAAAGATCATAAACTGCAGGGTGTTATGTAAGCCTCCTAATATAAATGAGGCAAACTTGGCAAGGCACTTATAGGACAGAGGCCAACATTCCTCATGCCTTGACCTGACAGTGCTGGATAATATAGTATTTAAAGGCATTACATCTGTTAAACTACTTTCAATGCACTATAAAACTGAATGAGGTTGAAAGAGACTGCTACAAACTTGTATATGTCATATAAAGATTTCATCCAGCTGGCTTGCAACATGAAAAATGCTTAGATGAAATTTATTTTGTTACTAACCTGATTAAAGAATGCATTTTCCCTTTTAAAAAGATGGCCCCATCTGGACAACAACGTGTTAGCATTTTAGATTTCTACTTCATATGAACAAAGTATATGGTTTAAAAGTGAGCATATCAAGCCAAACAAATATGCATTTCAAGCATTTACAAACAAATGTAGGATTCTAATACCTTTGTAAGTAAAAGTCACAATACTTAAAGTTCTCAAAGAGATGACTTGTGAATAATAAAGTACATGGTATAAAGGTCTTCAACAATGTAAACATACAATGCTCAATATACATTGTCTAAACATAGAAACAAATTAATGAAATAAAATGTTTCCAAAGAAAGGAAACAATCTCCTGAAACTGTATGGATTTGTCAGAGGACTAAACTAGAAGATAAAGTAGCCATGATAATTGCCAAGAATCTACAGAAGAAAGACTCTGATGCTTTAATTCTGTATTTATATATTTATTTGTTAATTTATTGTTTTTTGTTTGTTTATTTGTTTGTTTGTTTTGCAGTGGCCTATTAATATTACCAAAACATTGACACTTATTGAATCTGCATTGTCAGATGACTAGATTGCAAGAAAATGTTTCCCCTTTAAATACTTCAAAATGTAACAAAAATGTGTGCACTGGTTATAGAAAGCAGGGCTGTTCGTTTTCACATTATATGTCTTTACTGGCACAAAACAACTAAGTGTTCTTGAGTGGTATTTATATAGTCTCATGCTATGAGACTCTGTCCAAACAATGTATGTGAGAGCTATGTAGCTTTTTAAATTTGCCCAATCATAATTCTGAGGAGCTTTAAAAACTTCTCTGTTTTCACACATCCATCAGAAGGCATATTTCATCAATGGTGCATAAGATGATTTATTTGATTTTTTATTCTCCTCATGGATAACGTTAACTTTATATCTCAAAGACTTATATATATATATATATATATATATATATATATATATATATATATATATATAAAATAAACTCCCCCTCAATTAAATTTAGCCAGTTAATTCACACCTGCAAGAAGGAATTGGATGACACCATGAGCACATGAAAGTTCCTACATAGAATTCTGGGGCCTTACGCTCCTCAGTGGCAATAGGCTTTAAACCTGCTCACCAAACCTATGAACCTAAGATTATTAACTTCAGTGAACAGGGAGACCTTGTTACATGTGAGGTTCACATTACATAATAGTGATGTCATTACAGTATGTCATGTCTATGCCACATAATTAGTTTGTTTTCTTGCCTACATAGGTGCGGTAACACAGCAATATGGAATACTGAGTATATGCAGCAGCATGCCTAAATTAGTTTTCTAAAAACACCCATGAGGAAGTGCACAGAGCACCATCTGTAAAGTTAATATCTGCTTCATTTCTTGCCAAATTGTAGTTCCAAAATCAGTGGTTAAACTGCTGTGCATAGCAAAATCAAGAAGTCATCTAATGATTGTTATTTGTTAGGTGCTTTGCTTTGGAGACTGTAGTTAGCTGTCAGCAAATGTTTAACCAATATATGATATATATCTGTTTATTTATTAAGATAGGTAGGTAGATTTGCCCGATAGGTACTTTATAGCTGTGACCCTGTTGTATATAAAAACAAAACAACTGTAACTGGCATAATCTGCATTAAATAATGGTACATAGCTCTGTAGAGTGGATCATTTCTGCAGCAGTACAAATAATGTCATTTGTAGATATATCCCAATATTCCAGTTGAGCTGAAAATGTCAATCTAGGACCATTTATATACAAAGCTATTACTTTTAATCAGAGTTCAAAACTTGCAGGTTAGTTCTTTGGCCAGTTATAAGTGCCACTTGCATGAAAGTGATTATATAGGGCTGAAGTTAAACTGTGGCTCTGTACTGAAGGACATCAGTTTTGATGGGTGGAAATTCCACACTTTGGGACCCTAGCAGGAGGAGGTTTTTGGAAGCAAAATAAAAAATATGTAGGTGGAAGGGATTTATGTAAGAACAGCTTAAGCTACAAGTGGATGTTATGACCTTGAAATGGGAGCCTAAAGAAGATAAATGATATTGACAGAGAATCTTATACATTAATAACTAAATGTCTATAATGGCTGTTTTTGAGATGGGTAGGAAACCAGCCTCAGCAAAAGGGTGCAGTGATGTTTAAAACACAGTGACTGAAACATTAATCTATTAATTTTCTAAAGTTGATCTTGAAATCTGGTGCAATTTGTAATGATTCAAGTCACTAGTAGTGATAATTCATACTCTAATATAGGACGAAAGATTTCCAGACTAGTAGTAGATCTTGCTTCAGGATTTAATTGTAAAGAAATATTTTGGCAATTGGATACAAGTCTGTTAGGTCTTCCTGAACTGGAATCAAGATGTGGGGCAGGTGAGTTGCTGATCAAGAAGGTACCTGAGATATTTGTACTGTTTTACAAAGGGGAAGGAGCCCACAGATGCTGATGATACTGACCAGCCTTGTCGGACATGAGTGAATCTGTTGGTGGTCCTGACGATCTTAGCCTTGGTCTTGTTAACATTCAGAGTTAGTCCCAAACAGGGCATTTCCTTGATGGAGTATTCTAGGGTGCTTCTATTTACTTTCATTGCAGAATTTGACACAACAACACAGTGACAGTAGAGGTATTCCAAAATGCATTAAAAAGGCCGAGAAAAAGGGGGAGGGGATGTATGTTGATGAAACATCAAGATCATGATAATGTGAAGAGTTCCCTGTTCTAATTTTGAAGGAGCATCCACTTAGTAGTGGTTGAACCATTTAAAAGACAAGGATAAGTAGTTGTGTTGTAAGTTTTCATAGGTTTGGGGTGTTGTCTAAACAATAAATATTGATCCGTTCTGTTCAATGCTATGGGGATTACCCCAGAGTGGAATAAACCATCATAAGTGTTTTTGCAGGGGGGCACTACAATGAGTACATTATATCACTGGATGTTTCCATTGTTGCAATGATCTTTGAAATTACACTAGTTAAGAGTGAGTTTGGGGGATCCAGCTAGCTTAGCTATGCTGATGATAAACTGCAGTTTTGTTCTTGATCTTCTCTACATCAGTCTCTCTATCACTTATCTTCTCATATGTAATTCTCACATATGCTTCAGTTTAAGGTGTTGCATTCTGTCCTTCTGCTTCAAAAAACAAGATTCAGGGGCTCTTTGTAATGTAAGTCAGCAGGTATTATGAGTTTTTGTCATAAAAGTAATAGAAAATACATTTAGATTATTCTGCTGTTGAACCTGCACTATATTCAAAACACCTGAACATTGAAAGTACTAGTATCCATAAAATACAAAGCCTCTTTTCCTCCCCTTAACCTATCCTGGATAAAGGTCGTAGAATTCCAGAGAGACAAAATATTGGAACAAACACGTCATCCTAAATATAGTTAAGATAGTAACATTATTAAACTAAGCAGGGATGGGATATCCCTTTTGGGTAACTATTTAGATTTCATCTAGCATGTCTCTTTACGTTTCAAGTCACTCTCCATCCACCTCTCTCAGAACTTCTACTAAAACTTAATTTTTATGAAATGCACAGTAAGGAGTTTATTTGTGTACAAAGTTACTAGCCACAAGCTAGACACTGTGTGTCAGTATCTTACTAGCTCATTGATGAAAAAGTATGCACAAATCATTCACCCCAATGAAGTAATTGTTTTCTCAGTTATGACAGTTTATTGAAATGATCCTAAAGGTTCTGCTACAGCTCTATAACAGTGGCCACAGTCTACTATCTACAAGCATCTGCCTTAATGCAGAAGAGCTGTCAGTATTTACCTATGAATGTGGAAGTATATTGCTTGATTCTGCCCTCTCCTGCAAACACTTGATGATGTGCAGAATATTGTTTTGTCCTGTCTTCTACAAACTTGATGAATTACCAATGTAACTTTAACAGTGCATTTTCATAATAAGGTAAACATTGACCGTGAACAATTCTTATTAACCTAAATCTTTATTAAGCATGTGGGATACAAAGCATTTACTATAACATGAAAAACTGTTCTTAATTTTACTTCAAAAATTATAACTCATAAATGAAAACTTCCTACCTTATCTAATGGAACCAATCTATTTGACTTGATTTATGGGTCATATATAATCTAGTCATAGCCAGAAAGCTAAATTGGCAGTTCATTGAAAATGTGTTTGGCCCCCAGAAACACCCTAATATTGCAAACCCTGAGGTCACCAAACCTGCAAACCCTGAGGTCACCAAACCTCAGAATAATTTATAGCCATTTTCTGTCAGTTACAGTGTACATTTTCTGGTACAAAATGAATAGACTTACATGTACCTGTCTGCCACAAAGTGACCAGACCTTTTAATAAATATAATCAAAGTCAGCCAAATAAATGTTTTTTGTTTTGTTTTGAGAAATCTGTTTTCAGTTCTGCCTACAACCTGATTACAAACAAGTGACATAATTAGTCAATCGGCAATAGTTGTCAGTGATAGAGACAATGGGTGACATTCAGAACATGTCATGTCTAGTTGCCAGAGGTAACTCCAGCTAAAAGTGAGATGTTACAGCCAGCAGCAATTTAAAAAATTGGATCTAAGGGCCGACTATCTGTGATTGTTGCCTTCTACTTTTCTAATGCATAATTCAGAAATGAAATGTGTAGATAACTTGTTAACCTGAGATGGTAAGTCACATACATATATGGCTGACCATCACATGTATAGATTTATAACATGACAGGAGAAATTTTGATTGCATCCTGCTTACAAAACATGTCCATGCTGCATCTCCATCTGTAACACCATATGCCATGAAGCAAGGCCGTCCATGTTCCTAGTCTTAACTATAACACAAAAGTGTAGTAAGTCTCTCAGAGAGAAACCTCTACCATAAGTCACCTTGCAAACTAACTTACCCAATTAATTATTCACAGCCATGAGTGCTACATTGGAAACTTTTTTTTCTGAATCATATTTTATGATTATGCCTAAGTTAGCATTGCCGCCTCACAGCAAGAGGTTCTGCGGTTCGATCCTCGGCTGCGGTGCATTCTGTGCGGAGTCTGCATGTCCTCCCTGTGGTCACGTGGGTTTCCTCCGGGTGCTCCGGTTTCCTCCCACATCCCAAAGACGTGCTGCAGGTGGATTGGACACTCTAAATTGGCCCTAGGTGTTTGTGTGAGTGTGCCTTCTGTGGAAGGTTGGGCGCCGGGCTGGCAACTCGACACCGTAAAACTCCACTGCCATTCAATGTGCGGACAAGGTGATCCGCTGTGGCGACCCCTAACCGGGAAAAAGCTGAAAGAAGAAGAAGAATTTTATGATTATGCCTAACAGAACATGGTAAAAGAAAGATATTGTCAAGTAAAAGAGTCCAGTGTCTGAGTCTCGCCCAATGACACAAACAAGAAGTAAACAGAAACATTTGTAAGCTGATAGCAAGCAAGATGAGCAGAAAATCAGTTACATGACGCTGACAATACATATACATGCTTTCAGACCATCAGATGAAAATAATGAATACTCCAAAACTACTTCTGAGTGGAGAAGAGTTAATATAGTACGATGGTTCATTGATTCGATTTCTGTTTCACATCTCCAGAATCCATATTCAGTCCTGATCGATTAGCAGTTTGGAAATCTTTAATGTTTTTGTTGTGTCACATAGATTTTCTTCATGTACTTCACTTTCCTTCCAGCTTTCCAAAACATGTTGTCTAACTGGCTGCTGTAAATTTCCCATGGGTGTTACATTTAATTGTAGTTGTGCGACCCATGTCATGGCTTCAAAAAGCGTCAGAGATGGACCACATTCCTTACAAAGTAAAGAAATTAATTAGAATTGAAATAGCACAAAATAAGATGTATGAACAACCCACTTAAAAAAGAATAAACTAAAATTAAAACAATAGCTACTGACCACCAGAGCAAATTCACTGCCAGTACAGGAATATTATAAATAGTGGTAGTTACTGTCTATGAAGGCTCCCCGGGCCTCCGCTGAAAACAGGATCTGTGGAACCTAGTCGGACATTCCCGGTCAACAAATGTTAAATAAATAAATAAATTAATTAAAGGCTGTGTTAAGCATATAGAAAGTTAATATCTCTCTCCTTTTACCAGCATTATAATTCAGTAGCTCTATAACTGCAAAAAGTAATACAGCTGATTACTATTCTTCTGTCTGATAATATCCGTTTCCCCAATGTTGTTATACTCACGATTTTTAAGAACTGTCTGATGGCTTTTCTTAAATATATTATTGGGTTATTTATTTATTTTTATATAAATGATGATATATATGTATTTTAAACAATTTAGTTTTGATCTTTTTGTTCAAAACAGTCCGATTTTTCCCTACTGTCCCACTCTTCATACCTCAGTGACTCTCTGTTTGGACAGTGAACTTCTTCCTGGTTGCTATAAGTTAGTCAAAGAATGATCTTTCCTTAAGATTTAGCCTTGTCTCAGCAGATATATTGATTTTTTTTTCATAAAGTTAGATTTGTCAATAGAGACTTGTATTAAATAATCAATCTAAGGTATATGTAAAGATTCATTGTCGATAACTATATGGGTACTATTGTCTGATGAATTTGTGTTCTGAAAAATCAGACAGTTCTCTTTCTGATTGCCTGATATAGAACTAGTCACTGAAACTTAACTTGTTGATTTTAAGTCCTCTTTCCCTAGACCTCTGCACCCACAGAGACTATTTATAATGTATAAGGGGATTAAGGGATTGCCTCCCCAAAATGACACCTTAATTTACTCAGTTTTGTGCAAATAAATCACAGTGAGTGCTATTAGTTCCAATGACATGTCATGAATCAGACTTTAAAAGCCACTGCTGTTGTTGTTGTTGTGTCTTTCGGCTTTTCCCGGTTAGGGGTCGCCACAGCAGAACTCCGGTCCACTAATGATTGGCAATTGATTTTTACAAACCGAATTGCCAGCCCTGACGCACAACCTTCAACGAAGGTAGACCCATTCACGCATGTCTCCACACAGAAGACGCTCTAGCTGAGAGTCGAATTGGACAGCGTCTTACTGTGAGGCGGCAACGCTACCGCAGCACCACCACCGCAGACTCTACAAGTGTTAATAATCCAAAGTTGAGTGATATGTTATTAAACACTTAAAACTGATCAGTTATGTGCCCAGCACTGGCATTTATCTTGTATTATCAAGTCAGAAATGTATCTGTCCAAACCTCTCAATTTATTTTCTTAAGAATTCTGAATAAAGACAAAAAATAATAGGTGGGCAAAGGCCACAAATCAGGAATGTGTTTTTAAATATTAAGAGTGATTATTGAAATGTAAGAGTAGTTATTAAATATTAAAAGTGAATAGAACAACAGGTTCTACATCAACATACATTCTCAGAGAAAAAGCAAGTACAAAACTAACGTGTGGAATTAATGACTGACTGTAACCCTCTGTGATTTACCATAAACTCAACAATTTTATGATAGACAGGGCAAACATATGAAGCAAAATCTGGTACATTTTCCAAAATTAGGAATTGTGGAGAGGTATACCCAAGTTATCTGTCTTCATGTTATCTTCACTGTGCTGAGTTCTTACAAAAGACAAATGTCTTCCAAATAAAGAATGTGTAGTTGTTCCACTTGGGTGCTTCCTTTTCATACTGCTAAAATACAATACCTGCATGTTCTTAGCCAGCAAGGTATCACTTCACAAGCTCCTTTACCAACTTGGGTTATATTCCAGTGATTTTTTAGTTCTCAGAACATCACATAAGAAGTTTACTTTACATGACCATGTTTTCTAACACTTTTCCTACAAGTGAGGCAAAATACCCTTTAAAATTATTAAACGCCTGAGTTGCTTGAACTCCCTCAACTCCTCATACGTCACCCTACTCCCTCAGACTCAATTGTCTCTCTACTCAGGTAGACAATATGTAAACATAAAAATGAACAATTCATGTCTGTGTAAAGTTAACTTTGCATTTTATGTATATTTTGCCTTACTGTTACTGTTATAAATATTGGTTGCCTCTGATTTTACGCTTTACTAAAACTTAGTATCTACTGTTATTTGCTTTCATTTTGATTCCACATCTCTGAACTAGGCATCTTACCTGTATCTGCAAATGTCTCCTGGATATCATTACTTCATCCAGGTCAACAAATCAAAAATAAAGTAAGCATGTACTCCTTCTGAGCACTCTTTTTATGAATTATTGTAGAGCAGCTCCATAAGAGAAATTCTGTTGGGTAAAAGTACAAGATAGAACTTGAATTTTAAACTAGATATCTTTCTCTCCACTTAGACCCACTTATGCATGTATCCTAAAGGGAATTGTTCTTTCTTCATATCTCACCTTAAATACTGTCCGGCCTCTCATTCATCCTTTTTCCCTCCTCTTAGTATCATTATATTTATCTGTCCACCAGTCATTGTCTCTAGATGTTTTCTTCTGGGAATATCTGTTTATTCAGTGGCAGTCTGAGAGTGACTAATGTGGCCAGTTATTTCAGACATGCAGCTGGTACCCTCTTCTCTAACCTGACTTGGCTGTAACTTGCACATTGCCTAAATTTAAGTTACCCTGCATTTGCCCTATTTAAGAGTCCGATGTTTGCTTACTCTGTGTCTATACTACTAAACTTTGCTGAGACAAATACATTTAATATGTTTAAACATAAATGAGAGCATTGTTTGTACAGTGGTGAATTTTACATAATTAACTGCTGACTTCCTGTTGTGGAAAAACACCTGTGCATGGTTTGTGCCCTAACAAATATTCTCTTCATTAACTGGCTCTTTGTCATTCATTAGAATATAGTGATTTTTAAAGATAATTTTGACTTAGCTACTTCTACATTCATAAACACAGTCCCTGCATTCAGCAAGGAAAAGCTCTACGCACTGTATTAGTTAGATTTGTCAATAACAGTGCTGCACTGAGGCTCTCATTACTTAATCTCTTGCTTAGAAGTATTAGTCTCATAATTAGGTTTTGGGGCTTCCTCAGATGACTTACAACTCCTACGTATTTCTAAAGTTCCATGTGATGCAAAACCTTATTCATTAGAAGACAAATAAAGGGCTCAGTTCATTCTACTCTACTGCATATACTTCTTTTTGCTAATTATTGTCTCCATATCATTATATATTTATGGGTGTTTCAGTATGAGGCATGAAGTCAGTGTCTGTATTAGTTTATATTACCTAAACAGATGCATATCTGTTTTTTTTTCTGCAAACTTAAACGTAGGTAGCTAAAATGCAATCTAAATGAAATGGAGAAAGCAATCTTAAAATATGGTTAATAGCTGGATATATTTTATCATAAAAATACTGCATATATTGCATGTTAAAGGGTCATTCAACTGAATACTGTGATCTTAGACTATATAAAAATAGGGTGACATCATTGTTTTTCTTTTTAGGCTTTATGTGCATCAAGCAGTTTTAGTGCTTGATTGACCACTACATATTTTGTGTGATTATAATTTATAGCTCTCTCTCAAGGTTAAGGCTAAGGCTACTTTTTACTTCCAGGCTGTATCAGCTTCTCGACTATTTTATCCCTTATTCCCTTCCTACTCCTTCTTAAATATCCTTACTTTTTAGTCATATTCAATATGTTCCTTCTCACAGGGTCATAGGTGTGTATTAGGCTAACAACCACTGGGTCCTTTTTAAGCCCAGTCATGCATCCCAAACCTCTGACAAGTTATGGTCCCCTTGGTAAGCATAGGTAGGGGTCTGGGAGATGTCTGTATCCATTACAGACATAGGTAGCAAGCCAGGTAGGAATAATCTGCTTCTCATACACTTGAATTGGATAGGGAGCCTGCTCCAGAGAAGGGGTAGTCTTAGGGATACATACCTGTCTCTCTAGCAGGTCTTATTTATATCACAGGATAAGGTGTAAGGCTTTAGAGTGGGTAATTCTGGTGCTGTTTGTTTTGCAGATATGCAGGAGGTTGACGAGAGTGGGCTCCAAGTGTTACTTTGCATGCCAGGCATAGATCTACTCTCAACAGCCTGTAGTATACAGAATACAGAGATAGGGCTTTGAGGTAGTCTGAAAAGGATGTGTTATTTACTCCCTGTATTCTTTTAGTGAGGAACCTTTGTGAATGTTCCAACTGCCAGATGTGCCAGGATAAATACATATCAAAGGGGGCATTGACCATCCTTCCTCTACTTACTAAAGGTTTTATAGTACAGTCTCTGTCCTTATAACTCATGTCAGTTTTATTGTGTAATAGTCTCTTCTTCACCAAGAAACACTATAGGAAAGGCATTTGATTTAACGTTTACCTGCTGCTTTCTGATGAGAATAACTTTAGGACTTAATGTCTCACAACCAATGTTGATAATTCTCTAGTCCTCGAAGAATGTATGTGCTTATGTGTATGTGTTTGTCTATAAGTGTGTGTATGTGTGTGTGTGTGTGTGTGTGTGTGTGTGTGTGTGTGTGTGTGTGTGTGTGTGTAAGACTTCAGTGGTAGCCACAGAAACATTCTTAACCAGCATGGGTTTATTTACAAGAGAGGATCTTCATGTCAAAGCACACAGAATCAGAAACCTTAAAAAAATGCAGATCTTTAGAAACTAGCTCAGAATTGTCCCCTTCCCTTTTAATACAGGACACACAAAGAGTCTCTTAAACATGGTCCAGAATAATGCAAGTTACCCAGGAATTTCCCTTTAACAGCTTTGTAGCATAAGTAATAACAGTTCCACATGTAGGAAGACTCTTCACAACCTCATCCACAGACAAAGCATACTCTAATGGTACAACAGTCTTCATCCAAATGCCCTTCATAGGATAGCAGCTCCACTCTTCCAAAGACATCTTCTTCCACTCAAAAACACAAGGCACTCCTTCCAAGGAAATCTTCTAGGGTTACAGTTAAGAGCATGTAACAAGCCTAATGAGCTCAGATCTTAAATACAGCTGTTTGTACAGCAGTGTGTCTTCCTGCTTTGTGCATGTAAAGCTTGTACCTACTACTCATAATGGGTTCAATTATGGGTTTCTTACCTGCCCTCCTGCTCCTCCTAGTCAAGGAAACTGGCAAAGCAGCCACTATATAATAATATCATTATATATATATATATATATATATATATATATATATATATATAAAATATATATATAGATATAGATATAGATATATAGATATAAAAATATATATATATACATATGTGTATATATATATATATATATATATATATATATATATATATATATATATATATATAAAATATATATATATATATATATATATATATATATATATATATATATATATATATATATATATATATATATATATATATATATATATATATATATATATATATACATATACATATATATGTGTGTGTGTGTGTGTAGAAAGTAGATACAAGTCCCAAAATATACTAATGCAGTCATCGCGACTGTAGTCATAAATGATTTTATTGAAGTATATAAAAGAAGAATGAGCGCTTTCGGGTGGCTTCCACCCTCCTTCAGATTCAAAGATGCCTGACCAAGCAAGAAATATTTATATAAATCCTGTTCAATCACATATGTCTGTTGTAATTATCAACCAATAAAAACATATTAAAATTTTAACCAATAAAAGTGCTAGAATGGGAGTACTTAACCAATTAAAGTAGTCATTTAACCTGCAGTATTATACATACAGATAAAATGCTCCAACTAAGAACTTATAATTTTTTCATGATAACATTTCTGTCCAAAACATATATAGAATGAATAAATAGCTGTATGTTTCCAATAATAAGCTCTAAATCAAAAAAATTGGTAAAATTAATCATTAAGAGTAACAAATGTGAAGAACTTTCACAAACCAATCATCAGGCTAATACCAGCCAAAAAGCCAATAAGATATCAACATTGTAACAAAGATAAAAAATAGGTGTAGTCTGAATAAGTGTAGCATGGAATGCAAACAACCAATCAATTTGTTTAAATCTAAGAATAGACCAATGGGGTAGACAGCCCTCAAATCTAGATTTCAAGCAATAAACGACTAGGAGGTAAACAGCCAATCAAATTATTTTAATATGTGTATGAACCAATGGGACAGTCAGCCAATGTCATAACTCAAATCAGAATCTCAGCCAATGAAGGACTAGAGAACAAACAGCCAATCAGATTGTTCAAGTGTAAAAATAGACCAAGAAGAAAAATAGCAAATGAAAAACAACAAATTGCCCAGCTTTATAAAAATTAATCACAACTGTAGTATTAAAGTTACAGATAAAATACTCCAACTAAAAACGTATCATTATTATTTGGGAAAATGTGTCCAAGACCATGTGGAATGAATAAATAACTGTGTTTCCTATAATAAACTCTAAATTCCAAAATGAAAAAATATATACATATAAAATAAAATATACCGGCTGAGATAAATAAACCATTGGAAAACCAAGGAAATAATAATAAAATATAAACACCAATGGAATAAAGCACTGCCTGGAGGTACATATAAATAAAATCATTTATTAATAAACATTAAACTTAACAATGGTATGTGCTTTCACAATTGCTTCATCAGACCATAGGCACACAAAAAAGAATGACACCCATACATATATACAAACACTTCAGCAAAAAGGCATTCACTAAATACCAACAGTTATTTACTTTAAACACCAATGTATTAAAAACTGCCAAAAAGGTAATGCCAAAACATGATATATATTGCTAAATAAATAAAAATATATGTAAAAAATAGTAGTATATATAAAAAAAGTGTATATATGTGTATATATATATATATATATATATATATGTGTGTGTGTGTGTGTGTAAATATAATAGTCTATATGAATACATAATAAAGCAGTAGTAGTGTGCTTAGAAACATGCATAAAAAAGTACACATACAAATATATAATCAATCAAAAAATATATATTCAAAAAATATATCCACACAAAATTACCATCCATTATCTCTTGAGTCCTCGTCCCTATAAAATAAGTCTTAGTGGGACCTTCTAATTCAGTCCACTACTCTGATCTGCTCTTAACTTAACCATCCATTTGACCTCCCTTGTCTCAGTTAAATTCCTTACATCACCACCTCAGATGTTAGGATGTATTCTATCAATGACCATAAACATAAATGTATGTCTTTTATCAGTGCTGGCAACATGTTTAGATAGAGCATTGTTTACAGATGCACAGCATATGCTATATAGATGTTCCCTAATTTATTTATTTATTTATTTTTATTTTACATTTGTTGACCGGGATAGTCCGACTGGATATATGTCCATTTTCAGTGGATGCCCGGGGAAAAAATCTCCAGAGGCACACATAAGGCAAAACAGTTAAGGCATGCAAATTTACAAGTATATACAAAATGTAGTCCATAGGAAGGAACTCACAGTATTCATAGTAACTTTACATAAACATAATTTGTCAACAATTAGCAAATTAGAGGAGAGAAGAGAATGCATGCAATAATTTTTGTCTTTGATAGACAGAGTGCTGGTTAATCTGGGTTAGTACAGGGGCAAAGCCAATGTGTTCTAATGTATTGTTTCAAGCCATTTTTGAAGAGATTTAGAGAGGGTTCCAGGGTAAGGTTGGCTGGGAGAGAACTCCATGTTCAAAGTTGGCAAAGAGGGAGGCTCCAGCCGCATTGTTAGCTGTGTGTGTTTGGATCTGGAGTTTGTTGGATGAGCGTAGTGGCCTGAGGTTATTATAAGGTTTTAGTATGTTTGTGAGTGCAGGAGTATTTTCAGGTTTGTTGAGTATTTTGTATGCTGCTATAAGCTGGTTGACCAGTTTTACATTGGGTAATTCAAGCCATCCTAGGCGTTTGCGGTTTTCACAATGATGGGTCATGTATGTGGAGTTTGTGGCAAATCTGGCAATGTGGTTATAAGAGCGTGAGAGTTTGTTGAGTTTGGATTTATTCAAATTAGAGAGTATGGGGAGGCATATAAAGGGTGGAAAGGAGATAAGAGCGGTCGATGGCAGTTCTGGCTAATGGGGATAGGAAGGGATTATTTCTATATAGTGATCCAAGCTTCTTGTTGATTGTTTTAATAGTTTTATTGACATGCAAATCAAATTTGAGCTTGTTATCAACTATGACCCCTAATAGTTTAGTGTGGTTGTCAGGGGTAATAGTGATACCGTTGTTGGAGGTAATAGAGATGGAGGGTGGGGTGGATCTACTGGTGGTGGCAAACAGAAGCAGTTTAGTTTTGTTAGTATTCAGGAGTAGCCTGCGATTAGAGAGCCAGTTTTCCACTATGTGAAATGTATTCTGGGTGAAGGTTTGCAGTTCTGATTGAGAGGAGGCAGATCAAATCAGGGTGGAATCGTCTGCATATTGGAAGCAGGTTGCTTTTGGGAGGACACTGTGGATGTCATTGATGAAGATAGAAAAGAGTAGGGGACCTAAAATTGATACCTTAAAGGCTAAACATTAGCCAAGGCGCTAGAGTGTTTTATAATGAAACAGAGGATTTATTCGACTGCAAGTTGTTGGTTATTTTTATACTTAACTACTTTTGTTGTATGGTGGACCTAAAATTGAACCCTGAGGGACTCCAAGGGTGAGAGGTAATAGGGTGGACAGTTTGTTCTGCAATATTACTGCTTGTTGTCTACTGCTGAGGTAAGAGAGGAACCACTGGATAACATGGTTGTCCAGGGAAATAGATTCCAGAGAGTGAATGAGTAGTTGGTGGTTAACCATATCAAAGGCCTTAGAGAGGTCTAAGAAGAGAGCAGAGGATAGCATATTGTTGTTCTGATTTTGTTGTATGAAATTAGTAAATGAAAGGAGGGCGGAGGTGGTACTGTGATGGGGTCTAAAACCATGCTGTGAGTTGGCCAGCTGATTGTTCTGGGTGAGAGAGTGCATAAGTTGCTTATGTACACACTTCTTCATTATTTTGGCTAATGGTGAAAGAATGGCTATAGGTCTGTAGTTGGACAGGTTTGTAGAAGCTCCACCTTTATGGAGTGGGATAACGTGAGATATTTTCCAGATAGATGGGATGGCACCTTCTATTAGTGTCCTGTTGATCAAGATGGAAATAGGGTAAGCGATGGTATTTGCTGATTTTTTAAGGTACTCTGCTAGGAGGAGGTCATCTGATAGGGTGGTGGGTTTTAATTTTTTAATTAGGGATCGGATGAGGGTGATGGGGACTGGCTGGAATTTGAAGGGGGGCTGGGTAGTAGGTGTGACAGGAGTGGGGGTAGAACTTGTGGGGATTAGTTGGTTGGCTGGGGACTGGATAGTGTCAGTGTAAAAGTTATTAAAGGCATTGGCAGTAGTCTCAGGGAGTTTGTGGGAGAGGTTTGGTGGGGTTGGAGTGGTAGATTGTCCTAGATGTAGAAGTTGGTTTATACCTGATCAGACCTTCTGGGGGTTGTTTTGATGTTTTTGTAGGAAGTTGTGGTAGTAGTTTTTTTTTGTCAAGTAGAATGGATTTTTTTGCAGCGTCCCTATGCTGACGATATGTTAGAGGGTCATGGGGGGCTTTAGTAGCACGCCATTTGTCCCAGGTTTAATTTCTAATATTTATTTCTGACTTGGTTTCTTTAGAGAGACAAGGTGCAAAGTTTGATTTTGTTCTAATAGTACGTGCAGGGGCATGAGTGTCAAGGATACTTAGGAATGTCGCACTGAAGTGACCTACAGCCTCTTCTAGCGGCAAGTGTTTAAGGGTTGCCCAGTTGACAGAGCTGAGCGCATTTTGGAAGATGATTGTGTTGAAATTTTTTTTATTTCTGACTGTTTTGAATTTGGTTTGGTGGGGGTTTCCTGTCTTTTGCTTAATAATGTAAGTTGGGGAATGATCACTGAGGGTATCAGGGGGTACTAGATTTATACATGTGTGGGTGATTGTTGATGAGTATCCAGACAAATATGCTTTCTTTGTGAGAAGGCTTACTAATCCTAGTAGGGGCAGTTATTATTTGTGTGAATCTGAAGAGATTAACATGAGTGACAGGGGATTCAGCTAAACAGGTGTTCCAGTCGATGTAGAAGTCACCGAGTATAATAGTTTTTTGGGGATAGGTTGTAGGTCTCCATTGAAGAATATTTTTGAGGGTGCTTATGTTATTTGCTGAGGGAATATAGATACAGATAATGCTCATGCTTTTAGTAGTATTTATTTGAATTTTAGTAGTGAGGATTTCTGCATTATTAAATGGGGGTGGCTGTATGGAATCCTTAATAACACATAATGTGTTTTTATAGAGCACTGTTAGCCCTCCTCCCTTCTTTCCCATGCAGTCTAGTCGGTGCATGTTATAGCCTGGTGGTAGAACCTGACAGTCATCAGTAGAAGGTTTTAGCCAGGTTTCTGTGAGGGACATTATGTTGGGGGAGTGTACTGCTAGATGGGTGTGTAGGTTGTGGAATTTATTATTCAGGCTTCTGATATTTAAGTGAAAGGTTAGGAGAGAGTTAGGGGGTCTGCTATGGAGTATGTTAGTGGGGATGTTGCTACAGGAGTTATTGTCCATAGGTGTGGTTTGGCCAGGGTTGAAATGAATATCACCATCTATAATAAGCTTATAGTGCAGTTTAATTATAAGCTTTAAGAATTTGTTTAGAAGTTTTAGATATTGCTTGCCCCTGGGGTTGGAATTTAAGGTTGTAACATGGTGATATGTTAGTGGGGTAGAAGGTTTCAATCTGAGAGGTATGGTTAAGAAGGCTGTAGTATTGGAGAAGTCTAAGGTGGATGTTTGACATTTTGGGTAATGGAATCCAAGGTAGTGGTGACTTTCATAGGCGGTGAGGAAATAAAAACTAATCTTGAAAGGTAGGAGAGATAGTACTAGAGTATTTTTTGGTGCTAGGCTTGTAGGGGGCCTAGTTAGATTAGGATACATTGTTAATCCAGGATTAGATTAGAGGGAGGTGAAGAAAGAGGTAAGTGAGGAGAGGGTTGTCTGGTGATGTGTAGGAAGATGGTTGTCAGAGGGTTAAAGGGAGTGGTTATGGATGTATAAATTTAGTGGTACTGGGGGCCGGTGGGAAAAGGGGTCAGGGCTGAGCGGGGCTAAACCAAGCTGCAAGATTTGTCCAAGCTGTAAGTAGAAACACTAAAATGAAATGCTAAAATTCAGTTTAAAATTAGTCTAAACAGACAAATTACTCTAAACAGACACTAAGAAGTCAGATTACATTACACCAATGTATTTTTAGCTAATATATTTTTTAGCTACCTAAAAATGCTAAAAGTGTAAAATTTACATCAATGTAGTCTTTAGCATTACACTTAATGTTAGTGAGGGTAATGCCAGCCGTTTTGTAGCATTACGCTTCAGGGGGTAAGAGGTTGCAGATACTCTGTCTAATCCTGTCCTTCAGGGCTCTATCAGTTTTGCCAACATAAAATGCATGACATAACATGGAATGGGCAAGATAAACCACTTGTGAGATCAAACATGTAGCTCCTAAATTAAAATAAAACTTTCGTCCATTATCAGGATGCTCAAAATGTATTTATTTTTATTTTACATTTGTTAACCGGGATGGTCCGACTAGACACAGGTCCATTTTCAGCGCAGGCCTGGGGAGAAAAGCTCTACAGTAAGTAAAATTTTACACAGTATGTTAAAATACAGTATACTGAGAATTTTCAAACAATATGTTAAAATACAGTATAGAAGACATAACAAGACCTATATATACAGGAAAAAATAGTTACACATGGTTAAGAGAATAAGTATACAAATTCAATCAGCATTAGGAGAAGACCTAGACTGTAATATATATTACAGTAGGTATATTAGGAAGTGAGGTATATAAGTGGAATAATTTGAGGACTTATGTAATACATGTGCACAGCCACTTATTTAAGTGTGTTCTAAGTGTGTTTTTAAAGTGAGAAGACGTAGGGGCAGACATCAGAGCAGGAGGGAGATTATTCCAGGTTCTAGCTATGGAGAGGGAGAGCAGTGCTTTTCCTGTAGTATTGTTAGCCTTAGAGATACAGAGAAGGGGTTTGTCAGAAGATCGGAGAGGACGATTTGTATTATAGTAGGTGAGAAGTTGGCCTAGTGCAGGTTTTTTTCTGGATGTATTACCGCATTGTAAGCAATGACTAATTGGTGATAGGTTAGTAGCTGGGGAAGTTCCAGCCATTGCAGTTCCCTTAGAGCCTGGCAGTGGTGGGTTCTAAAGGTTGAGTTGTTTGCAAACCTGGCGATTTTATTATAACATGATTCGAGTCTGGCAAGGTCAAGTTTTCTAAGCTGGGTAAGAATTGGAGCAGCATACATTAGGGTAGACAAGAGGTGAGTTTGGGCTAGGGTAATCCATGCTTGTTTCGAGAGGGATTTCCTGTGCCTATATAGTGTTCCCATTTTTTATGGACTTTTTTGATAGTTTGTGAAATGTGGACTTTGAAGTGTAGATTTTTATCACTTTCAATGCCTAGGAGTTTGGTATGGTCAGAGTGAGAGATAATAGTGCCATTTTTGGAAGAAATAGTGAAGGATAGAGGGGTGGAAATGGTTTTGTTGGGGGTGAAAAGTAGTAAGTTGTGTTATTAGGGTTTAGGATAAGTTGGATCTGAGTGACCCAACTTTCCACAGAACTAAAGGACTCCTGGGTGAGTTGTTGTAGGGTGAGAAGTGATGGTGATGAACAAGTAAGAGTTGAATCGTCAGCGTATTGTATAAGTGAAGCATGCTGTGTGGTGATATGGAGATTATTGGTAAATATGGAGAAAAGAAATGGGACTAATATGGAGCCTTGTGGTACACCTATGGTAGCTGGGAGTAAGGGGGTTAGTAAACTTTGCCATTGGACAGATTGTTGCCTATTTGACAGATAGCTTTTAAACCAGGCTATAGCAGAAGGGGCAAAGGATAGGGATGTCAGAGTGTCTAATAGTAAGGAATGTGAAGCCATGTCAAATGCTTTGGAGAGGTCTAGAAATATTGCAGATACAAAGTTATTATTATTTCTATTGGTTGATCAGATTGGTGAAAGAGAGCAGAGTGGTGGTTGTGCTATGGTGTTGTCGGAAGCCATGCTGTGTGGGGGAGAGGAGATGGTGTGAGTTTAGGAATTGTGTTACCTGAGAATGTATACATTTCTCTAGTATTTTAGATAAGGGGGTAGAATGGCAATGGGGCAATAATTTGAGTATTCATAAGAGTTTCCACCTTTATGTAGTGGAATAATGTATGATACCTTCCATAGCTGTGGGACATATGCTTCTTGTATGGAGCGATTGATAAGAATAGCAACAGGGTAGGATAAGGATTCAGCATATTTTACTGCTATTACCTTTGCGACTGTCCTTTCTCGTTGAAAAGTGAGTTATATCTGCTCTTTTGCCTGTTTAAAGCTTGTTATACGTTTAATTTATACCTGCACTTTAAAAGTTTGTCTTGTTGTTGAATTTACCTGTTGAGGCTACACACTCAAGTGCGCTAGCCTGTGTTAAATATTTACTGCATTTTCTGCTGTTTGTCTTGCAAAAAAAAAAAACAAAAAAAAAATCCTTGTTTCCTGCCTTTCCTGACCTAGAATAGTCCCTAATACAGGCTTTGCTGTATTCTGGACTTTTGGATAGTTCCTGTGTTGCCCATTTCCTTACTTGGATAGAAGGAAGCTTCTTTGTTCACCAGTGGGAGTGGGGAGCTTTGAGCAGCCTATTTGTCCCTGGAGGAGTGATCCCAGCACAAGAATCTTGTAGTTTATTGGCCGTTTTGGGCTAATTTCTAGCTCTTTCAAGTCCCCCTGTATAAAACCAGCTTTGGCGCGGTTTTTGCGCTTGTTCCTACTCAGCAAAGCTCCTCGTGGTCCTGCAAAGTGGTGCTAGCAGCAGAGAGACAAAAAAGAGCAACTGCTTACCTGATTTAAGTATATTTTCTTGCTATTACCTTTGCGACTGTCCTTTCTCGCCGAAAAGCAAGTTATATCTGCTCTTTTGTCTGTTTAAAGCTTGTTGTATGTTTAATTTATACCTGCACTTTAAAAGTTTATCTTGTTGAATTTACCTTTTGAGGCTACACACTCAAGTGCGCTAGCCTGTGTTAAATATTTATTGCATTTTCTGCTGTTTGTCTTGCAAAAAAGTAAAAAAAAACAAAATAAATCCTTGTTTCCCGCCTTTCCTGACCTAGAATAGTCCCTAATACAGGCTTCGCTGTATTCTGGACTTTTGGATAGTACCTGTGTTGCCCATTTCCTTACTTGGATAGAAGGAAGCTTCTTTGTTCACCAGTGGGAGTGGGGAGCTTTGTGCAGCCTATCTGTCCCTGGAGGAGTGATCCCAGCACAAGAATCTTGTAGTTTATTGGCCGTTTTGGGCTAATTTCTAGCTCTTTCAAGTCCCCCTGTAGAAAACCCACTTTGGCGCGGCTTTGCGTATAGCGCAGCATCGGGCAGCGCCGCTTAATCGGGCTTAAACCTTTTTCGGCTCCCCAAAGTCTGCTCTTCACTTTTTCCCTTAGAACTGCTCTAACACTTAAAATAAGGACCCTATTTTCTATCTAAAGCCTGCACTTGCACTTGCTCTTGCACTTGCTCCTACAAGCAATTTTATATAAGTTAGCACTAATAAACCAAAAGCACTACATCCCTAGATACTCCCTTGAGCACTTGGCCCCTATTGGTCCTTTTTGATCAGTTATAAAGGAGTTACCTATACTTTTCTGGCATGACCAAAGGACAGATGCTGGTTTCCTCTCCAGTCCAGCTGGTGAATCTGGGAATCCTGAGGCAATGTTACAACTGCCTCATGTACACAGACAACCATCTCCTCCTCCCAACAAGCTCAAATATATGTGAGAGATGCAACCATATAGCCAAACTGGAGGCTGAGCTCTGTCAACTCAGTACTGGCCCAGTCAGTCAGGAGGAGAAGGTAACCACACACACCACAAATCCAGTCTCACATACACCTACCACAACGTCTAACCAAACACATAAACACACCAAAACATATTCGGAGGCTCTAAATAAGAATCTGCCAAAGCAGCAGAGACCTCCAAAGCAGACATCCAAGCACCTGCTACCCCAAAACAAAACACGTGTAACACATAATTTACAAAGTCAGTGTGCCAAACAAACACAGCCCTTAAGGCTAAACAACAAACCTGTACACTTGTAATAGGTGACTCTATTGTCAGACACACTGACGTCCCACTCACCAGACTGAACAAGGAGAGGGTCATGGTAAGCTGCCTGTCGGGTGCCAGGATCCACCACATAACGCAAGCACTCAGGTCACTCCATAGAAAGTACAAATATGACTCAGTCATTGTCCATGCTGGTGTGAATGACCTGAGATGTACCTCCCTGGACTACATGAAAAGAGACATAGAGGAGCTCTCTGATCATGTAGCCCAGGCTGGTATGATCCTGACCTTGAGTAGCATCTTACCCTCACCAAGAATGATGCCTCAGTATAAAGACAAAATGGTAGATTTTAACAATTGGCTAAAGTATTGGTTTCATTCAAAGGGGATCCAGTGTCTGTCAGCCTGGGATGACATGCTCGACAAGCCACGTTGCTTCACTAGGGATGGATTGCACCTGTCACCCCTGGGCTCTTGCCACCCCCATAGTGCCTTTTTTAGGCAAGGCTCAAAGGACAAACCCACCTCCATAGATAACACAGGAAAAAAGAAACTTAGGGTAATGCTACTCAACGCCAGAAGTCTAAACCTCAAGATGCACGCACTCGAAGCTCTCCTTAGTATGGAGAATATCGACATCTGTGCAGTAACAGAAACCTGGTTCAAGGCTCCCAAGAGCACCCCAGCACTACCAGGCATAACCATACCACTGTAAAAACATGTCTCCTGTAATTTGTGTGTATACTGATCATGTCTAAATAACTAAATGTGTCTGTAATTTTTCTTTGTGGAGCTTTTCTCCCCTGGCCTCTGCTGAAAAAGGGCCTTTTCGGCTCAGTCAGACACCCCCGGTTAACAAATGTAAAATAAAATAAATAAATAAATAAATAAATAAATGTGCAACTAACAGTGGGCAAAACTGCTTTTCAGTTTATAGCCTGCTACAGACCACCCTCCCAAACTCAGGAACCTTACTCGGCCTTCCTGAAAACACTGGAGAATATGAAGGTCTCTCCAAACACCGTTATACTGGGTGATTTCAACTACCCAAACATAGACTGGGAGCATTACTCAAGCCCCAACACCCTAGCCCAAAGGTTCCTTGAATTTATAAATTCAAATGCTATGGAACAACTAGTCACCACTCCCACAAGAGGGGAAAACATACTGGACCTGATCATCACCAACATGGGGACTCTATGCTCCACACCAGAAGTATACCCCTCATTGGTAAGATTGGACCATAAATTAATCTCACTGGACATCCACATCCCAACCCCACCCCCAGCCCAGAAAACCACAGTGAAAAATTTCTCAAAAGCTGACTTCACACTTCTCAAAACTGAGGTGACATCCTTCAAAGCCCCCGGGCTAGCGGAAACTATGGCCCAAACTGCAGAAACCTTTATAAACGCATTCTATGGACACCTGCAGGAATGCATGGATCATGCAATCCCAAATAAAACCAAGACCCAATCCTCCAAAGGCAGGCATCCAATCTGGTGGACCCCAGCCATAAATAAGCTTTACAACAAAAGGAGGAAGCTACTACATGATAGAGCTAAATCCCTAAAAGGGAGGGCATCTCTGATCAGTACTAGCAAAAAACTACGGTCCCTCATAAAATCATCCGAGGCCAGCTTCGAGAGAAAAATTGCACAGGACACCAAAGATAATCACAAGGCCTTCTTTAGTTATGTTAGCAACCTGGGTGGCAACTTCCAGATATGTTCAGAGTTAATTCAAAATGACAAAAAATACACTGAACCCACAGACATAGCCAACATCCTGGCAGACAGGTTCAGTGCAAACTCCCCCCCCCTTCCCCCCCAAAAGAGCAAATATCTATCCCAGCAGAGAGTTGCCTCCTTAACATCTCAGACGCTCAGGTGAGAGCTGCCCTCTCCAAGGCAAAAAACACAGTATTAATGGGACCGGACGGTGTCCCAGGCTGCGTCCTACACGAGCTCCAAGAAGAGCTAAAACCTCATATAAAGTTACTATTCAGCCTCAGCCTTAGTACAGGATATGTACCCAAGGAATGGCGTACAGCAACAGTGGTCCCACTCCACAAAGGCGGTGCCTCAACGAACCCTGGAAACTATCGCCCCATAAGTTTGACTAGCCTGGTCTGCAAAGCTATGGAGCAGATCATCATGGAGCTCATAAACAAAGACAGTGGGGACCTGCAGACGCTGGATCCTACCCAATTTGGCTTTAAGTGCAGATCCTGCCTCCTGAACCTGGTTGACTTCTTTGAAACAGTCACCAAGGCCATAGATGAAGGGAAGGTAGTCCACACAGCCTACCTGGATCTCGCAAAAGCCTTTGACACAATACCCCACTCGGGTATCATAATAAGCTCTCCAACTTAAATATCAATCACTATGTCATAATATGGGTTGCAAACTGACTCAAGGATAGAACCCACATGGTCAGAATTGCGGGAGCCATGTCAGACTCTAAGCCAGTTATTAGTGGCGTCCCACAAGGCTCAGTCCTGGGACCTCTCTTGTTCGGTATATATTTCTCTGAGGTACAGGCTAACATGGGAGGACTGCGGCTAACCAAGTTCGCAGATGACTGCAAACTGGGTGCCATAATCGACTCGCCAACTGACACAGACATCCTCCAAAAGGTTCTCACAGAGACGGATAACTGGTGCCAGGACCATGGCCTAAAGCTAAATGCCAAAAAGTGCATAGTCATCCCCTTTGGGAAAGTGCCCACAAATTACCACATAGGTGGTAATCCATTAAGCACGGAAGAAGTAATTAGGGATTTGGGGACCCAAGTGGATATCAAGCTTTCCCTTGACAATCACGTTGCCAAAGTGGTTAGAAAGACCTTCTATATAGCCCACCTTATCAGGAAAGGGTTCACATCTAGATCAAGAGAGGTAATTGTGCCCCTCTACTCATCACTCATCAGGCCCATAATAGAGTACAATGCCCCATTTGGGATGTACCTTACCCGATACCTGCAGCAACTGGAGAGACCCCAAAAGTACCTCACCAAGAGGATCAAGGGACTCAAACAGATGACCTATGCTACCCGGATAAAGAAACTCCAGCTATACTCAGTTGCATACTGCCTACTGAGAGGCGACCTGTGCCTGACGTATAAAGCCATGTTAAACCCAGATTTAATGGACATGCTCCACCTCAGAAAATCCAAATCCCTTAGAGCTATGCACTCGAGGGACTTAAACCTCAGCACAGAAATTAATAGAACATGCTGGAGGGACAGATTTATAACCCAGAGGCTCCCATCACTCTGGAATAGAATCCCAGTCCATGTCAGACAAGAGCCCCTCACTGCTTCTCCTCAAGAGAAATCTTGACGAGTGGATGGGAAATCATAGGTTTACCCCGGGGATCACTTCTACATCACTGCTAGACAGAGGCACAGTAAACTAACCTTAAAAGGGTATAGTAAACTCATTTAAAAGGGTGGCAAAAGCTAAACACACTCTGGCTAGGCTTGCAAATGCCCTAGGGCAGATAGCCTAGTATCAACCTATGAACCTAAGCAGCTATTTTTAGGAAATTGGCTGGTAGACTCTCAGCGGCAACGGAGGTAGGTTTCAGTTTTAGGAGGTGTTTTTTTAATTGTTGAGGTGCGAACAGGTGAGAGTGTAAAAGATGGATGTTGTCAGGGCATTTGGTTGGGTTATATGTAGGGCTGTTTTTGGATAGTTGGGAAGATAGTGTTAAGATGGATTCTGTGAAGTGGTGATTGAATTGGGAGGCAATGTTCTTGTTGTCATTCGTGGAGTTAGGAGTGGGAGTGGTAGGTTTGCCTGCTTTTAGGACAGAGTTAATGACATGCCAAAACATTTGGGGATCTTTTGAATGTTTTGGATATTGAGGAAGTAATTTTGTCTATCGAGTTTAGTTTGTCTCTTGGCCTGATTTCTAAATTGTATGTAACTTTGTTTGGCTAGGCTAGTATTGTATTTCTTCCAAATTCTCCAAGCCTTATCCCTTGACTTTAGAATGGCTCTAGTTTCCCTAGTTAGCCATGGTGCATAGTTTATCTTGGCTCTTATTTTCCTAATTGGTGCGAGTCTATCAAGGATATCAATGAGAATATCGCTGAAGTAGTCAAAGGCTTGGTCTAGATTTAGAATTTGTAGTGGTTTCCAGTTACTGTGTTTTAGAATACTGTTTAGTTCTTGTATATTTAGTTTACGATCATCTCTGACTTGTCTACAAACAATGGGTTTGGCTATCTTGGTACGTTTCCACAGGAGGAAGGTGGGGAGATGGTCACTAAGACCATCAGGAAGTCATCCTGTCTGATAGTTTTGTTTGGGGCAGTTAACTAGTATCCAATCTAGAATAGATTGTGTTTTTTTTTTTGTCGATTCTAGTGGGTTCTTGGATAACTTGGGTAAAACTGTAAAGATTAATATGGTTAGTGGGGTTGTTAAAGGTACAGGCTGACCAATCAGTGTTCAGGCCACCTAGTAAGATGGTTTCTTGGGGGAAATTATCTGTGCCCCATTGTAACATTTCTTCAATGATGGGAGAGTTATTACCTGGGGGAATATAACAGCAGAGAATGATGATAGCTTTTGTGTCATTTATGCTTAGGGTTGAACCTAAGGTTTCGGCATTATGAAACTTAGGTATGGGGGTTTGTAGAGATTTGATGTTGATTGTATTTTTGTAGAGGATAGCAACTCCACCTCCCTTTTTGCCCACTCTATCCAGTCTTAGGATATTATATCCTGGTGGGAGAATTTCTTCATTTTGAGTACTAGGTTTTGGCCACGTCTCGGTAATGGTTAGTATGTCAGGGGAGCAGTGAGCTATAAATGCGTGTAGATCAGAAAGCTTGTTATAGATACTTCTGATGTTGACATTTAGAATCAATAGGTAAGAGATTTGCCTAGCAGAGAGTAGAGAATTTTGTGGTCCAGGGTTTAGTTGTATGTCTCCAGATATAAGTAGATGTTTAGTGATAAACAGTATGTGTTTAATTGTGTGCACTATGTCTATGTTGGATCTAAATGATGTTTTTCTAGTGTAAGATGGTGTTGTGTGAGACTTATGAATGTGTAGGATTAAGCTGTCTTTAAATAATGTAGAAGAGATAGGAAAGAAAATGTGTGAGTGTATATTTGTTTGAGAAAGTGTTATGTGGAATGATGTGTTTTCTAGTGATGTGTTTGTATATAATGATGTGATGTTTGTTAGGTATGTGAGGGTTAGGAAGAGAAATCCTAGTATTAATGGTATTTTACTGTCTATGTAGCTGCAATAATTGTAGGTGCCACATGGTAATGTTGTGTCTCCTCCCTCACATGTACTCAGCCTGTGGCTATCTGGGTAGCACAAGAGCCTCTTCAAATTATTCTTGTTTTTATACACGAATTTAGGAGTATCACACACTATTCTCCTAATGGTTGAATCAGTAGTTAATATGTCCCAGTGTTTCCTGATGATATTCTGTAGTAAAAGTTAGGTGGAATTCATAAATTCTGAGGCCTTATTGCTAGACTGTATAAGCTGCTCCAAGTAGTATGGTTGGGCTATATCAGACATAAAGGGAGGAATAGTACATATTTCATCAACGTCCCTTTCCTTATAACCCCTGTCCGTTAGTTTGCCTTTCAGACTAAGAAGCTCAGATTTAAAGCCCCTCTCTGATCCATTCAATCTTGATGCTCTCAACACCTGCCCTTTCACTATGTTTTTAAACACATGGGAAGGGTGCATACTGTCCCGATGCAATAAGGAATTCCTGTAATAGGGCTTCCTGTAGATTCCTGTACATAGAGAGCCATCTAGCTGTATACTCAGGAGCATATCCAAAAATAAAAAAATGCTCATTAAAAGTAGCAAGTGTGAAAAACATTCACAGACCAGTCATCAGGCTATTACCAGCCGAACAGCCAATAAGATAATAGCATTGTGACAAATAGTAGACAATGGTAAAAAACTGTGTCTGGTCTCAATAAGTATAACGTAATGCAAACAACCAATCAAGTTGTTTAAATCTAAAAAAAGACCAATGGAGTAAAAGCCAATGTCATAACTCAAATCAAGATCTCAACCACTAGGAAGCAAACAGCAAATCAATTTATTTAAATATATCTATAAAGCAATGGAATAGTCAGCCAATGTCATAGCTCAAATCAGAATCTCAGCCAATAAAGGATTAGGAAATAAGCAGCCGAACAGATTGTTTAAATGTAAAAATAGGATAAATAGCAAATGAAAAACAGCAAAGTGCCCAGATTTGTAAACGTTAATCATAACTGAACACCCAATGCTCCTGCTGCTCCCAGGTAGTCTTCCATCCAAGTACTAACTAGGCCCAACACTGCTTAGCTTCCAAGATCAGACAAGATCAGATGCATTCACAGTGTGGCTGTTGGAGATTCAAATCTAAATCTCAATCAATAAACTGGCAGAAAGGAACAATATATAAAATTCTCCATGTAAACATCATGAATTTACCAAAAAGTAAAACAAGTTGAAAAGGCTCATTCAAAATCATCGACACTGATTGAAGTATGATGACCACAGAAGACAAACATCTAGTGCTACAATCCCCTGCTTCAAAGTAGCTGTGATAAGAACTGACTTTGCGCAGATGGCTATTTCTACAAGTTAACTCCTTGTCTACATATTCAGTCCATTTTGATTGAGTAAAACACCCAGTCCTTTTGAGATATGTGATTGCGGCTGTCAAGGTTTTACAGTGTTGCATAGAAAACCTGTATGATTTAGCTTGAGAAAGTCCATCTCTCTGGCTTGGCCACTGGCTGAAGCCAGATTTGTCTGTCGTTCATTCTCTGTACCTGTGGCTTCAAAATGTACTTACATGGGATATATCATAGAAATTGAACCTCTTCTAGCACATTTGTTTGGGCTAACCACAAGCCTGGTTTCTCTAAGTCAAGTATCTGCTGTACTTTGGACAAATGGGATGTCTGGTCTTGACTTTGGATTACCATATTTTTTCAGGTAAGCTGCTACCTAATGGCTATGTCTCTATAATAGCCAGTCCATAAGCCAGTGAAGTGCTAAAAGAGGCCCCATGCAGCCCAGGCAGTAGGATTGCATACTGAGATGGTTCTTCTGGTACAGAAAAGGCCATTTTCTTCTTTACTGTCAGAGGCACTCGGCAGTGCCACTTTGTTAAGTTCATGGTTATGCCCCAGCTTCTCAATTAATTTGTCTGCCAATGGCACAATGTAGGTACAAAACCAGAAAATGGAGCTGAGCTGTCAGGCATTATTACAGAACCTTAGTGAGCTATGATTTATGTAAACTATCTCAATGAGATGGCATCATTCACTCAGAGTCTTCTGTGTCACCAAAATCAAGCAATTTCTTGTCCTCTGATTCCTTATACAGTGTCTGCGCTTTAACTGAATGATTCTCTCATGCCAGACATATAGTTTCTTCCATGCCTTATACACAGAATCATGATGGGTCAGCTTGGCACAACCTGGGACAGAGGAAGTATATCTGTTTTATTGTTAAAGTATTTTGTATCCCTTTTCAGATGTACAGAGAAGATTTCAGTTAAACTTACTTCAGGATCATAGCTGTGAGTTACTACCTTATCCAGTTACAGGTAGCCGCTATACTCTCTGTCTCATACCAAAACTTAAAAACAGTGTTGTGGAATGGTTGTTCTTGCTCAAACTTGATGGGTTTGAGATAACTTATACTTTGGCAGGTCCATAGTTTCCTGTATTTCATATTGATCATGCCAGGTGGCCAGGGATATCTGTACTTAGTATTAGTACAATCCTCTGGTCAACTTTGAGAAACTCCAAGTACTATCCCATCTAGTACTACCTAATCAAATGCTCCCTAAATATAGGCCACACACTACCCAGGTGGTCTTTTGTCTGTACTGTGTATTCCACCACAATGCACTATGTAGGCTGACTTGTTTTACTCATAAGTCACAATAATGACATAAAGCCAAAAAATGTGGAAACTTATATTTCACTAAGGTGGATGGTATTACTGTCACTGATAAAAATGCATGGAATTTTTGGGCATCAGTCTGATTTCCTGATATTGAGAAGTGTGTGTGTGTGTGTGTGTGTATGTGTGTATGTGTGTGTGTGTGTGTGTTGTGGATACTTAGCACTTTTAAAGAAAATTAGTAATTATCTATAGAAGTTTTGTACTAATTCCTTCAATGGGTTTAGGACAGAAAGTTTACTGAGATATGCCACTTAGTTACTATGTAAATTCATTAATTTTGTGTACACCCTGAAAGGAGTGACTTCTTTCCTTCTCATTTAAGCAATGCAAATAAAGAAGTCTTTATCATTTCTGTTAGGTCTTCAAAAGATCCACCTTTCACTCAATCTGTCTTTAGTAGAGCCAGATTTGTAGGATTTCAGTAAGAGTTCTACAGCTTTTTAAGTATTTAAACACATACATATTTGATATGTTTTTTTTTTCTTTTTTAATCAAGCAAATAAGGTATTTTATTTTGGCAATAATTCAATAATTCCTCCCAGAACTGTTGAATACATGTAGTTCATTGTAAAGTGCTAAAATAATAACTACATAGGAAAAACAAATTGCTGGGATAATAGGGCTCATGAATGTTTTTTATGCTCACAATTAATATGCTGTAAATATGTTTTGCACATAACTGGTATTGCAGGATACTTGCCTTCAATGGAATGGTTCTTAAATGGACTGCTGTTAAATCCATAGAAAGGTAAGCCAAGTCCAAATGCCAGTCTATTTTAGTGAAGTTAGTTTTACTAGAGCAATTCAGTGACTGTTATTGTCACATATAAATCTTCTGAGCCTAGCTGAAACTAATTTCGAGTCAAAGGTAAGAGGAAATGAAATAAGTGCCTGGACTACAAATTAAGTATGAGGTAGAACTATTATCTTGGCTGTAGGTACACTTTATGAAACATTTAAAAACTCTGAAAGATCCAGGTTAAATTTTTATTACTATTTTGGACATTTTCTGTAGCATTAATTTATAGGTTTAGTTATTTCTGCTTTATAAAGAAGGATGGATTTCAATAAATACACAATTAAAGCTATTTTTTGCATTAAATGAAATGTTTTATGCAACACTGCACAGTTTTGTTACTACATGTATAAACAAAATGATCATATATTTTTAAAAGGTGAGATAAATTGTATAATTCAATAGTGCTTTCAACACATTAAGATAAAAGTATTAATAAAAAGGACATCAGCAACAAAGATAAAGTCATGGGGATATTCAAAGATAATTTAGTGCCCAACATAGTGAGAAATACCACTGTGAACTAAGAAGCACAGTTCAGAAGATATTCAGAAACATAGTGTAACTGTGGTCCTGCAGAAATAATGAGGTGCACATGGTACACGTATGATTACATAATTGCATGCAGATGACAGGTAACATGCTGATGAGAGCCATTTGTGCCCAAATGATGAAACTAAGCATAGCAGAGTATGGCAATCAGCTATTGGGATCACCAGGATTTACTGGTATATGGGATCTTCACTTGCATTATGATGTTTGGAGTAACATTAGTATTAGCAGGACAGCATGTGTTAGTGACTGTATTCAAAGCTACCATCAACAGTGTTACATATCTTCACCCTCTGCATTGCAGATGGGTCTGCTAGAGTCTAGCATCACATTCACAACCAAAACGTTGCTGATCGGTATTTTTGTGACAGAGATTCAATGCAAGAGTTAGTAGACATGTGCCTCCCTTACACAGAATCAGGCAGATGCATGGAATACCATTCCCAGTGGACATGGTTTGTGCAATATTAACCACAACTGCTGCAGGGAATTTTCAGCAGCTGATAGGGGAGATGCAAGTAAGTACCAAGGTGCCTGCTTCATGAATCCTGCACCAATTTCCTGACATGATGCAGAGGAGTATATTTAGTTTCCTCTTATGGCAGAGAAGAGCATTGCCACTATGCAGACACTGTATGACATAGTCCACTTTTCTGACATAATACATGCCAACATTGCCATCAGTGGATGTTACCAGTGTCCTGTCTAGATGTGGGCACCTAGAATTGAAATTTTCAACACAAAACCACTCCTGGAAATTCCTTAGTACTTAGCTGTGTGGAGAGCAGCTAGTTTTCACACTGAGAAGCTCCATCTTAGGCAGTCATGAAAGGAATCTGCACTTCTAAATCAACCAAGCTAACCAGCTGTAAACCTTCTGACAACATTCCCTTGTAGAGCATGTAATAAGGATCCATAACCATGGACATGCACTTCCCTGCTATCTCTGTGGCTATCCTGGTGGATATGGGCATTCCAAAGCAATGCAGCAATTGCCTCATGTATACTGACAGCCACCTAATTCTCAACAAACTGGTATGCATGAAATGTCACTGGAGGCAAGACTCTGACATACAAGTGCCTATAATACAAAACAGTTTGTTGAAAACACACACACTACACTCATCTCACATACAAAGGATCAGACACAGAGACCAACATATGCTGAGGCTCCTAAATGTAATCTTCAAAAAACACAAAGACCTTCTAGACATTGCACTCAAAAAAAAAATGTCCCAACAAAAACACCAAGCAAGGCACAAACTGCTACATTTGCTACATTCCACAGCATCTCAACTTCTAAGCCCATAAGACATACCATCACACAACCCAACATTTTGCTCACAGGTTCATAGGTAAGTACCACTCTAGCTGCTCTTGTTAATATTAAGCCTAGCCAATTTCGATCAAAGATGAGAACCGTACCTTGTTTTTGTGAGGTAAACACCTTAATCATTATGCCAATCCACCAACTCTCATAGTAAACTGCATTATGAGACAAGACAGATGTCTCACTGACCAGGCTAAGTAAGGAGATAGTCATGGTCAGCTGTCTATCATGCACCAGGAGCAACCAACTCATGCATGGACATAGGTCATTGCATCAAAAGAACCATTATTACTCTGCCACAGTCCATGTAGGTGTAATTGACCTGAGATGTATTTCTATGGAATATGTGAAGAGAGACATGGTGGAGCTCTCAGATTATGTGTCCCAGGCTCGTATGAGCCTAGCATTGAGCAACATTCTATCTTCTCCAAGAATTATGCCACAATATTAACAGAAGATGACTGACTTTTAATAATCAAATTAGTTTTTGGTGTCACTCCAAAGGGGTACAGTATTTGTCAGCATAGCTCAACACACCACACTACCTCACCTGAGATGGCCTGCTTCCTCTAGGCTTTTGAATAAAACATTGTCCTCCCTACTGTGCCCTTTTAAAACAATGCCAAACTGACAAAATGGTCCAACATAGCAAAACCATAAAATCTACAAGTTTTACTGCTTACTGCCAGGAGCCTAAACAAAAAATTCAATTTGCTATAAGTTCTCCTCACCTTGGAGAATGTAGACATTTGTGCAGTTACTGAGACATGGTTTAAAGCCATGGGGAATACCCTTGCAGTGCAGGGCTATAACGTCTTTCACACATTTAGACAACATTCTGCATGGGAAGGGACTAAGGATGAAGGTATCACAATTTACATTAAGAACAATCAGTCCTCAAGACTGGTCAAACAAGTTGATGCGCTTGAGCTTCCCATGTCCATATCACCAGATTTTAAGTCCCATACCATATCCTTGCAAGCTATAACACATACTTAAACTTACTGCAGTCACTCACCATTCAACCCCATACCATATTCATGGATGACTTAACTACCACACTATAAACTGGGAATCATACATGACCACAGATGTGCAGGCCCAGAGATTCCTGGACTTTGTCAACACAAACACCCTGGACTGGATACTTTATATGCCCACTAGAAGAGAGAACATCATGGATTTTTTCCTCACTAATATTTTAGAATGCTGCCCCATCCTCCAGTGCAATGTCCTTTCTGGTGAGGTCAGACCATAAAGCTGACTCCTTTGGAAAAAAATGGGACCCCTGCTAACCTTGCAACATTTAGGAACTATTTTAAGGCAAATATCCTGCTATTAATTGATAACCTGGCAAATATTAATCCTCCTCAAGCCCTGAGAACATTGCTATCTATGCAGAATCATTTACACAGTTTCTGTGCAATCACATCAATAGACGCATTGAGACAACTGTGCTTGCTAGGAGAATAAACCGAAACAAACAAACAAAAAAAAAAAAACACCCTGGTGGAATCTCAGTATAACTAGGTTGTACAAGAAAAGGAAAAAAAAATAAGGAAGTCTAACAGCCAGCAAGATAAGAAATCTCTTATCAATCTAAACAAGCAACTCAAGGGTCAAATCAAGTCTACCAAAGCTATATCTGAGATAAATATAGGCTACAAGGCCAAAGATAACCATAAGGCTTTCTTTAGCTTTGTCCACAACCTCAGAAGCAGTACATTTACAATGTGCAGAAATAACCGTAAATGGAGCCACCTACACTGACCCAGAAATATAGATAATCCACTGATCAACAAATTCAGCTTCAATTTTCCCTTTGTCTCTCTCTCTCTTTCTCTTCAGCCACCTCTCTAGAAATACCATCAAACATAACCCCCTCTCAATTATCACTAGACACAGGTCTTCAAACTGCACTCCAAAGCCAAGAATACCACATCAAGTCTTCCATATAATTCCCAGGATGTCTCCTAAATAATATTAAGCACAATGTATAAGGACCATTAGAAATGAACCACAGCCTTCACACAGGCTTCCTGCCACTCAAATGGAAAACTGCAATGGCCATCCCACTGCAGAAGGCTGAGCCATCTACAGAACCTAGAAACTACAGACCCATAAGCCTGACTAGTCTCACATGCATAGCCAAGGAAAGAATCATCAAGGAAATATTAAATAAAAACAGGAAATTGTCAGAACTCGAATACAACCCAGATTGGTTTTGATGAGGGCAGAGCCTGGGGGACTTCTTTGAGAAGGTCACAAAGGCAGTGGATGAGGACAAAATGTACATATTGCCTACCTTGACCTGGCAAAGGCATTTGATACAATACCCCACTCAGGGATTGTAGACAAACTCAGGGAATTAGATATGAATCCCTATGTCACACAATGGATAGCTGGGTAGCTGTCCCCAGAAGTTAAAATGGGGAGTCACAGCCACAAAGAGGCAAGTCACAAGCAGGGTCCCTCAGTGCTCTAAGCTCAGTCCATGCCTTTTTGCCATCTACTTGTCTGAAGTCAAGGCAAACATCAAGGTCTCTGACTGACAATATTTGATGTTGATTGCTAATTAGGTGCAGTCATAAAAATCCCTGCAAGTTACAAATATCCACTAAGAAGGGCTGACTCAGACAAATAACCAGTGTCAGAGCCATGGTCTAAAATGTAATACCAGGAAATGTATAATAGAATCCTTTGGGAAGTCAGTTTCAACGGGAAACTGCATCACTGATAACACACCCCTAAGAGTCAGTCTAGCAGTCAGGGATTTGGGGACACGTAGATAGTAACCTGACTTTCAAACAGGATGCATCTACAATAATAAGGAAATCATTCTAAGTTATGGAACATATAAACAAGAAAAACAAAAATTTTTTCAACACGACATTCTATTTGTATCGCATATACTCCTGAGAGCTTTTTATTTTCATTTTTGGAATTTTATGTTTATTTAGTGGGTATTAATAAATATATATATATATATATATATATACATGTTTTCTAATATGTAACACATAATACCTAGCTTTTTACATAGTCTTTTATATAGCTTCTTAGTACATAATTTTAGATGCTACATAGTCTTTTAATACACATTTTGGATATTATTCATTTGTCTGCCATACATATATATTTTTTATATTAAATTGTATGTTTATGTATTGCTACACATATATGCACACATCTATATATACTATTTGAATTTTTGTGATTTGAATGATGTTCTATATATACATTTTTGAAATAGGCTCAAGTTTCTAAGATGTTTTGACATTCTGACAATATCATGATATATTAGTGCTTAGTTCTTTGAGCTGTTATAGGCTGACATTGTGCGATCATTAGCCTTTAATGATTCAGTGTACTTGAACTGGTCTGATGTTTTTTAATCTGATTGATTGATTCTAATTATTAGTTAATTGAATAATTAACTATGAAGTTTATTGTATATAAGACCTCATGTTTTAAGACACAGTAGATCTGAAGAAGCGTACACTGAGTACGCGAAAGCGCTCATCTTTTCTGTTTTTTTCACGAATAAACTAATTTTATTCTTCGTGGTGGTCGAGATCCTGTTTTGTTATCACAACATATAAACAAGGGTATATCATCTAGGTCCATGAAAGTAATCATTCCACTGTAATTTCCCCACATTAGACAAATCAGTGAGTACAACACTGCCAAAAGTACACACCACAATTGTGCACCAACTGGAGCATCCATATAGGTTCCACACAAAAAAGATGCAGGGTGTAAACAACATCTCCTATTCAGTTTGCTCCACAGCTCTATCCTAGTATCCAGACTCTTACAGACTGTTGAGGGGTGATCTATGCCTGGCATACAAGGTACCCTTGGATCCCACTCTTACGGACCTTCTGCATATCCACAAAACAAATAGTATCAGAAATAGCCAATCTAAAGACTTAAACCTTGCTTATGACTTAAATAGGACATGTTGTAGGGAACAGTATGTGTCTCAGAGAATACCCTTTGTCTGGAACAAGCTTCCCATCCATGTGAAGCAGAGTTTTTCTCTAATACAATTCACCTATAATGTGTACCAGTGAAATGGAAATCAAAATTTCAGCCCTGGTCTGGCACCTATGTTCCTAATTGACAGAGGCAGCCTGCAAATGCTTTATCTGAGAAATGCAAGCCTACATATATCACTCAGAGTAGTCTTAAAGTTCTGAAACTTTCAGATACTTGCATGACTAGGCTTAAAATGACCCCTGTTATTGTAAGGCTAGTATGCACCTATGAACCTACAACACTCTACCTATTACACATAGCATCTGGTATATCAAATGATAAACCTGTCTTTTCATCAGCTTCATTGTGGTGCCTAATACATACAATATTATATATAATGTATTTGTATGCAAAGCAGCTAGTTCACATGATTGCCACTCCTGGCATATTTGCAACTTATATTAGTGTTTTGTGCAGGATACTTTCCACAGTCGTCTAGTTGGTGGGTGAACACAGTGGTAGCCACAGAGGCCTGGATATGATATTTTCATGGTAACCACTTATAATGATATCTACTTTTGTGTGTTTGAGCTGATGCTGGACATGTCTTGGACATGCCTTGGAACCAAGGGTGATATCCCGTACCCTCTATGGGGGGATAGCACAAAATACCACACTTTCACAGATACAGAAATCATTGAATTTATGTTTGAAATTCTGAATGCTGACGTTCACTGCTTGGACACAACAGGGGACACAATGCTTTTTGTACTCGAGATATATAGTAAGATATTTGTGGGCTGTTGCATTAAACATATAGTGGTGCTTCGACAGCAGTTACAGACTGGGACCATTGTGGTAGTGCTGGACATATTCAGAGTGGGACCATTGTAAAAATCCTGGACATATTCAAAGACAGTTACAGAGTGGGACCATTGTGGTAATGCTGGACATATTCAGAGTGGGACCATTGTGGTAATGCTGGACATATTCAAAGGCAGTTACAGAGTGGGACCATTGTGGTAATGTTGGACATATTCAACGGCAGTTACAGAGTGGAACCATTGTGGTAATGCTGGACATATTCAAAGGCAGTTACAAAGTGGAACCATTGTGGTAATGCTGGACATATTCAGAGTGGGACCATTGTGGTAATGCTGGACATATTCAAAGGCAGTTACAGAGTGGGACCATTGTGGTAATGCTGGACATATTCAAAGGCAGTTACAGAGTGGGACCATTGTGGTAATGCTGGACATATTTAAAGGCAGTTACAGAGTGGGACCATTGTGGTAATGCTGGACATATTCAAAGGCAGTTACAGAGTGGGACCATTGTGGTAATGCTGGACATATTCAAAGGCAGTTACAGAGTGGAACCATTGTGGTAATGCTGGACATATTCAAAGGCAGTTACAGAGTGGGACCATTGTGGTAATGCTGGACATATTCAGAGTGGGACCATTGTGGTAATGCTGGACATATTCAAAGGCAGTTACAGAGTGGGACCATTGTGGTAATGCTGGACATATTCAAAGGCAGTTACAGAGTGGGACCATTGTGGTAATGCTGGACATATTCAGAATGGGACCATTGTGGTAACGCTCGACATATTCAAAGGCAGTTACAGAGTGGGACCATTGTGGTAATGCTGGACATATTCAGAGTGGGACCATTGTGGTAATGCTGGACATATTCAAAGGCAGTTACAGAGTGGGACCATTGTGGTAATGCTGGACATATTCAAAGGCAGTTACAGAGTGGGACCATTGTGGTAATGCTGGACATATTCAAAGGCAGTTACAGAGTGGGACCATTGTGGTAATGCTGGACATATTCAAAGGCAGTTACAGAGTGGGACCATTGTGGTAATGCTGGACATATTCAAAGGCAGTTACAGAGTGGGACCATTGTGGTAATGCTGGACATATTCAAAGGCAGTTACAGAGTGGGACCATTGTGGTAATGCTGGACATATTCAAAGGCAGTTACAGAGTGGGACCATTGTGGTAATGCTGGACATATTCAAAGGCAGTTACAGAGTGGGACCATTGTGGTAATGCTGGACATATTCAGAGTGGGACCATTGTGGTAATGCTGGACATATTCAAAGGCAGTTACAGAGTGGGACCATTGTGGTAATGCTGGACATATTCAGAGTGGGACCATTGTGGTAATGCTGGACATATTCAAAGGCAGTTACAGAGTGGGACCATTGTGGTAATGCTGGACATATTCAAAGGCAGTTACAGAGTGGGACCATTGTGGTAATGCTGGACATATTCAAAGGCAGTTACAGAGTGGGACCATTGTGGTAATGCTGGACATATTCAAAGGCAGTTACAGAGTGGGACCATTGTGGTAATGCTGGACATATTCAAAGTGGGACAACTGTGGTAATGCTGGACATATTCAAAGGCAGTTACAGAGTGGGACCATTGTGGTAATGCTGGACATATTCAGAGTGGGACCATTGTGGTAATGCTGGACATATTCAAAGGCAGTTACAGAGTGGGACCATTGTGGTAATGCTGGACATATTCAAAGGCAGTTACAGAGTGGGACCATTGTGGTAATGCTGGACATATTCAAAGGCAGTTACAGAGTGGGACCATTGTGGTAATGCTGGACATATTCAAAGGCAGTTACAGAGTGGGACCATTGTGGTAATGCTGGACATATTCAGAGTGGGACCATTGTGGTAATGCTGGACATATTCAAAGGCAGTTACAGAGTGGGACCATTGTGGTAATGCTGGACATATTCAGAGTGGGACCATTGTGGTAATGCTGGACATATTCAAAGGCAGTTACAGAGTGGGACCATTGTGGTAATGCTGGACATATTCAAAGGCAGTTACAGAGTGGGACCATTGTGGTAATGCTGGACATATTCAAAGGCAGTTACAGAGTGGGACCATTGTGGTAATGCTGGACATATTCAAAGGCAGTTACAGAGTGGGACCATTGTGGTAATGCTGGACATATTCAAAGGCAGTTACAGAGTGGGACCATTGTGGTAATGCTGGACATATTCAAAGGCAGTTACAGAGTGGGACCATTGTGGTAATGCTGGACATATTCAGAGTGGGACCATTGTGGTAATGCTGGACATATTCAAAGGCAGTTACAGAGTGGGACCATTGTGGTAATGCTGGACATATTCAAAGGCAGTTACAGAGTGGGACCATTGTGGTAATGCTGGACATATTCAAAGGCAGTTACAGAGTGGGACCATTGTGGTAATGCTGGACATATTCAAAGGCAGTTACAGAGTGGGACCATTGTGGTAATGCTGGACATATTCAAAGGCAGTTACAGAGTGGGACCATTGTGGTAATGCTGGACATATTCAAAGGCAGTTACAGAGTGGGACCATTGTGGTAATGCTGGACATATTCAAAGGCAGTTACAGAGTGGGACCATTGTGGTAATGCTGGACATATTCAGAGTGGGACCATTGTGGTAATGCTGGACATATTCAAAGGCAGTTACAGAGTGGGACCATTGTGGTAATGCTGGACATATTCAAAGGCAGTTACAGAGTTAGACCATTGTGGTAATGCTGGACATATTCAAAGGCAGTTACAGAGTGGGACCATTGTGGTAATGCTGGACATATTCAAAGGCAGTTACAGAGTGGGACCATTGTGGTAATGCTGTACATATTCAAAGGCAGTTACAGAGAGGGACCATTTTGGTACTGCTGGACATATTCAAAGGCAGTTTCAGAGTGGGACCATTGTGTTAATGCTAAACATAGGCTTTAACTTCTTTTCTCAAGAAACTGGCACAAGACCAAAAATAATGTCGAGACAAAGGCCCAGAATTGTGGATCATTTTCAAATATTACTTTAAGTCACTTAAAAGGTAACATAAGAAAAGGTTTTGGATCAACATGCATTTTCTGAGTAATAATACTATGTATGAAACTCCAATATCTGGTATTATTGAATGACTGTAATCCTAATTATTTAATCAGAAAATTAAAAGAGGGGGAGGTATGGCACTAGACAGGACAGTGACCGGAGCTGTCAGGAGTCATCAAAGGAAGCAGCTGCATTAGTGCCTTCTACAACGTAGAGGCAGGTTTATTATTTCACCGCACTAGCAAAATGGAGGTTTCTCATTTACAACTATGGGCCATGAGATGGAGAATGCAAAATAAAACTGAGACATACATTTGTATACCCACATTGTGCAGTTCAGTGCATTCACTAGTAATACTATGTTTCAGAGTTTGCCACAACTATGATGACCAGCGAGTCAGGCAGGGTATAGTTAACATCATCATCATCATCATCTAAATAGGTGGGGTGAAGCACAGTAACAGAGGCAGCAATACTAATGTGGGCGAGAAGGGTTATGGAAGATGGAAATAGTAGCCTTGTACTGGTATGGGGTTGGGAGAGTCAGGTATCACATTCTCCAGGATCAAGGTAGAGTTTTCATGGCATGAGCACTAGCCTGGTCTACTATGTGGCCTTGCAGTGCCAGGATTTCAGTCATCCTGTCTGATGGATGATGTGGTATTGTGTCAAATTCCAGAACCCCATTGTACCCAACTCATATGAGGAGGCAGCAGATGGTCACATTCCATGTCATAGTAAATGGCCATAGTGAAGCTTTGTCCTAAGCAGCCCAGAAGGGGATAAGGAAGGCTTGGTTCTGTGATATCCACAGTGGATGACATGGTTGCGTGCCCCCACACTAGAGCCAGAAGAGTTTTGGCCAAGACAATAGTAGAGTCCATACGTGGAGTGGAGGCAGCCACTGCCAAAGGTGATAGTGTTGGGATAATGGGTGTCACCTGCATATGATTACCCTGTGATCACTAACTGTGCATCTGATCTCTTTCATTGTCATGGTGAGCGCATGCCAGTGTCCTCATGGAGGCAGCAGTGAATGTGAACATGGCCAACACTACCTTAAGCACGTGCATCTGCTCTAAGTTTCTATCTGCTATGTTATCCTGCATGGGTCACAGATGTCATGTATTTCTTGCAGTGGTTGCAATTCTTCGCATAGGTGATGCAGCATGCTCAACGTCCCTGACTTGGTGTCTGTAGTGGCTGTTTGTGCCTGTATCATTGAACTCCACATCCATTGACTGATACCAAAGGTGACACACAAGTCAGGGAATGTCCTGGAATTATGCAGTGATGGTTACCTCATATTGTAGCACTGTAATGACAATCTATGTAGAGAAAGCTGTACAGTAGGCCTAGTACCTCCTGTGGCAGGTATGTTGGCCTGTGTACAAACGATTCAATATGTCAGAGTGAGCCAGCAACAGCAGGACAGTAACCAGGCATAATCTTGTTCACCATAGAATGACAAATTACTTTCATTCATCTTTCTTTTGCCCATCCATTTCATTTTCAGTATGATAAAAAGAATTGCTAAATGTCATCTGATAAAATAAACGGTCATTTTTACTTTCAAACAAATTATACTATATATGAGTGATATAGAGTTAAGATGATAAACTAGAAAAACAAAGCCACTCATTTCATATAAAATATTGTAACTCAACAAAGCAGCTTATTCAGTAAATTTATGAATTATCATGGCAGAGTGTTTTTTAAATAACCAAATAAAAAATACAATTTTAGTATAAGTTCGCATGTGTACAATGAATGCAAATATATATTAAAGTTGTCTGGTGTTACATAGGTTTTGGTTTTAAAATGTTAATTTCAGATATACTCTTCAGAGAATATGCATTTAGCTTTTTCTGCTATATGAGTAACAAAATATTTTCATGTTTACCACTCAGAAGTTTTGATATTTACAGAGACTTAGCTATTAACACATGTACAGCAAAACCCTGCTGTGAAGGTGTGAATGGATTTGTTTTGTACCTAGGGAACAACCTTGTTTTTCCTTGCTAAAACTGCTTTGCTGGGTGTCACTGAGCTTTTCAATTTCTTGTGTGTTTGGCTTCTGTAATTGTTTAGAACTGGATTTTACTTACTGGACCAGCTATGACTGATTTGATAATATGAAATCTCTAATCATTCAAATGCTGGTATTTTTGTATACTAATATTTTTATAAGACTGGAAGTTATATTATTTTTAATGGAGTAGCGTTGTCGCCTCACAGTAAGACGTTGTCCTGTTCAATTCTCAGCTAGAGCGTCTTCTGTGTGGAGACATGCGTGAATGGGCATACCTTCCTTGAAGGTTGTGCATCAGGGCTGGCAACTCGGCACGTAAAAATCTACTGCCAATCATTAGCAGACCGGAGTTCTGCTGTGGCGACCCCTAACCGGGAAAAGCCAAAAGACACAACAACAACAACAAAGCTACTTTGAGAAAAGCAAACAATATATCCACTGTGATCAAGAGTCAGGCGGCAGTCAGGAAGAGAGTTTAGATTGTCTCAAGCATTTTACCATAATTGAAAACACATTGACATAGGGTGATATTCCAGAAGAAGTGCCCTAAATGTAAGTCTGTTGTATTCCAAAACACTTGCTCTCAGTGTAAGTGACTTACATCAGTATAAGGTCTATCTCTGAACAGACTTACACTGGGGCCAGATTAAAAAAGACCTGCTCTCAGTGTAAATGGTCACCTAAACTGAGAGTAAGCTTTCTTGGAATTGGCCCATTGTCTTTATTAGTGGCATGCTACATACATACATACATATATATATATATATATATATATATATATATATATATATATATACACACATATATATTTGTGATAAAAACCGGTACCCCAGCTTAAAAATCTAAGTATGTATTCTGACAAGACTAGCATGGCCTTTATAAAAATAAGGGAAGGACAGTTAGATCTACCAGCATTTAATCTTATGCGGCTCATATTTGATGCTGCCCTTGTAAAAACTGAGTGTAAATCTTAAATGCGAGGTTTACAAAAAGCAGTGGAGTCTTTGGAAAGCAGTAGTATTTTTAAAGTTGTACTTTAATACTCAGATTAAAGATAAAAAAGTATTTCACAGATGACAAAATGCAGAGTTAAATGGTAAAGTGAAAAGTTAAATCGGACTTAAAATGTATTTCAGGAAGAACACTATGCAATAGCAGCAAACCTAAATGCAGTAAATGGTGATATTAGGATAACAGTTATAAAATCTGTGTGATTTTAAGAAAGAAGGAGCAGTTTAGATTAAAATATTTAGTCTGACTACCTTGTAGAACTCAGCACATTTATTTGCTAAAATTATGAGGAATGAAGAATATATGAAGTGATCCTTGTTTAATTTCTGTTGCTTTTTAGTTTTATTCTGATCTCTGAATGCTTTTGTACTTTTAAGTAACATTGACTACCACTAACTCTCATCCTATCACACCACTGTTTTCTCCTCCTGTGTCTTGGTTGTTGGATAAGTGGTATTCTCCGATACCCAACAGTGAGAAGTAATAACCCAATATATGCAAGAGAAAGACTTGCACATTATTTTACATGACAGTAAATATCATTTGTTACACAGTTTGTTTTTATTTTTTTAACAGTATTATTAATAAAAATGTTTTCTGGAGAAGAAAAGATAATCATGGGGATGCAACGTATTCCATCATGGTCTGGATGTTTTCATATATGGCATTCCTTGCTGACAAGTAATGAAAAAAAAAAATGAATGAATATAGACAACAAGAAGGTTTCATGTTATTCTATAAAATTACAGATTACTAAATTAGGAATTACACTGCATGAGTAAAAATTAAAATTAGATTGCTTTTGTGCCTTGTCTGACTCTATCCATTTTCATTTTCACATTAGCCACAAAATTATGTGAATGGTATAAATCAAAATACCAAACAGAGCATTGTCTACCATGCATACTAATAAAGCAGACCAGTATTATGCAAGACAGCGTTCAGTATTGACAAATGCATGTTAAAGGCAGAAACACTTCTTTGCTTGAGGGCCCCCCATCATTTCTGACAGATGCCAAGTCTATATCTAGTGCTGGGACGTGATGCAGTTGCAACATAACATCAGTTTATGCTAAACTTTATAGCTTACCCATAGAAAGCATTTCAAGAAGTGATGCAAGTTTGCCTGTTGTAATTAAACCCCATATAATACAGTACAAGGGCATTTCATGTTTTTCATATTGTAAAATGTAATCATGGCTCAGTATTTAAAATATCATGTGACTACAATTGTTAAGACTCCTTTCTCTGAAAGTCAATATATTGTTATGGCACATCTTCTTACAAAGGAGAGCAGGCCATTGAGCATATTATAACAAATCAGAGGAGTACATTGGTAGCTGTTATCTGTGTGCAGCACATAGTGTATATAAAGTGAGGATGCTAACAAGTCATTTGCAGGGCTGGATTATGAGTCTTGTGGGTCTAGAGCTAAAATTATAAGAGTGTGATTTAATTTGGAGAGGCAATAACATGTGGTTTCAGAATAAACTGGGGGTATAAGCAAGCAGGGCCTATTTCAGATATATGTACCTGAAGCTGCAGCTCCATTAGTCCCCTTATTAATCCAGCCTTGGTCATTTGGATACCATTTTGTAGCATCAGCTTCACAGTGACCGTGTGCCTGTGATATTCTGGTATTTATACACTCATTACCAATAAGGTCATTATCACTCTGTTTTGATGATCCTTAATGTCAAGTCATTCTGTGGTAATTCACCTGAAAACAGCAACCGCATTCTTTGCTAATTTGGCAGAAATGTGGCTAGATTAAACTGGTGCTCGGTATGGCATTTAGAGCCACACTATAAGGAGTTACCACAGAGAGATTAGGCTAGAAATTAGGAAAGCAAAAACACAAGTGCCCAACACTAGAGAATGCATCATGAGGGATTATGCATACAAAAATGTTTTCAGATACGCATCATGAGGGATTATTCATACAAAAATGTTTTCAGATAATATCAAACAAATATATTAGAGAGACACTATTCTGACATCTGCATATTTACTTAAAAAAAACACTTGTACTTGTATCATCTTTTTAGTTTAAACACATAAATATATATTTTTAGTTTTAATATCTTTCCTTTTTTTCTAAGTACTAGTGAGTCATCTGTATACAAATAAGGCAAAGCAGGATGCGGGATTTGGCTCAACCACTGTACTTTTATGTGCCTGAAAGGAGTTTAAGTAAGTACCTCATATATATCGGCTATGAAAACAAAGCCACATCCTGTCATTTTCTTGTTGATTACTTGAACCCCCGTGTTGTGTTTCTAGAAGTAAATGTGGGTGTTTTAAGATTCATCATTTACTTGTTTCTTATAAGTCTATGTCTATTGTGTGGGAGGAAAACAACTTGAGGTGTTGATGACAAAGTCATGGCAAAGACAAGTCTTGCACAACTAATTATGACACACATTTAACAGTGAGGCAGATAAAGATAATACAATGCACATACTTTGGTAAAGAAGCCAATTTTCACTGCGGGAATTAATTTATACAGCTGAAATTAAAAACAAAAATGTGTTCTGAAAAGTGTTGACTTCAGAAACTTTTTATCAGAAGTCACCATTTTATCTGTGCAGACTGAGGCTGTGTCTTGCATTCATTAACAAAAGCCTTTTCATGGACCACTCACTGACAAATTAAGGAGTATGGACGTGGTCAGTGCAGCATACTTTATAGAGTTTGATTTCACAGTACTAATAGGAAATCAGCAGGGTTTAAACATTTAATTTCTTGAAATATTCAATGCAAGAATTTTGACTCTGCTGGATTAAAAACTGTTTTTGTTGTGTTTATACAACTATAGAAAAATACAAGTTGCATTAGTATATTATGGTATGAAAATAAATCTACCTTTTAAATTAAGAGGTTTCATGGTAGTACCTACATGAGAATGTGAAAACCAGGACCAGCATATTAGCTGCATAGTAGAAAATGTCAACTATATTAAAAAATAAAATGAGGCAGTACTATCTTTATTCACCTTGTTTGAGGGTGATGCTTTCTTATGCACTAAAATAATTTGCAGAACAAATTTCATATCGACTGGAATGTTGTAAGAGGCATGTATACTTTTAGAGTACCAGGAATCGCTTTTGTACATGGGCCATATATGTGATTACATGAGACATTCATTAACTAGTAAATTGTCTGGACCATCCCTGTTTTATTCTTCTCAAAAGGGATGACATGACAATTAAGTAAAAAAAAAAAAAAAAAAAAAAAGAGCATGAACAGTGTATAAATGCTTGATCGCCCGTACCCAAGTCTACACGTACCCCTTAAAATAGCCCCAGGGTATCAAAACTTACCAGATACATTTGGGAAGGATAGTTCAGCTTATAAAGGCAACCTGAGGTTGTCAGACTAATAATAACTTATGATACGATGAACCTATGAAAGACCATCAGTGTCAGATTCTGCATAACACAGTTTATGAAATCTGTTTTAAATGCAATCATAAAAAAAGCATTTATAGGAATACTGGCTATATCCACTCTCTCAATTTTCATCACAGCTTAAAAAAAAAGAGTCATACAAATATATTGGCTATAATTATGGTAGCAAACATCACCCCTGTATGGAGATGCTGGAGACCCCAAACTCAGAAAGTTTTAACCTACCTAAGCAAATCTGGAGAATTGTTTTTCATAAACCTGTGTTTTGATCATCTGCACAGAAATTGTTTTAAATCACAGAAATAGGCTTAGATTGGATTGGCCAGTCCAAGGGATCCTTTTCAGCCATGATAGATAGTTAAACAATTGGTCAAAATGGAAAGAATGCACCTTTTGTGGCCTAGGTAAGTCACATGTTAAAATGAGTCAGTACACATTAATTTATAGAGGAGCTCTGGCCTGGTGAAATGTACATTTGTAAAGGGTCATATTGTGGTTCATACTGATTTCAAAGTGAAAGTGAATGCTAGAAATGCAAGGATTGTTGAAAATCCTATGTGTCCCAACTGCAGAGAATTGTGAATGGTGAATGGATTGCACCCCATTATCTCCGGTATCTGCTGCACACTGCTCATGGGTCAGGGTCAATAGGTGCTGACCTTGGAAACAAGGATAACTTGGGTAGGCTTGTAAGGGCCATAAGGCCATTCACCTAGCAACTTCCTATGATCCTATTATCCTCAGTGCAAGTAATGATTTTCATTCAGTGCAACAAGTGCTAAAATGTGGCTTCACTTGTTCTTATCCAGTTGTAAGGCATATACTGTGAAAACAACGGAATGACTATAATCAGTACAGTATGACACTATATACACACCAGAAAAGGGTAATATGAATGTTCTTGGCTTGTGCAATGTTGAACAATATGTGGCTGTGATACAAGTTTGTAGATAAATAGCAAATGGTGCGGATGATAATCAAAAAGGATGTACATCCATATGGTGAAAACGAATATGAGGATGCAGAAAAAACATCTTCACCAGCATATTAGCATAACTAGACATGATGTAACCATGCCATAATATTTTAGCTGTGTCTGTTAAGCTTATATATAGTATAACAGATATAAGATATGAATAACCTTCAAGCGCTAAAAGCGTTTAAAAACATCTTCTATTAAAATTCACTGCATATATACACATAACAGTATCTCATTCAGTTAACTGAATGTATACTAGGAGCAAAACTAACCACTCTGGGTTCACCACATCCATAGTATCACCACCCTGTGCTTCTGTACCTCGCAGAAAGCGCGCGCCACACAAGAAAATTTACTGTAATACAATGCACAAACCAGATAATTCAAGCGTGTCTCGAGATACGCAGATCTTCCCCTCTAAAATACCCAACAACTGACAATAAGAGAGAGCTGATCGGGCAACCAAAACACAGACAGTACCTCTCTAAATAAAATGACAGCATAGATCCCCATTGAATACTGCGTTAGGAATACCCTCGTCAGAACTACAAAACAAAACACCCAGCGCCCTAAAGCAGAGAATACACACGATAACACAACAAATAATTCATATGACCACAGAACACTAACTCCGCAAGTAGCTCAATATCATAAGAGCGCCAAACATCAAAATTCCTACCTGACCAAAGATGTTTCCAACCACATTTCTGTCACAAGAAAATATACACAACATCAAGCCATATAAACATCGCTTCAGCAAGCAGCACATCCCTCGAGAGTGCCGAACAACCAAATCGGAACCCAATCAAGAGACCTCAGATCGCACTCCCCCATAGCGAACGAACACAATATGAAATTCACAAGGCACAACTCCAGCAAGTAACATATTACCTATGGGCTCTAAATATTTAAATCTCAACATAACTAAAAAAGTTCCAGATTACATTTCTCTTGTGTTATGAAAGACGTAACATTAAGCCATATGACATTAGATCAGTAAGTAGCGTGTCTGTGGAAGCGCTTAAATTAGAATATTAATATGATTGTGATAATAAAATTTCACTCACATGGCAATTAAAAACAGACCCTTTAGCCATACATAACAATGTTATCAAATAGTGTAACGTGTAAACATTAAATTTTAGATAAGTACTTGACTGTGATGATCAGTAGTTCTCTTGCGATGACATCACTGCGAAAATCCGAAGACCCTTAGAAGGAGCGTGGACAACACGAAGTTTCAGTTAAACATAAGTGACACAATAAGCTCACTGATACAGTCTCGAGATATGGGAATATTCCCTCCAAAAAAAGAGTCAATGAATTTAATAAGGCAAAAATAATTTAACTGTGTAGATTTCTTCACACATTTTCATCACAATCTATATTATAGCATCTAAAGGCTATATAAATACCAAAACACTATAACAGTGTTAACTTTAAAGGATGTTGTCAGTAATAAAAATACAAACTAAAAATATATAAATCAACTAAATATATAAAGTAAATAGCACTCTAATAAGCATTGAAAAAAAGCTTCATTTTTTGTAAGAAAAAAAACATAATAGTTAAACATAGTATCACATACATTGTAAATAAGGAGTGTAGTATTAAGATACAGATTCAAGAAGCTTCTTGAATATCTTCAGAAATATTTCTTTTGCTTCTTTAGGATCTGTAAACATAAATTTTCTGTCATAAGTAAAAGACAGGGTATTCGGATAACTCATACGAAACCTTATACCTCTTTTTATAAGATCTGCACAATAGGGAGAAAGTTTTTGTCTTTTCATTTTTATTTGTAAAGGAAGGTCCTGGGAAAATGACAGTTTATGATTTTTCCAGAAAAACAGTTTTTTGCATTTTGCTGCCTCTAGAATCTGATAAGTGTCTTGAAAGTTTAGTAGTTTAGTATATATGATCCGAGGGGAGGCAGAATCCTGACTAGCACGCAATGCTCTATGAGCCCTCTCAATAATAACAGTTTTTGATGTTGATTCACAATTTAATAGTGCCTCAAAAATCTGTTTACATACCGATAATAGGTTTTGATTTTCATAGGATTCTGGCAAACCTCTAATAATAATGTTATTTCTACGACTTCTAGCTTCTAGATCCAATAGCTTAGCTTGAAATTCAGTAATAATCTTATCTTTAGCTTTAATATCTCTTTCCAAAGATTCTGTTTTTATTTCTAAAGCTGTATTTTTACATTCAATAATATCCATTCTTTCACTTATTTGCTTTAAAGTTCTGCCAAAATCAGTAAATTGTTCTGAGAAACTTTGTATGGCACTTTGAATAGGTTGTAATGCTATTTTTAGTTCATCTAAATGAAAGTTTGAGTCATTTGTATCTTTGCTACTTACTTTAGAAGTTTCTGAAGATTGCTTAGTAGTTCTTAATCTTTTTGAACTGGTGTCCTTCTCAGGTGAATGTACTGAAGAGAATTTGGCCTTTGTTGCCTGTGTCTCCATGGTGTCAGATTTAGAAGCCATGCCCAGAGTAGAGGTGTGAAAACAGGATAGCATGTTCCAGGAGGAGTCTTTAAGTAGCAGGTGCCCAATATAGTTGAAGCCACAAAGACAGTTCTGAGGTAAAAAAATTCCAAAATCGAGATCTCCAACACCAACAAATAATCCAGATATGTAAAAAAATATTAAGAGAATCCTTTTGTGAAAAAAACTGAGGAAAAAATATTACTCCAAGGTTATAATAAGTCTAATATTACATAACTGTGAGGAGCTCAGTGACTAGGGACTGATCTAGTCGGCAGCCATCTTGGAATCCAATAATCGGTACAGTATGACAATACCTCACAGGCATAAGAGTAAATGGAGAAATCATGATTTGAAAATTGGGCAACAAAATCTAACAGCAGAAATCATTACTACTACTGTACACAAACGAATACATACAGCAGAGCACAATGATAGCAATGCCAAGAGGAAAGGTACCACATACAGTAAAATGAAAATGGAGTCTCACATAAGCAGTGTCTACCAAACAGGGTAACTGATCTTATGGTTCCTAAAAATCTGAAATTACATGTTAGTGAAATGAAGTTAATGAAGTATAGCTGGGTTTATTGCATATAATTTCTAGTCCATATTATTATGTTATAAATGTTGGTGATTTCCCTGTGTATTTGTATAAACTTAAACCATATTCTGTGTATAGAACACCAAATAAATCATATGAAGAAATGCAAGTTATGGTAATTTAGTATTCTGGTCTAAAAGGCTAAATTCCAGGGATGTTATTTTTCCAAGTACTATGACACTTCATATTTCTGTACTTTATATAATTTTCAGGGGGGAAAAAAGATGACCAATTTCCCAGCTAATGAGTTAAATCAGCTCCTCAGTCATTAATATATAGTCAAGGATGTAGACAGGGAGTTTTCTCTATTATGATGATTTGAAGACATGTCTACTCCTAAAAGCTCTTATTATCACCAATACATGCAGTTGTTGATTTATTTTTTAAGAGTTCTATATGCATGAAATAGCTTTATAAAATTTTAATAAACTTTTTTTTTTTTAATTTGGAGTTTTAAGTTCTCCAGTCTCAAAATTTATTTAAACTATATATAGTTGCGCTGTGACAAAATTAAATGTTAATCACAACTTTAGCAAGAAACTGTGTACATGAAATAATGTAGTCATCTGCTGTATCTGCAACAAGAACCTGAATTTGATCACGGCATTACAAAATAGTCAAGCAAATGCTGTTGGCATGCTGAATCTATCTCTGCTCTAATCTCAGAATTCTGAATGGCTGCACTACTACCCATAATACCTGTCGTCCAGTATTAATGCTGGCATGTTATTAAAAATGGAGGCTGTGTGACTGCACTCCAGAGAGGGCAGAAAACACGGCCATGTTACGCCATCATAATCATTTTCTGTATGTTTTTTTTTTTTGGGGGGGGGCACCTTGTGTACAATACCTTTGAACTAGGCAGCACAGTGTTCAGACACGTGTACAGCCACAGCTTTTTTTTTTTTCCTCCTCAATAAAGTGGGGAAGGTTCCATCCCTGCCAATGTTACTGCAACTTGTCTTTTGTACAGTTGTTGGTCAACTTGAATAGACCCTGCTGTAATTCCTGCTGTAATTAAAACAATAAAACTTGTTTATACTACTTACTGTGTGTGTCACTGGTTATAGTATAGTGACTAAGTGGACTATAAATAAACAAAAGGTGGTAATACATTAACTTAAGCTGCAACACGGCTATTTTAAGAACATTGAAAAGTGCTACCAAGGTGAATCTTTCTATTAGTAGGGCATTGTCCTAGCTGTCCGAAGAAATTGGGATTCCTCTATTTCTTTACTGGAACTAGAGCATTATTTGAACAGCAATTGTGCTGAAATATCACATCTGCTGGATGCTTTTGCAGTCCTTTAGAAATCCCAGTTCAGCTATAAACACTGTTCAAAAATAAATAAGTGATTAATCTGAACTGGTTAATGAATATTGAAATAACCTTCTTGTTTCAGCTGATTTGCTAATACTAGTTATGCTCCCATGTCCCTAGAAATACTACTATAGCTTCTTAAAAATAAGAAATTGCACCTCATTGGATTTCTTCTGTTTTGTTAGACATATTCCTTCTAGTTACAATTTTCAATTTATACATAGCCTATTGTTCTCCATCAACCCTGAGTATACAAAATGAGCCCCATTTTACTTCAAGACATTTTTTTAATCATTTTAATCCATGGCTAAAAGCAATATTGTGATATTTGATAACTTACTTAAGTTCAAATAAACAATTTCAAAAGTTGTTTAACATCTAAGAAGTACTTATCTGGTCTCTTTTCTGAAAAGTAATAGCACTATTTTTAGTAATTATTTCATCATTAAGAATATGCACGTATGTGTACACGTTTTATATTTGTGTATATAGATACAGACACATATATGCATGAATTTATACACATACCTGTATGTATGAGTATATATATATATATATATATATATATATATATATATATATATGGTTTACTATCACAATGTCGCCATGCAATTGCATGGCTAAGAAGTATTCGAACAACATATGTTCCTGGCATTAATGATTATATATCCATCAAGCCAGTTTTAAAACACAAAGCAAATTGCATATAACTAAAAGGGTAATTGTAATATGTTTTATGTTTTGTATTGTTACAGTTAATGTCACTTATTTAAAGTTCACAGTATGATATATGTTTTAAATCATTACAACAATTGTTTAGATTGTTTGTACTGAGTAATTTGTGGTTAGAATGTTCCTTGCCTATGCTTCAGTTGCTTTTGTTATGTTTTTTGTTTTTAGAATAGGTATTGCCTTTTTAAATAGGTTGCAGCAGTGTTTTGGCTCATTGGTGTATTTAAATATGATGTCATTAATTAATTTGTCCTAAATGCTTTAAATATGTTGTTTGTTGAATGTTAACCGACTCTGATGATGCCTTTTTAGGTGAAAGCGCTTAGTCGGTGGATGTTTTACCATTATATATCTCCTGGTTGTTCATTACTGGTCCTGGTATCCTGTTTAGCAGTTGTTGCCTATCGTGTTTACTGATTTTTGTGCAGTGCCCTTTTTGTGGGGTTGCGTATTTCTTTTTTCTTTCCAAGTGTGTTGCGACACTGTTTTCAGCGTTTTGGGACTAAGCGTGGACCATGGAGAATATTTTAAAGGAACTATCTTTAGTTGTTCGTAAGCTTTTGAAGACCTATGAAAAAGATAACGGCAAGGAAGGAGATACGGGGAGTGTCAGTCCCACTGACACACAAGTGGAATTATTTACTCTCCATTCCCCGGTTAATATGGCCGATTGTATACCACCAGGGCAGAAATGTAACATTTCAAATTCCTTTGCTGATGCTGTTTCCAAATCGAGGGACAAAACGGGTTTTAATTTGTCTGGTGGTTCGGCTGCACGGGGAGTTCCGGATTCTGGTGTGCCTGTTCCTGTGTCCAATCAGAAGGAGCTTAGTGGTGCAAGTGCCAATTCGACCAATCGGGATCGACCTGCCAGACGAGCCCTATCGGGAGAAGTGCTGAGTGGTAGGCGAGGGCATGACCTGCAGTCATGGTTGGAGGCGTCGGTATTTGCTGGTGATGTTACAGGTTTTTCTCACTCGGACTTGCAGTCGGCAAGTTTTTGTGGTTTGGAGGAGCAAATTCTAAGGTACGATAAGCTCTGTGTTAAATACAGGGCATTGCAACTCGACAATTTGTTTTTGGAGCAGTCTAAGGCATTAAAACAAGTGCCTAAGGGGCTCCGGTTGTGGAAGTCACCGATGGGCATTGAGGAAGGTAGCAGAGCCTTCTCTGAATTGATAACCCTGTTCGACAAAACGGGGTTAGAGATGTTAGACATCATTATTAAGAACAATGGAGTTAGATTAGCAGCATTGCGGAGTGATATTTGTAAATTGCATGAAAGTATCATTTCTGACTTGTTATTTTTTCAATATGAGGCAAAATTTCAAAGGGTTCTTAGGAACTTGGAAGTATTTGTGGCTAAAAACAAGGCATTAAAACAAAAGAAGTTAACAAGGGACAGAATTGATTATCAGAATCATACTGCTTACCCTCCAGGCAATAAACTGCAACGCAACCGTATTGGTAATCAATTTTTTCAAGGGGAGGGGGGACAGTTGAGACTGCACTCTGGCAATGTATGTGCACCTGAGATTGTTAATGTTGGTTCACAGGACATTGTTTTTGAAGAGGAAGTTTTTTTGGAGCAGGTTCCGGGACCTCGCAGGTCGGAGAGACTAATGAACAAGGATCAGAGATCCATGAGGGTGGCTACCAAATGAGGAGGTTTTAGTGACTTCAATTAATCAGAATTATTGTTGTAACAATGTGTGTGTTGAGCCAAAACCTGCTGGCATTTTAATGTGTGCCGACAATGGGGAGGGTGTTTGCTGCAATGAATGCATGGCATTGCATGATGCTTACAATAGTAACAACAATAATTATCTAGTTGAGTACAACAATTTGTATGTGGACAGGGTTGATGTTATAAGCGATGTACATGAACAAGTATCATGTTTTTGTGATAGTGACAACATTTGTAACAATCATGAAGATATTGGAGGCTATACAAGTGTTATTTCGACAGGTTCATGTGTTGAGTGTAAAATTATTAAACAGCAAGGTTTTTTTATTTATAATTACACCGATATTGAAGTAGGGGATGTGTACTTTCAATTGTTTACTAAAGGAACTAGTTTTGTACCAAGTTTTAGACTAGATGTTTCCCAGGTCTTGATTAATATTAAATTTTCATGAGGAGATTAAACTGGGAGATTTATTTCCATGACAAAAAAGATATTTTTTCATTGAATTGTAACAATTATTGTTCTAAATTGAGAAGGAAAAGTACATTCATTCCACCTAGTAATAATGAAATTTTAGCCTTGGAAAGTCTCATGGAGTTTGAGGTTAGAAGAATATGTGGTGGGAGGGATACTGGTTCTGATAATCTTACCCCACAAGAGAGGGGGGTCCTTAAAGAATTGAGATCATCGAACAGCATTAGATGTATGAGACAGGTTGGGGAGATGGTTTTGATGAATCAAATTGATTATTCTACATCCATGATGGTTTTGCTTGAGGACAACAGCACATATACAAGGGTATCAGTTAATGAAATGAATGTGGCCTATAGAAGAATTGATTTGTATTTGTTAGATGCTCTGTTTCAGGGCGAGATTACAGAATCGGAATTTGATTTTCTTTCAGTTAAACACCCTATTACTCCAAGCATCTTTGGCATTCCAAAGGTGCATAAGGGGTTAGAACGGTTACAATTTAGGCCAGTTGTATCAGCAAGGGGCTCCAAGACTGAGCCCCTTGCAGCATTTGTTGATGAAGTTTGTAAAACAATTACTAGTGACGTAGTTCATATCATCAAGGATTCTTGGCACTGTTTGGAGAGATTGAAGGCTATAGGCAATTGTAATAGGACTTTTTGCTTTTTAACAATTGATGTTGTTAATTTGTTCTCGGTTATCCCTCACAGCGAGGGTATGGAGATGTTCCGTGAAAGTTTGTTGCTTAGTCCTCGTTTTGATAAAAGTAAGATCAACCTTATATGTGATTTGATGAAAATTATTTTGAAAAACAATTTCATCAAATTTGAAGGTGAAATGTTCCAGCAGTGCTCTGGAGTGGCAATGGGTGCACGTTGTGCGCCAGTTTTTGCAAACCTTGTATTATTGGCATGGGAAAGAGCTTGTATTTTTCAATCAAGGTTTTGGGTGAAAGTTGTGCTTTATAACAGGTTTCTTGATGACTTACTTATTTTGTGGGACGGGGATGAGATCAGTGCAAACGAGTTTGTTGAATATATAAACTCTTCCACAAGTTTTTTGAAATTTACCCACGCTTGGAGTGTAGATAAAGTGAATTATCTGGATTTGACCATCTTTAAGGATGGTGAAGGTTTGGCTAGTACTTTGTATAGGAAAGATAGTTATTCCAATTCTCTTTTACATTATTCTAGTTGCCACCCCCATTATCAAAAAAGAGGGGTGGCAAAGGGACAAATGGTACGGCTATTAAGGATAATTAGTGATGAAATTTTATTTAAACAGGAAATGTATAAACTCATAGGTATGTTAATGGATAGGGGGTATCCACTTAAACTATTATTGAAGGTGAAAAAGGAAGTGGTAAGGAAAAGGAATACTGCCTTTTCCCCTATATTGAGAAGTAGTGTAGGTACGAAGAGTGATATACATTTGGAAAGCATTGACAAATGTGTAGAGATGGAGAAGCCATGTCTCATTCTTAAGTATAATGAGAAAGCTATTGGAATAGCTACAGTTGTACGTGACGTATGGAATCACTGTTTGGATAATGCAACTAAGGACATTATTGGGAAAACACCTAGGATTGTGTTTAGTAAAGGTGAAAATTTAAAAACAATAATGGAGAAAGTACCTAGAGTCAGAAAATCAAAAATGTCTAAGTGTGGTAACTGTAGATATTGTAGGTTTATCAGTGAGGGTACACATTTAGTCATAAAAGGTTTTGAGCGTACAATACCCTGCCCGGGCCTGTGCAATTGCAACACAAAGAATTTAGTTTATGTTGCTTCATGTATTACATGTGATGCATTCTACGTGAGGATGACTACATGTAGACTGCGTGATCGAATCAGTGAACACACACGTAGTATAAAAAATAAAGATCAACATAATGCCCTGTTTGTACATAGTTGTCAATGTAAGGTTTTTAAAAAATTCTTATTTTTTATTATAGATAGAATCTATGAAGATCAAGGGGGTGATGTATGTAACAAGGTGGCCCTATTAGAAGTTGAATGGCAGGTGAGGCTTAATGCCATGAGGTTTCCTGGCATTAATGATTATATATCCATCAAGCCAGTTTTAAAACACAAAGCAAATTGCATATAACTAAAAGGGTAATTGTAATATGTTTTATGTTTTGTATTGTTACAGTTAATGTCACTTATTTAAAGTTCACAGTATGATATATGTTTTAAATCATTACAACAATTGTTTAGATTGTTTGTACTGAGTAATTTGTGGTTAGAATGCTCCTTGCCTATGCTTCAGTTGCTTTTGTTATGTTTTTTGTTTTTAGAATAGGTATTGCCTTTTTAAATAGGTTGCAGCAGTGTTTTGGCTCATTGGTGTATTTAAATATGATGTCATTAATTAATTTGTCCTAAATGCTTTAAATATGTTGTTTGTTGAATGTTAACCGACTCTGATGATGCCTTTTTAGGTGAAAGTGTTTAGTCGGTGGATGTTTTACCATTAAATATCTCCTGGTTGTTCATTACTGGTCCTGGTATCCTGTTTAGCAGTTGTTGCCTATCGTGTTTACTAACATATGTTCGAATACTTCATAGTTCGGCAGGTTATGTAAGCGACCGTTATTATTGCGAATGGAGTGTGCATTCGCAATTATAACGTTTGCTCATGTAAGGGGATTGCGGTACAGTGTGGTTAGGGAAATAAATACATCCCTTTCCTCACTGTAGTGCGATGTCGGAGTTGGAATATTAAGTTAGGGGGGTGTGGGGGGCGCAGGGGGGCTTCCCCCCTTCATAAATGTTAGTTTAGGCTAGTTAGGTAGGAAGTTAAGGGAAGGGTGGGAGTGCTGTGAATTGTCGAAAATGTCGCGAGCGACATTTTCAACAATTCATAGCTGTTTTCGACATTAGGTACAAATGAAAATGTGTACTTTTGGCGAAACACTTCGCTAATACATACACATTTTATTTTAAATTTCGACATATTGATAGCAAACATATATATACGAAATGTAATCAGGCAAATTCATTTTCGCAAAAGTGCATTTTTTCAAAAATGCACTTTCATGAAAAGGCAACTAAGCGAACAGCAATGGGGGCTGTTGCTTAGATCGCGGCACAGCGGGGATAAGGGAATATTCCCTTGTATACACTGTAGTGCGATCTCTGAGTGAGAATATAAAAGTAGCAGGGGTGTTGGGGGCTGGGGCATGCAGGGGTGCTTGCCCCCCTGCATAGACGTGGTTAGTGTTGTTTTGTTTTGTTTTTTGTGTCTTTTCTTTTGGGGTTTATTTCTCTTTCACAAAGTGCATTTTTGAAAAAATGCACTTTCACAAAAAAAGAGTTAATTTGTTTATGTTTCGTTGAAATGTAATTTTGATGGGTCAATGCAGACATATATAGATTTATATATATATATATATATATATATATATATATATATATATATATATATATATATATAAATTTTCTTGCACACGTATATATTTACATATATATATATATATATATATATATATATATATATATATATATATATATTTAAATATATATTTTATACACATATACATGTTTGCATGTGTATAAAGTTTATATACATACACATGTGCACACAGTGGGAATGCAGACACACACTCACACACACACACACACACACACACACACACACACACACACACACACACACACAAAATCTTTATAAACAAATCAAAGAAAGGTTTAAGTTAAATATGAAAAGGAGAAAGCTTTTGTTAAGGTCAATAAATATGTAAATAAGATAATAAAAGAACATTGCTTCATAGAAAGCCTTCATCATAATTAGCCAGGTCTGGTCATTTCAGTATTTTGAAGGTATATATTTAAAAATGTTTCAATTGCAGTTATTTACCTTTAAGCTTTACCTGTTAGTATTTGTAAGAGACCAAGTGAATTACTCAAATGTTGTTTTCAGATATATTTGAAGTTTTTTTCTTGCAGAACTGACTTTTCAGGCAGGTGCAGACTAAGAAAGCCATTACTGCTTCAGTTTACTGTTTGTGTCAGCACTGCTGCCAGGGTGAGCTCTCCAACCTGCGTATGTGGCAAAATCTGCTCCCAAAATAATGCCTACAGGGAGTCTTTAAGTGGAATTTCTCTCTGGGTTTTAATTCTGCCTCTCAGGTCCAACAGTCTGATTGAATACAAGAGCCATATTGGCTCTTTCTGCTTGGAGAGGTCCATGCAGCTATATTCAGCAGAAAAAAAAAACTCCTAAGGACAGCTATTTTCTTTTGCTGTTTTAACCATTATTGTAAGCAACATTTAACTGGAGAAAATCCTAAGAGGAATTCACCTGCTTGTTACAGAAAATACAGTGAAAAGGCATCAATAAGAAATTAGATGTCTTACTTTTTATGGTGTGGTTTTAGTTTATTTACTATTTTTTCTTTAGAGAATAGAAAAGCTTGCTATGGAACTTGGCAAAGGTATACAATTTTAAGTGCAATTTGCTTCCAAAAATGTAAATTCCTTTTTAATTTTCCAGCATGCCTCTTATGTGAAAGCAAGACCTATAGATTAATGCAGTATTCAGCAGTATCCTCCGATTTGAAAAATGTACATTATACAGTGCTGAGGGCATCTTCAGCATACCTGTATTAGTGTTACTGATGTTCTACACCTGCACCCTGCTGTAACAGAATAAGGCATATATTCTGCTGCAAAAGCACAACTCAGGTTATTCCAAAATAAACATGACAAAATAGAAAGAAGGTACTGAAAGTCTATAAAGTCATAGAATAAAAAGAACAAATAGGCTAGAATGCATGCCTTGTGGTTCAAGTACTAAACTAATTTGTGCATTATGCAAGAGATCAGTTATGAACCCAGTAGTCCAAGACCAGTTTTATCTCCACAAATCAAACAGTCCCTCTAGCACTATAGCCAGAGACGTAAATCTGCTTCAGCAAATAAACAAAACATGACAGAGTAATATATGCAAATCACAGTGCTTACCCCTTCTGTGGAACAAATTTTCACTTGAATCTAAGCAATGCAGTACAGAAACTTCCTTCAAAAGCAACTTGGAGAACTGGGTGGGTATCAACAAATTCAACCCCCCCATATGATTGTCCTGTTGCCCCTTGAAAAAGGAGGAAAAATGTAAAGGGGGCATAATGGCAAGGAGGAAATAGCCACAAAGCCCAGTTGCTTTTATTTTCTTGTTCGATGATTCTAAGATCTTTGTTAGTTCTCTTGTCTGAAAGGGGAATATCAGTTAAATCAAAGTAAATCCATGCATTCTGGGGTCCAATACTGTGTGTAGAATTGTGCATATGTATTTACATATAAATATGAAAAAAACAATTTCTAATCCCTCGAAGTGTTACAGCTTGACTCTGCAAATGTGATTCTCCCCTACATCTGATCAGACTTTTTTCTGTATGAGCCAAAAATGTTTTAAATCTCCAGTTAACTTATCAGTCAGTCCTACTGTCTTTGTCAGTAAATTCAGTTGCCTACCACCCTCTTCATGAAGTATTATTTTCATGATAATGCCATGGACTAGAGGGATAATGCTGTATGGGCCATGTGGTTTGAAATTGGTTACCAGCTTGGGTGTCTGAAGGAGTTGTCAGGGAAGGATGGGTATGCACATACTGGAGGGAGGTGCACAGCTGAATGCATCCTATGGCTGATTGGCAAAAGCTGGGTATGCACATGGAGGCACTGTCTTCAAGGATGCAGGACACTTACTAAGTCATTGCATAGCTGGTATGATACACCTACTGTGAGACATGAATGAGTGCATGAATGCATGGGGTTTGGAACCAAGGTCTCTGCTCCTTAGCAGCAGTATGATTTTAACCAAGGTTGCCCCAATCTCCTCACCAGCCCTGAACATGGTTTGGAGTTAATCTGGGTTCAGTAGACCTTGGGGATCAGGAGAGGTCCCTGGTGGGAGCTGATAGATGTCGGGGATCAAAGGAAAAAGTGAAGTATCATTTCCTTGTTCAAGTTCTGTATTGTTTCACTCACCACTGTTACATATACCCCTGGGCAGAGCTCCCCTAACTGTCACATTCTTTTTCTTGTCATGCAGCCAGTTCACATCAGCACAGTGTGTATTCTATCCATGCAAATAAAGTTTTGCACTGTCCTTCTATAAGGCATGGTGTCAAAGGCCATGCTGAAGTCCAGATATGCCACTTCTATATGACCCTTCTTCTCACCTCAAGGAAGAGACAGAAACCTTGACCAAGATGGATTGGCAAGACATTTGTTGTGTAATTTCATGCTGCAGTCCATCTGCAAAACATTTAGGATTCATGATCTCCAGCAGGTCGCCCAGAGAAATGTTTTACATGACATACTCTGTACTGGAAGCAAAAAGTCTGGGAATTGCCTGTCTTTGTTATATCTACTTTTATATAAGGGAAAAGCCACTATTCTCCAGTCCTGGCACCAGTCATGTTTTTGAGGAGAGACTGCAAAGTTCTTACAGTGTTTTACAAAGCATTGCTGTAATATGTTTTAATACAATAAGAGGTAATAATTCTTCTGGATTCTGGGTTCAAGTCTTCGTAAAGTCCATTACATTTTATACCATACATTTATTTTGTAGCACCTGCATTTAAAATATATATGATGTTACTTTTACAGTATACCAAAAGAGCAAAAGTGTATATCATAATTTCTGTCTTTGATATTGATAGGAAAATGTCATGTAATATCCTATAATGTTTCCTATAATTTCCTATAATATAATGTTGCCTTCATATCACCTTATGATAGCTCTGAAAAGCACCAATAGCGCTGTTACATCTCTCTCTCTCTCTATATATATATATATATATATATATATATATATATATATATATATATATATATTCTTACACTACACAATCTCTGTGATATTGCTGGATATTTCTTACTGCCAGGAAGGATGATAGATCTACCAAATAGAAATTACAGATACTTAATTAAGGAAAGTAATGTATACCTTTTCTACTAACTAGTTTCAAACATTTGAACTCACAATCTAATTTTTATTACTTCAGCATTCTTCTTAACAGCTGCAGTAAGTAGGCTCAGAAATGATATTGTTAATCAGCCTTCAGAGACAGTGCAGTCTCTTTATCAGTGAAATAGCACACCTGTTACTAGTGGAGTTCCCCAGGGATCTATCTGGGACCCCTACTGTCTGGCATCTATTTCTTAGAGGTCCAGGAAAAGACAGAAGGCCTGTGGTTGACCAAGTTTCCAGAAGACTGTAAGTTGTGTGCTGTCATTGACTCCCCAAATGATGTTAGCATACTGCAAGATGGTCACACAGCAACTAATGACTGGTGCCAAAGTCATGGTCTCAAGCTAAATGCAAAAAAAATGTATCATCATACCATTTGGCAAAAACATTACCCCTATTTATTACCACATCAAAGGCACTCCCCTACGCACACAACCTGTGATGAGGGACCTGGGCCCTCAGGTTGATGATAACCTCACATTTGAACACCATGAAGTGGCAGTGGTCAGAAAACCATTTTACTTGACTCATCTCATAAGTAAAGGGCACAAAAAGGAGGTTATTACCTGTCTATACTCCTCCCTCATTAGACAAATAATTAAGTATAACGTCCTGTTTGGGATGTACCTCTCCAAACATTTGCACCAACTGGAAAGGCCACTGAAATACCTCACAAAAAGAATCCATGGCCTTGAACACCTGTCCTATGCAGACAGGTTCAAATCACTATCACTCTACACTGTATCGCACAGATTGCTCAGGGGTGATCTGCGTCTCGCCTACAAGGCAATCTCGGACCCTGCCCTACTAGAGATGCTCCATTTCCATAAGTCTAACTCCTTATGCAATACCCACTCAAAACGCCTTTATCTAATATGCAACAACAACAAAACCTACTGGGGAGATAGGTTTGTCTCCCAGAGTCTGCCCTATCTCTGTAATAGACTTCCCATACATGTCAAACAGAGCACCTTGCTGACCATCTTTAAGCACAACCTTGATGAGTAGATTGGAAACCACAAATTTGTCCCAGGGGTTCCTCCTGTGTCCCTCATTGACAGGGACAACAGGTGCTGACTGACATTTCTTTTTGGGGATAAACTCTTGGCTAGGCTTGGAAGGGCCCCAGGGCCATTAGCTTAGTAACCTCAACCTAAATATGCAGTAGTGATGTAATGACTTAAATACAGATCTTCCACCCATTTTAAATTAACCTTTTGAATATTCATATCACTCCTGTCAGCTCCAAGATGACATATGCAAAACTCTATTGATAAAGAAACGCCTTAGGGCCCTGATTCAAAATTATGATAGTGGGCATAATTTGCAAGAAAGGATCTAATACCATTGAATAAAAAAAGGTGTTAGGGAAGTGCTGTGAAATATCTGTGAGAAGCTCTTTACTACTGAACTTTCACATTGCTAGAGAAAGTTGTGTGTGTTTAAATAAATTTGAAGACTGTGAAGGCTGCAACTTCTAATCAGGGGCCACAAAAATTGCTCCCATATGTACAAGGATTAAGAAATATCCATACCCAAATCTATGTTTAAGAAAAATATCCCATTAGGAAGAAGTAAGACCATGGAAAAGCATTAATCAAGGAAACACCAGAGGAAATGAAAACCATGGTGTCAGACATGTTCCTGTATGAAAGCTAGATGTTTAACCTAGCCGGGAAAATGGATGAGTTGCTGGAAATATTTGAAATCATGTATATTGATCTGATTACAAGAGTTGCTACCCTCAAAAGATGGTGGGAGTTATCTGATATAGAAGGCTTAGAAAACTGAGCTAAGTGAATGAAATAATTTACATAATAGTGATTTTCAGAGTTCTGAAGGATACAAAAGAAATTATATGAGGATCGCTATTAGATCTTATTTTCATCCCAACATGGATACTTCTAAGAATATGGCTCAAAGAATCAGAGGTACATCATGCATTAATACCGCTAAATAGATAGCAGTTCACTCCATAATTGTTTCTACTAATGGTCTTTAAAGCAAATAAGTTTAAATGTTTACAGATTATAGATATTTAGACATTTAAATCATCAATCTTATGCTATTTTCCTGAATTAAAGTTTTTTGTCAGTCTCCATGAAGAAACAAATGGCATTTCCCACTATTTTGACTTCAAAAGAATAAAACTTAAAAATGTAAACTAACTTGCTCTGCAGCATAACAGATTAATTGTAAAGTGTATTGAAGTGCTTCAGAGATGAACCTCATATAGCAGTAGAATATTGCAAGTGTAAATAAAAGCCATTGTACAGAGCAGATGATCTTAACAGACACTGGTAGTGGGCACATTCACAAAGAATTTGCAACTGCCAATTCTGGTAGAAATTAAATTAAGACTGATGACCTTCAGGCTGTTTTCCCTTCTGTTAAACTCATGTTAGGTGGTCAGTCAAGAAGCAATGATCTTTCTGTGAAAGAGGAAATCCCTTTATTTGGGCAACATCAGAAGAAGCAGAAAAGTACAGATATTACAGAAAGTTGTAGAGAACAAGCAAAGAAAGGATGCAGATGTTAGAAACGTGTTACATAGCTGAAGTAAGTAAAACAAATGAGTTAGTAAAGTTCCACTATGACTCAACCAATTAAGTCAAAAATGCATTTCACTGAATCCTAACCCACAAGGAACACTGTTTTCACACTGATGGAATGTGCTGGTCCTTATTGTACTTGGAGGTGATCTCACACCCACTTCTTCTATAAAACTAAGTCAGAAGATGTACTGTGTTGGGGAAGAGGAGAGTAAACATCTGCCTGACTACAGGGAACTTTTATGTTCACTCTGGAGTTCACTGAAATTTGTGAGAATTGTTTTGCCTGTGAATTAGTTTCAGAAAAAAAGAGAAAAAGTGTTGTATAAACAAACCAAAATAGGACTCCCAGCACATCAGTGTGCATCCCAGAACCAATGCAGTCTAGAGAAAGAAAACTGGCAGATAGATGTGACAAGCTGCCAATGCACTTCTACTGTTGTGGGCAGGGTTGCGTAAGTCTTCTTAGAATATCATCTAGATACCCGATGCAGATGGCTCAAAGAATGCCTTTTTTCTTAATCCTGAAATTTCTGAGGTTATCTTAAATTTAAAAAAAAAGAATCACATGAAAGAGAATTTTCAGAATAACATAGGGTTACTTTTTGTTGCTCTGGAGATTACATTAGAAGGAAAATGTAAGACAGATACAACACCTGGACTTAAAATGAGATGAGGATATCCCTTCTTTAGTAGAATATTAATTGCTTGCTTACTATTAACAAAGCACTAATTGCTATATTTTGCTCACACTTCAAGCACCATAGTTTTCTTATGGGTATGTCTAGCACAAACACAAGTTTGAACTGACAATGTTTGCTACAAGAAGACATGATTTTCTATTTATTCTATCAAATGTCACTGGGATGTATTTCTTCCATTTTGCTAAAAGATACAAAAAATAGTAGTACAGACCAACTGAAGGTAGATGGTTTAATATTCTGTCATTAAAATTATGTGGAAATATAACAGATACATGAGTAACCATATCAGTTTATCTTTGACTCCATTGGAGGTGATATATACTTGGATACTTTTTACAGGTATCTTTGGTGTAGCTTATAGACGTTAGCAGATCTTACAAAATGCATAGGGGTGTCATAGCACCTGTATAAGAAAGTGTATTCTACCCTGGGATGGAAAAGTACATTCAGAACCAAGTCACTTATTATTGATTTTTAGTAGAGATGTACCAAAGATGATGAGAACAAATTTTTTTTCGGATAGTAAGACAGCTGCACACACACACACACACACACACACACACACACACTGAGTAGTTACTTCCTATCACAAAACACAATATTACCATAAAAAGGTTATATTTTGTAGGTAAAGAGAGTGTTAGTATTTAAAATACTGGCCTGACAGGATGTAGAAGAGTCAAGAGAACTCAACCAAATGTCTGCCAACCTTAATATCACAACACTTCTCAGGATTATCAGCAAGTAGTGTGCCCCTGTCTACTAAGAAACTACACATCAGTTAATCTCACTCATTTGTGTGCTGCTGTGAACAAGAATGAGAGCAGAAAATAAACCTTGAAGAAGCTCCTGCATAGATCTTGAAATAGAATGTGAAAGACCTTGCTTCCCAGGGACACACTGAGCTCATGTTTGTATAGCTGTCCCTGTGTTTCTCAACTAATGAGTAACTTTACTTACAAGGTAGCAGTAGTTCACTCCTGTCATCTAGTTAGCAGACAGGTATAGGCGTAGCTAGGTGTTAGCTAGTATTTTTGTGAAAATAAATGTCTGTTCAACAATTTTTATTTGAATTTCCTTACACAAAGGTGCATTTGCTGTATTTAATTATAATTGATTATTGTATAGCTTAAAGTATTTTATTATTCAACTATATCAATAGTCTGATTATTGAAATGTATAAAGGTAATTCTACAAAACTGGTGAAATATAGCTGTTAGTATCCATCTTTTGAGTTGAGACTGCTTTTGCTACAGCTACCATAAATTAACATGATATGGTTGACTTAACAATTTACAGCTGTAGTTTTGGAGTGACAGACTGGGCTAACTAGTTCATAGGTTCATAGGTTCATACTAGGCTATCTGCCCAAGGGCATTTATAAGCCTAGCCCATAGTTATGTGGCTTTCGCCACCCCTTTAGTTTGAATAAAACTATGCCTATTATTTTGCTGTGCCTCTGTCAAGCAGTGACACTGAAGTAATCCCTGGGGTATATCTGCGATCTCCCATCCATTGGTCAAGATTCCTCTTGAACAAGGCCAGCGAGGTGCTCTGCCTCACATGTACCGGGATTTTGTTCCACAGCATAGGGAGTCTCTGGGTGATGAATTTGTCCCTCCAGCACGTTCTATTAATAACCGTGTCAAGGTTTAAGTCTCCGCCCTTGTGGTTCTGAGGGATCTAGATTTTTGAGGTGAAGCATATTCATCAAATCTGGGTTTGACATGGCCTTATATGTCAGGCACAGGTCACCTCTGAGCAAGCGGTATGAGACTGAATAGAGCTGGAGTTCTTTCAGTCGGGCAGCATAAGACATATTTTTGAGACCCTTTATCCTTTTGGTGAGGAACTTTTGGGGCCTTTCCAGCTGCTGCAGGTGTCGGGTCAGATACATTCGAATGGGGCATTGTACTCAATCATAGGTCTAATGAGTGATGAGTACAGCGATGACCTCCTTGATCTAGATGTGAATCCCTTCATGATCAGGTGGGCAATGTAGAAGGTTTTCCTAACTACTTTAGCAACATGAGTGTCAAACGAAGGCTACTGTCAACCTGGGTCCCCAGATCCCTGATGACTTCTTCTGTGCTCAGTGGATTGCCACCTATATGGTAGCTAGGGTAACCTTGTTTTGTATGACTATGCATTTCTTGGCGTTTAACTTTAGGCCATGGCTCTGGCACCAGTTATCCATTTCTGTGAGGCCCTTCTGAAGGATATCTGTGTCAGATGTGTTTAGTTTGCAGTCATCTGCAAACTTTGTCAGCCATAACCCTCCTGTGTTTGCTTGTACTTCAGAAAAGTAGATGTCGAACAAGAGTGGACCCAGGACCCTGTGGGACACCACTTGTGACAGGCTTTGAGTCTGACATGGCTCCAGCAACTCTGACCCTGTGGGTTCTGTCACTTAGCCAGTTTGCAACCCATCTTGTGATGTATGGGTTTACATTCAAGCTGATGAGTTTTTGATGATACCTGAGTGGGGTATTGTGTGAAGGCCTTTGCCAGGTCGAGGTAGGCTGTATGGACTGCCTTTCCCTCATCAATGGCCTTGGTGACTGTCTCGAAAAAGTCAACCAAGTTTAAAAGGCATGATCTGCCTTTGACAAAGCCAAACTGGGTTGGATCCAAAGTCTGCAAGTTCCCTATGTCTTTATTTATGAGTTCCATTATGATCCTCTCCATGGCTTTGCAGATAAGGCTTGTCAAGCTAATGGGACGGTAATTACCAGGGTCGGTGGAGGCACCACCCTTGTGAAGTGGGACCACAGATCCTGAGGTGAGGCTAAGATTAAACAGCTGTCCTAACTGCGGGTTTAATTCCTCATTGAGTTGGAGCACACAGCCGGGGACACCATCCGGTCCCATGGATGCTGTGTTTTTTGCCTTGGAGAGGGCAGTTCTCACCTGGGCGTTGGAGATGTTTGGGGGGCTACAATCCTCTGGTATAGATATCTCTCCTTTTGGGGTTTGCACTGAACCTGTCAGCCAGTATGTTGGCAATGTGTGTAGGTTCAGTAATCTTCACATCATTTTGAACTAATTCTGAGCATATCTGGGAGTTTCCTCCTAGGTTTCTAACATAGCTAAAGAAGGCCTTATGATTGTCTTTTGAGTCCTTGGCGATTTTTCTCTCAAAATTTGCCTTGGATGATTTTATGAGAGCTCTTAGTTTTTTACTTATAATGATCAAAGGTGTCTTACCTTTCAAGGATTTTGCTCTATCTTGTAGTAGCTTCCTCCTTTTGTTGTAGAGCTTGTTTATGGCTGGGGTCCACCAGACTGGACACTTGCCTTTGGTACAAAGAGTCTTAGTTTTGTTTGGGATTGCCTGATCCATGCAGTCCTGTAGGTGCTGGTAGAAGGCATTTGTAAGTGATTCAGCGGTTTGAGTAATGTTTACCACTGGCTCAGGGGCCTTAAAGGAGACCACGCTAGTTTTTAGAAGTGTGAAGTCGGCTTTTGAGATGTTTTTCACTGTGGTCTTTTTTATTTCAGGTGGGGGCGGGATGAGGACCTCCAGTGAGATTAGTTTATGATCTGATCTCACCAGTGAGGGGTAGACTTCCGGTGTTGAACATTGTGATCCCATGTTCGTGATGATGAGATCAAGTATGTTTTCTCCTCTTGTGGGGATGGTGACTAGTTGTTCCATGGCATTTGAATTTATGAACTCCAGGAACCTTTGGGCTAGAGTGTTTGGGCTTGAGTAGTGTTCCCAGTCTATATTAGGGTAGTTGAAATCACCTAGTATGATGGTGTTTGGAGATACATTTATCCCCTCCAATGTTTTCAGGAAGGCCAAGTGAGGTTCCTGAGTTTGAGAGGGTGGCCTGTAACATGCTACAAATTGCAGAGCAGTCTTGCCTATGGTTAATTGCACCTGGATGGTCTCCGATGCATGTTGCCACCAACCTTGAGGTGTGGGTGTCCTTTATGAATATGGACACCCCCCTCCTTTCTTGGTGTTGTCCGGATTTTGGGGCCGGAACGCATGATATGAGGTGAACCCTGATAGTGCTGGGGTGCTCTCAGGAGCCTTGAACCAGGTTTCTGTCACAGCACAGACATCGATGTTCTCCATACTGAGAAGGGCCTGTGCATCTTGAGATTGAGACTTCTGGCATTGAGCAGCATTACCCTCAGCTTGTTTCCTTTTTTGTGTTCTAGGGTGGTAGGTTTAGAATTTGAGCCTTGCCTAAAAAAGGCACCATGGGGGTGGCAAGAGCCTTTGCCAATATCCAGAAGCCTAGGGGTGACAGGTGCAAGCCTTGTCCAGCATGTCATCCCAGGCAGACAGACATTGATCCTTTGAATGACACCAGAATTTAAGCCAATTATTAAAGCTGATCATCTTATCACTGTATTGTGGCATCATTCTAGGTGAAGGTAGGATACTGCTCAAGGTCAGGGTCATACCTGCCTGGGCTACATAATCAGAGAGTTCCTCAATGTCTCTTTTCATGTAGTCCAAGGAGGTACATCTCAGGTCGTTGACACCAGTGTGGACAATGACTGAGTCGTACCTGCTGTTGAGAGACCTGAGTGCTTGCGTTATGTGGGGATTGGCAGCTTACTGTGACCTTCTCCTTACTCAGTCTGGTGCAGTGTGTCTGACTATGGAGTCACCTATGACAAGTATGTTTGGTGTTGTATTTGGCCTTAAGGGCAGTGACTGCTTTGCACACTGATTTTGTTGTTTGTGTTGTTTGTGTGGTGTATTGAGTTTGCAGTTGCTTGGGTGTCTGCTTTGGAGGCCTCTGCTGTTTAGGTAAATTTTTACTCAGAGCCTCCGATTATGTCTTAGTGTGTTTATGTGTTTGATTCAGTGGTGTGGTTGAGTTATGTGAGACTGGTATTGTGGTGTGTGTAGTTGCCTTCTCCTCCTGCCTGGTCTTGTGGCCATATGGAACTATAAAGCAGGAAATGGTGGTGGCACTGAAGAGGTATTACTAGTCCTACCTAAAAAACATTTTGTGTGTGCAAACTGGTAATAGTATATGCCTTGAATAGCACTGTAAGGACATGAAATAAGCACAAAGAGTGGAATCCAGGAAAGCAAGTGTCCATAACACTGTTCACCAGCTGCACAGTTATGAAATGTATCCAGATGTGTGGTGTCCTGGTCATAGATTAAGGCAGCAGTGCACATTTGACATCTGCTCTTAAAGCCATCATTGACACGGTCAACATAGAAGCATCTCATTTGTAAGCAAAAGAACACAATGACAAGTATAAAATTATAGATGCTGTCAGCTTTAAAGCACAGAGGAATACAGTCTACAGTCCTCACTACAAAAAAGTTCACCAAAGAACAATTTGCAGTCCTGGTTCTAAATAAAGTGGCTTGGAGCTTGATTGGAATGAAGTGCTTGAGCCTTTCTCAGGGTAGTGGCAGGCAAATGACTATGAAGGTGCATTGCATTTGAAATAGTTGTTGAAGACCAGAGAGGCAGTGATAGCATTTTCTGAAGGGTAAAGAGTATCTGTGAACTGAATTAAAATATTTTTGCCCTGATTTAGAGATTCGCCTGAGTCTCATCTAAACCAGGAAGGTACATATTTTTGCATTTGATTTTAGATTATCAGTTCTAAACAACTGTAACTATTTTGGAGGATTTAAACTGAAAGTGTGATTGTTTAACCAAGTTTTGGGTCCATCTTAAAAGCTGTAGTAGTTATACCTGTGGCATAAAAGTTAATTGATAAAACAACAAGTTGGCACCAACTATCGTCAGGAAAGCACGGATACTTCATATAAGCTTTCATTCACTTTAATAGATGTGAACTTCTTCAGAATGACCATCTACCCATTTAACAATATTATATAACCTTTTCTAAAAGTCGCATGTAAAATTTCAATAAAAATTTAAAGAACCAAACAAACAATGGTCAATGAAAAAATACATACAAAGGCTCAATATATATATATATATATATATATATATATATATATATATATATATATATATATAAACTGTTTACTCAAGATGATTAATATAAACTGATAAAAATATCATTATATAATAAAGTTAATTTACATGTATTGTAAGAAACATTTTAAATTGATAACTTCATTTAAGCCTGGCATTATGTCAGCACCTACACTGATTTGCCAAGTGCTTTCCTTACATTCTAATCTGGTTTTAAAATCACCAGAAAATGCATGACAGTCTACACTATCAATGACTGAAAAAACAAATTTCTTAAAAGACTTGACAAACTTTGGCATGTCTAGCTAAGGCATTTTTATCATCTCCTTTTTTATAGCTAATTGATGTTCATAAATCCTCCTTTTGAAACATCTAACAGTTTTCCCTATATAAAATCCTGTACAGGAAAGGCATTGAGCCACACAAACAATCAAACTACTATTACAATCATAAAAGCTTTTAGTCCAAATAGTTTTGTTGATATGTTTAAAATAAACAGAAGAAGTGTTACTGACAAACCTACACTGCCTACAATTGTTACATGCATAAGTACATTTTTTGTGTATTCTTGACCCCCTATTATTGCTTGACATTTTGGGTCTACTTTCCAACAAGCTTTTAAAATTGAAGCCTTTTTTGTAAGTAAATCATGGACTGGAACCGATGACTTTGATTAAATCCAAATTTCCTAATAATATCTTCCAATTGTCTATAATAATACTTCTAATGACCCCTATCTCATTTGTGATGGGCAAAGGGAAAGAACAAATATATTTGGTAGCAGTCTTTCCTTCTTCAACATTTAAAGGAATGTGATCTAACCCTATATGGCCAGCATTTCCTTTCAATATAGGGATGGCCTTAGTATTTCTTAGGAGAACTACTTCCTCTTCAATTCTCTTGAGCCATCCAGTTTCATAACCTCTATCCATGAAAAAACACTCTAAGGTGACCATTTCCTTCATAAATATGTTGTCATCCGATGCAAGTCTACCCAACCGAATCATTTGTCCTTTGACCACCCTTTTTTATGTGAACTGGATGCAAACTGTTGCTGTGTAAATACTGATTAGGAAATACACTTTTTCTGTATATACAACTATTAAAGCATTCATTCAAATAGTCATATGATAAATGCAAGTCCAAGAAATCTAAACTACTACCAAATCCTATGATCGTAAATTTAAGAAAATTAGTAGAATCATTCAACTCCGACACAAAATCAACAAAAGCTTCATAATCCCCCTTCCAAAGAAAAAACAAATAGTCTATGTAACGACAATACAGCAACACTTTCTCCAGTTTTCTTTTGGTGATCAAAAAATTTTTTTTTCCACCCAACTAGCCATTACTAAGTTCGCAAATGCGGGAGCTACTCTCGCTCCCATGGCAACCCCCGACATTTGTTAGTAAAAAATACCATTAAAAATGAAGAAATTATTTTCCAAAATAATGTTCATAATAGGCAAATGGTGTTGCCTTTAACACCAGAAAAATTAGTGTAATTACTCAAATAATCTCGTAAATATTCTATTCCCACTTCCTGATCAATACTCGTATATAATGAAACCACATCCAAAGAGGCAAAAAAGAAATTACAACTGTCTAACTTTAAATCTCTTAATATTTACAACAAATACCATGAATCCTTTAAGTAAAAAGTAGAACTCTGTGTCACAGGATTTAATAAATGATCTAACCATATAGACAAAGTTTCAGTTTTAGACTTAGGTGCTGAAATAACTGGTCTAAAAGGAGGGTTTATACAATTTTTCTGCACCTTTGGAATTCCAAAAAGTGTAGCCATTTTAGGGAATTCTACTTGTAAGAATGCAAAAGTCTGTTGGTCTAGCTCTCCTTGGCAGAACATGTCAAATAATGACATGTCCAACCTGCCATAACTTTTCTTAATAATGTTGTAATCAACCTTCTTGTAAACTTTTTTGTTTCTTAATAAATCCTCCATTGCCGATGTATAATCTTCCAGATTCATAACTATTGTAACTATTTTGGAGGATTTAAACTGAAAGTGTGATTGTTTAACCAGGTTTTGGGTCCATCTTAAAAACTGTAGTAGTTATACCTGTGACATAAAAGTTAATTGCTGCCATTATGAGTGTCTGAGCTCCTGTATCTGTTTTTTAATGTATTTAAACTAAAACTGATTTTTTTAATTAAGAACAGCTTATTTACAACTTGTTTAGCCAGGTGTTGGGGGCAGGAAAACATTTTGGAAACTATAATAGTTATTATGAGAGAAGGTTAATCGTTGACATTTTGTGAGTGTCTGAGCACCATTGGCTATCTCAAAGTTTTCTTCTGGTTTGTTCACTTTATACTTTTGTTTTATTTAATTTCCATTTATTACTGAACAACTCAAAGCTTTATTTAATACTGATGATGATAAAATTAATAATAATAATAATAAAAAATAATAATAAAAACAGTTTTGGCACATTTGCACTGATAGTACATTTTTCGTAAAAGAGAGTTTGTTTATTCATTTGTCTGAGCACAATTAGCTCTTCTAGAGTGTTAATCTGGATGGTTCTTTTTTTTTTTTTTTTGCCTAATTGCTACTCATTCTGTGGCCATGCCTTGAGTTGTGCACAGCTCCACTGTAGTTGCAAGTGTGGATACTGACTGCATTTCCATTTTTCTCAGTCAATACTTTTACCCTATTATTTGTTCCCATAAATGGCAGTTGGCGTGATTGTACTGAAGCCAGTATTTGCTTCTTATATTCTCTTGGTTTCTCTGATTTGCTTCTTCCTGCTTTGGGAGCATCAGCACACTGCAAATTATTCTGTTGGCACCATGAATACTATTTTGTCAGTACTTCTCCAACCCTCTGTTGGCTTCATTAATTTCTCAGCTAGCTAACGCTCAAAGTACTGACGATATGGAACACCAGCAAACTTGTTCTTCTTCTGTAGCCTACATCATGGCACTTATTATACAAAGACAGTGCAGTAACTGCCTTTTCCTCACAGATAATTAACTCTTGCTTAACAAAAAAAACAATGTGAGAGGAGTAAATGCCTAGCTAATATGAAGGCATCCATCTCATGATTAGCAATACGCAAAAAGCATCACATTGTCATTTCCTCACATCAGCTACTACCACAAACAGAGCACACTGAAAATGGTATATGTTCATGCCTTTAAGAAATCCTTGCCAAAGCCTACAAGAACATTTAAGAACAGACCTCAGCAGACCTCTCTCACCTACTCCATGCATGCCTACATTAGCAAGATACTAACAGCCAATTTGTTCTCATTGAGTATTCATAAACTAGTTTCTGACATTTTTAGTGACTGGTGACTCAGTTGTTAAGCATACAGATTCTCCACACAGCAGGCAGGACAAAGACAGGGTTACTGTCAATTGCCTTTCAGGTGCCAGGATCACAGACATTTCAAGGGCCCTCAAGACCATTTTCTAAGACACGTATGATTATAACATGCTGTTTGACAACAGAAGATTAAATTCAAACCTTGAGGGACATGCAGACAGGCATTTCAAAAATTGTTATGTATGTGATGGATACAGGTAAGATATGGGTGCTGAACAGAATTATTACTTTATCAAGAAATTCCTAAGTATAAAGAAAATATCATTGGCTTTAACAATTGGCTTAAAATCTGACATCATTCTGGGGAGTTCCGGCATGTATCAGCATGGGATGAAATAACCGATAGTCTTAATTGTTCTGCATCTGTCATTTAAAAGTTTCTACACACTTGCAAAAGCATTTACTACCCCATAAGGTATTTTTTAGGCATAATCTATCTAATGGTCATCCCATCTTAGCAAACTCAACTAACCCTAAACTGGACCACATTTAGATGGTTCTTTTCAATGCCAGTGTTTCAGTAACCAATTACCTTTTTATAAGGTGCTTCTGAATCTGGAACTTCCATACTGGGTTTTGTATTTGCCTTGCCTTAAGGCCTGGTATAAACTGCAGTACTATCTCCATGTTTGTCAGGGACCATATCTTATCTTGACTGATATCCAGGGAACCAAAAACTGAACATCAATAACTTCACTTTATCATGAGCAAGACAATCTTCCAACTTATAGCATAATACAGAACCCCCCCATGTTCCCAGATAATCATGCTGAATTCTTGAAAGCTTTAGAAGACATTCCAGTTAACAATTAGCCCATACTCCTTCAATCTACCCCTGTCATAGATTGGAACACCTTTAACATAGAGTGTGCCTAGAGATTTTTGGATTTGATAAACAGAAATTGCCTCGATGAAAAAGCTAGTGAACCCAGTAGCGTTCAGAATATTCCTGACTTGATCATCACAAATACTGCCCCTACCTGTTCTGCTCCCTAGTCTTGGCTTTACCAGTTAAATCAGACCATAAGCTTGTGACACTTACTCTCAGAACCACCATATCCCCTGTAATGAACATCTCTGTATTTAAGGACTTCAGAAGGTTGAACATTATACAATTATATGATGAAATTTCTAAATTTCTCCTTGAAATTACAACAGTTGACCATAATACAGCAGCCAACTTAGTAAGGAGTTTTATGCCCTTCTAGATGAAAGCATAGATCTTGCAGTCTTAATTAGAGTTAAATATAGAAGGACATTTAAAAACAACTCTCTGGGGGTCAATTAGCATAAATAAACTTTACAACAATAGAAAAAAACTCCTTAAGCTCTGCAGTAGGGTTAGAACTCTTCATAATGAGGATAGTATCTTTTTCTTCTTCTTTCAGCTGCTCCCGTTAGGGGTCGCCACAATGGATCATCTGTTTCCATTTCTTTCTGTCCCCTGTCACACCAACCACCTGCATATCCTCTCTCACCACATCCGTGAACCTTATCTTAGGCCTTCCTCTTTTTCTGTTACCTGGCAGCTTTATCCTTAGCATCTTTTTCCCAATAAAGTCTGCATCCCTCCTCAGCACATGTCCAAACCAACATAATCTTGCCTCTCTGGCTTTGTCTCCAAACCTTCCCAGCGACTGGAGATGCACAAGCCAGTGCATTTCTTTGTGCCGGTCCCAAGCCCAGATAAATGGGGAGGGTTGCGTCTGGAAGGGCATCAGGTGTAAAATTTCGCCAAATCATACATGCGGACAACAGTACAGATAATGAGGATAGTATAAGAAATGAAAAACAGTAGACCAGCATAGCAAACCATGTAGAAAGACTATTTTCTGAATTGAAGGATAACTACATGCACTCCTTTAACCATGTAGAAAACTGAGAAATAACACTCAACATTGCTCTGAACTTTTCCTTAATGGGCCACCACCCTATTGTTCCAACCCAATGGCATTGCAAATATAATAGCAGGGAGGTTCTTCATAAACTTTACCCTTGAAACCCCTACTCAAACACCACCAATGCCTTACACCCCCCGTCATCATTATGGGCAATTTCTTTAAGGTGTTATCAAAGGCCAAAGGCACTTTCTCCAAGGGTCCTGATAACATACCTAGGGACTTAATAAACAGCATCAAACAAGCTCTCACTAACCCCCTCCTTAAATTGTTTAAGCTAAACTTAGCCACAGCATATGCTCCTGTATTCTGGTTCTGTGCTGTGATGCTTTCCATCCTCTAGATTGCAGCTACCATGGACAATAGGATTTATCTTAATCTGGCAAAATCATTAGATACCATACTTCATGCTGAAATTATAATAGAAACTATCTGGCTTAAAATATATACATTAAATTATTTAAAGTTGTTCATTTCCATCCAATATTACAAAGATCTTCTTCAAAATAAAATAATGTATTTAACAAGACTTTATATAACATTCACATGTTATGTGACCACTATCAGCTGATCACTCTCAGCAACAAGCAAAGGAAAATTACAAAAATGTATGCAACAAATATCTACAACATTGTTGATCTTAGCTTTAAAATAATATTTATAAATATATTGTCATTCAAAGTGGGATGAATATGTGGCATTGAGAGGCAGTTAGATATTCTAACTTGTTTTCTGAGCCTCCACTAAACCATATGTGGCACTTGTATTGTGATGAAAACTAAACTCTTTTAACACTTTTTATATAATGTATAACATGTCTTGCAAGGGCATTGGCAGTATCTCCTCATTTAATATAATTGTGCTCATAATTCATAAGTATAAAACTCACTCTGTCTTCCCTATATAACAGGATTGACAGTTCTTTAAGACAGCAAGATAAACCACTCCCCTTGTGTGCCACTTAAAATGTCCTTTACTCTCCAGGATATGTATATTATGGAACATTTTCACTTTAGGGGTTTAATAAATACATGGGCATTGATTACAATGCTTACTTTAAAAATACCATGGATTTTTTTGGTTTGTTTTATTTCTCGTTGTTCCATTTGCACGTTCAGTTTTCTATTACATTTAAAAAATTGTGGTGTCTCCTAATCACATGATCAGACTTTTGGCAAATGCAAAAATATTTCAGTGCTTTTTTAAAACTTCTTAATTTCACATGCACATGCTTATCAGTTGATAAAATGGGATCATAGCTGCACAAGATGTTGTCAGTAACTTGAGTGCCTATCTGTTCTAATAAATCCCTAGTATAATTTTGTAAAAACATATTCTTCAACACATCCAATTCACAAGTTAAAATGTCTTCATTGATTATTAATCCCAAAGTGTCATCATTTACCTTTTACAAGACCTTTCTTCTGATAGTGAGGAGAGACGCTATTGTAGTGCAAGTAACTGTTTGAAAGTTTCTTCTCTAAAGAATTTCCAGTTTCAAAGCCCTAGTATTCAAATATTTGTAAATGTACCATTTAAAACTGATATGTTGTTTTTAAAAGACTTATATGTAAAGTGCAAAAAATTAGTAGTAGTTTTTAACAATGTAAAAGAGTTGCTTAACTGCACATTACCCACCCACATGATGAAAAGTCGTCCAAAATTGCAAATATATTTTTAAATGGTGAGAAAACTTTGAATTAAACACAAAGTTATTCTCTCAGTACCATAAAACAATATTAGCAAATATGTTGGCAGAAGCAACCGTCACCATCAAAATAAAATTAGTTGTTGAATGATACCAACTCCATCAAATGATCAACTCCATAAAATGACCAGTGAAATTCCTTTTCTCAGTTTATAGATTTTTATATGAATATACAGCCAACTTAAACTTTTCTAAACCTGTTAGACGAGGGCTAATAGTAGATAAATTAATATATCTGGTGTAACAAATAAAACTTCATTTAAAAAATCCCATACTACTACATGTCTAAAAATGACAAAAATAATTCAAAATATAAGTGAAATCTTTAAAACCTTTTTTTTACTTTTTGTTAATAAAATTAATGACAGTTCCCTTTCTGCATCAGCAGCAGCAGCAGCAATGGCAGCAATACCATAATGAAATGGTGGGACGGTGGAATTTTGTGTCTTTGGCATACCATACCAATCCTTAGAAATTGTGCCTCATACTAATAAATCAAACAATAAACTATGTATTTGCAAATTATAAACATTTTATTGCTAGAAAAAAAGCAAATATTTAGTTATGTGACCATTAATTGTATTGATTTTGTTTAAAAGGTTATACAGGATTTTAGTTTGTTTGTTTGTCTTTTTGGCTTTTCCTGGTTATAGGGGTCGCCACAGCAGAACTCCAGTCCGCTAATGATTGGCAGTCGACATTTATGGTGCCGAGTCGCCAGCCCGATGCCCAACCTTCAGCAAAGGCACGCCCATTCACACATGTCTTTCGGAGGCGACTCGTCCATGGGGAGGACATGCAGACTCCACACAGAAGGCACTCCAGCTGAGAATCAAACAGGAGAAATACAGGGTTTTAGTATTCTTTCTAATTAAAAGTGTGATTATGTCCTCCCCATATGGTCAAATAAGTCAGCCAGATCAGAATATAAATGAGAAGAATAATCACATCCATTTGGGAATGTCCATCGTATAAGGTCATTTGGGATCCTCTGATGTGTATGTATTTATTTATTGGCATTTCTTTACTAAAACAGTCCAATGGGTTATTATGAGCCCATTTTAAGTGGAGGCCTAGGGAGAAAAGCTCCACAATAAGTATGTACATAGACAAGTATTTAACAATTCCATAATGTAAAAGTTGAACAAAATGTCAGTTTGTTATAGTTATTACAGGCATAAGTTACAGTACAACACATGAAAAATAATTCAAAAGGCTGATATTATATAAACGTCTGCCAAAGAAGAGCCATGTTATAACAGGAGTTTTTGTAAGATAGTGTTAATTAAAGAGACACAGTATTATAGATAAGTGAAAAATGTAAAAATTTATTCAGGAAGAAGAGGGAGTCCAAACTTAAGGGGTAAGGGCTTGGTGCATGTGCAAATCCAGGATGAAGAGAGATAGTCCCATAAAGAAGTTTGGAAAGCTGTTAAGATTTGATTAGTTATTATTATTAATGGAAGAGCATTTCATGCTCTGGCTACAGTATAGGAGTATAGAAGCTAACCAGCAGGTAAATTAGGTTTGTGGACCAGCGAAAGTTATTGATTTTCAGATCTAAGAGATCTTTTGGGTAGATAGTTGCTGACTAAAGAGCTAAGGGCAGGACAGAGTAAAGGTTTGTAGATTATTTTATGTGCTGTTGTCAATTGCTGGTAGGTGAGATATTGACAGAGTTCAACCCAATTGAGGGAGTGTAGAGACGTACAGTGGTGGGCAGAATATTTACCATTTGTAACAAACTTGGCAATATTGTTATAATGTATATTAAGAAAGTGTTTGTGCTGATAGAGGATGCCTAGTTTCTGGTGTGTTTTGTTAATCTTATGTTGTATGTGTAGGTCACATTTTAGATGCTTATGTATTATTACTCCCAGTAACTTGATGTGAGTAAGAACTTCGATTAATGTGTTGTTTTGAGACTGTATGGCGAACTGGGATTTTTAAGAGAGTTCTTTTCTTTGGGGTTAAAGGACTAGCTTGTTTTTTTTCTGGATTAAGTACCAGTTGATTTTTACAGAGCCAGGTCTCAATGGAGGTGAGGGCCACCTGAGTGATTTGTTGTAGATGAGACATGGAATCAGTAGAATAGATAATAGTAGAGTCATCTGCATATTGTTTAAGAGATCCCTGACTATAAGATGAATGAAGATTGTTAGTAAAAATGTTAAATAGGAGCGGACCTAATATAGACCCTTGAGGAACATCTGCAGAGTTGAAAAGATACGGAGAGAGGGAGTTTTGCCATTTAACTGCCTGTTGTCTGTCTGATAAGTAGCTTGAGAACAAGTTAAGAGAGAGCAGGGAGTCACTGATTTTTGAGAGATGATTTAAAAGTATTGGGTGAGAGACAATTAAAAGCATTTGATAAATCAAGAAATAGGAAAGAGATAATTTTGCTTGAGACTGGCTTTGTTAACACTATTCATGAAAAAGATCAAGGCAGTCATAGTACTGTGACTTGGTCGGAAACTGTGCTGTGTAAATAATAGAATTTGGTTGTTAAGGAGAAAGTTTAGAAGTTGTATGCATATACATCTTTCAAGAAACTTAGAGATGGGAGAGAGGAAGGCTGTGTGATGAAAGGTGGAGATATTGGTAGAGATGCCATCTTTGTGAACAAGTAGAATGAATGCCTTTTTCCAGTCTTGTGGAACATAGGATTCAAAGACGGATCTGTTGATGAGTATGCTGATGGGGTAGGCAATGGCATTGTCTGCTAGTTATAGATATTCTGTGAGCAGGTTATCAACTGTGGCAGTGGTAGGTTTGAGTTTGAGAAGTAGTCTTTTTATGGTATTAGCTGGAACGGGTTTAAGGGTGAAGGACAGTGAATAGGAGAGGATTGTCTGACTGGCACATTGTAATTAGAATTAGTTCTTATTGGGCCACAGTGAGGTTGAGAAATGTTGGCAGTAATGTTTGATATACTGTTGATAAAGTGAGAATTAAAGAGACTGGCTATTTGTGATGGACATGGATTGCTTTTACTGCCAGGGCTTAGGAGTAAAGTAATGGGTATCCAGAATTTTCTGGGGTGCTGCTTGTGCTTGGTTTGAAGTTTTAGAGAGTATTCTTTTTTGCCTTTGGTTATTTGTTTTTAACCTGCTTACAGAGCTGCTTCAAATCCAACAGGTCTAAAGGGTTTTTAGTTTTTAGCCATTGCATCCAAGATTTGTCCATAGTTAGCATTAGTTCTTTAGTTGGCTTAGTTAACTATGGAGCGTGGTTGGTTTTGACTCTTTTTACTGAAAGAGGTGGGAGACTGTTTAGAGTTTCTAGGAATGTTGTATTAAAATAATTCACGGTGCCATCCAGAGGTAGCATTTTTAGGATTCTCCAGTTCATATTTTTGAATATATTGAATGTCTGTGGTTTAAAGTTGGTCAGATTCCATATTTGCTTGTAATGATGTTCCTTTTGTAAGGAGGGGACTGTTCTATGAATAAAGACAGGGAGATGGTCACTAAGTGCATTTGGCAGAGTACTGGCTGTGGAGATTTTACTTGGATCAGTTATCAATATCCAGTCTGGGATGGAACCTTCCTTATTGCTCTTGTTGAACCCACACCTCTCAACCTGGAAACATCAAAAATCTGGACAAAGGCCCATAAAAAATAGGTACAAATCTGTACACTGATTAACATAACATTTGCATACATAATTATGTAACCCTACCCACTCCAATGGAATTGTGGGGTACCAACTTTCAAACATAAACCGAAGAACAGACAACCAAAATATGGCCCTAGACCCTGTAGTAAATTGTAACCATTTTTTTGAAATGTGTAGCAATGATGTTCACTGGGAAGGGAGAAGATGATGAACCTTACGATTTTGTTTTTGGTAGCTTGCAGTATGTGGGTTTTGTGGTAAAAGTAGGACATTTAAAGGTAGATAATATTCAAATCTTTAGAATATTATAGTTTGCTAGGATCTCCAAAAGTCATTGTCCATGGCTTTCAGATCAGTGGCATAGCTAATGTTTGTGCCGTGCTTCCCCCCTCACAAAATCATGGTTGAATGGGGCCCATCCATACATAGCCCTCCTCCCTGCAGCCATTCCAATGCCCCATTACTTGGCTATTTTGTCCCATTTACCATAAACACTGTAATGTGCATACTGCTTTACTTCTACAATGATTATTTGTATTTCATTTAAAACTTTTATTTTATAATAAAGGTAAGCTGCCCTTCTAGAGTCTATAATATTTTTCTAGACAGTTTATAACCGATTAGAGAAGAATAAATATTTTTGGGATAAGTTGGAATAAAGTAACTTCTGTGGTTCTCCCTGATTCTGCTTATTTGTAAGTAATGTTAAGGTACTGTTAAAAATGCAGGAATCTGTATTCAATGCATAAGTGATAAAATACAGGACACCTTCAAAATAAACAAATACATAGAAAAGTAAGGAAGGGCTTTGGCATGTTATATAATGGAAAGCCTATTCCGGGAATATTTTCTCTAAGTCTTCTTTTATATTCACATCTGCTACAGAAACAGAGCTGGTAGAGACTCTAAAGTATGTTTAATGTATGTACTTTTCTATTAAGAAGTAGAATTTGGTTACTCATCCTTCTCCTTAATTTGTCTTTAGTCTTCAATATCAGTCATAATGGATTAATATTTGATGAGCCTTTAGCAATGTTTTGAACTTTTAACCACACCAGAAATGTGGAAATAACAGCAAAAGTCCTAATAAAACTCCACAGATTTATTACAGACAGTTAAGCTCTTTCATCCCCAAGTGGGACTTCTTCAGAACTCCCACTTGGGGACGAAAGCACTTAACTGTTTGTAATAAATCTGTGGAGTTTTATCTGGATGTTTGCTGTTTTTTCCACATTTCTGGTGTGGTTATTAGTTGGATTCTTGGACATTTTGAACTTTCCCATAGACCCAATTGCTGGTCTTAATCCTGCCTCACACAGAAGTGAATTGGTAAACATGATGGTAAGGTTATATTAGCCCAAAGTACTTTATTAAAGGGCTATTTTCCCAGAGTTTGGTTTCTTTTCAAATACTATTTGTAGTTTACCTGCTGCTTTTTGAGGATTGTTTCACAAAAGGGAATGTGGGTTTCTTGTCATCCAAAGTGTGCCTTGCCTTGAGTGTTGTTTAAAGCCTGAATTCATGCTATGATTGGTTTACAAAATGAGTGATGTAGTTTAAAACTTATTTATAACAGAACCTGGGTACTTGCTATCCTTTGAAGGCCAAAAGAGCTGCAGATCAGGCAAAGGTTGAATATACCCACAAACAGAAAGAAAAAATTCCAGGTTCAGATCACTACGGCTAAACACCACACATAAATTTATTGATGTAAAAACCAAAAAGGGTTAGCACTTTCACAGAAACAAAATATTGCTTCTTCAGGCCATTTCACAACCTAGTAAACCAACTTTAGAAATGTAAAAATATAATTGACCAATCCATGTTACTAAACACTGACTGGACTTCCAAGTTCCAATCAGATACCATCACAAAACAGCATCTTTTACATATTGTAACAGTTCTAGAATCAAGTTAACAACCAATAAAAATATAGGAGTTTGTTTATACACCAATAAAATTCACTGTTGTCATGAATATGCAGTAACAATATGTGTCTAAGAGAGAAACTAGCTAACATCGATAAACAATCAGTGTTCTCTTCAAAATCTAATAGCAGAACAGCTGTTGACACTTCATTTAAATATAGACCCTTCTGTGTAATTTGCTACAAGCAGGTCAAAAGATCATACTGAAAACTGGGACAATGGTTAATGCTTCTGCCCCACAGATACAAGGTGCAGGGTTCAACACTTGCACAAAACAACTATTTGTATTGGTTTAGCATCAGTTAAAACTCTAGCTAAATAAAACAACTAAACACATTTTCGAGTGTCTCAGTAACAAGTGGCTATCCTTTCAAATTGCATCTCAGAAAGGGTAGCGACAACAATTAAAAGAATGAAGGGGTTTTAATCTGGTAACCTACTGATTCGTATTCTGAAGAAAAAACTAAATGTTAATGCCCTTGTTCTCCCAATAATATGGACTAATTTTGTCATCTAAGTATGATTAAATGTATCGCTACATCTCAGCTATCTATGAAATGATCTGCAAGCATTTGGGAAGTCCAGGTTTGACTGTATATCTAGCAGATGGTACAGCAGATGACAGTTATTTGACTGCTCAAGCAAAACATTTTCTGCACATTTTTCAATTTATACAAGATGCTTGCTCAGTACAGTATAAGCAATGGCATACACTTGATAATAGACAAAGCCCTATATGGTGCAGGATGATTATTTCTCATAGATATGCCATACATTATATATCATCATTCAGGATTCCAATATATTTCAAAGCAAGTCAACTAAATCTCGGTTTACAGTGAAAAAAAATCTAAACTGTGCACCACTGAGAAATAGAGCAGTATGAAATATATAGTTTTAATCAGCTTTTTGTGAAAATCAACAGTGCTGTCCAGTCTTAGCCTCCTCCCATCCTAATGCCACTTGACCATTGAAATGATGAAGATTAATCCTTAATGAACAAAACCACCCTTATTCATGTAATTGCTTAGAAGCATATCACCCACTACATGCATATGATTTCAACATAATTTTGATCTCTTTTTTAATAGAACAATAATACATTTTCACTGATAAATTAATTGTATTTGTGCACTTTAGTGTATTTGTACTGAAAGCCTCTGATAAAGACAACTACATACAAATAATACCATTACATATAAAGTTCAAGATCAAGGATACAAAACCCACTAGATATAAAATCATGCTTGATTGTGTTTGATTTCATTAAATGATAGTGTTCAACATGAATGAGTTTGGTTTTACAAATCATGTATTGCCTTTGAGCCTATTGTGTGAGTTTGAATGTTTGAAGCTGTCAGTTTATAATAATAAGCCTTGTTCCACATTGTTATTTACACTTCATATGTAAAGCAGTTTTAGGAAATATGAGTTAGCTACTTCTACGATCAAGTTTTAATCTAAATAAATTCCGGGTATCAAAGGCACTAGGTATCTGAATGTTTCAATAGAAAGGCATGCTGAGATGAAAACAGCTTGCGTTTTTGTCCTCACCCCTGGTGAGATAAGTAAATGGCAACATACCGTCAGCCTCTCTGGGAAATTATAAAAATAAAAGCATATACAAATTCCCCGTGGCTTCTAATACCAACAACTGATGCAGTGATAATTTGTAAAAATGTCAAAATACAACAATAATAATGCTCAGTCTACAGATGACCAGGAGGGATAAAGAAAAGGAGGGTTATTTTAAGTGACGCTGACTGCTGTTAATCATTTTGGGCATTGCTGATTTTTTCTTACAAATCATATGACATATTGTCTTTTATATAATAAGAACATGTTTCCTTTCTCCACAAAATACATACTGTTTAAAGAATGTCTTCTGAACCTATTTTTCAGTTTGTCTTATGGTTACATTCGAGAGGACACCAAGTTAATTTACTGTTCCTTCACCGTTTCTTCACCTAACAATTGCCTTTGCTGCCCTTCCATCATATATGCAGATGTGTACCTTTCAAAAGAGTCGGATGACTAAGTCTACACAGGATAAAATGCAACTCTAGAGTTTTAGTGTTTTACATTTAAGATACTGCTTTGTAACTGTATTCTTCAATATCTGTTATAATTCTGGAGAACATAAAAGTGATTGAAACACATCAGCAAGCCTCCTAAGAAAATCCCAGCATAGCATGAGTATAAACAATTAAATGCAGAGAAAAGGACCACAGACTTTTCTTATCTGATGCCTGATGGATGCAAAGAACTGTTCTATTACCATTATACACATTATCCTGAAATGGATGTCAAGGCAGATTAAAGATATTAAGACAAGAAACTGAAGTGTACTGGCAATATAATTACTACTGCAGTACACTGTGTTTGTCAAGTACACTATCTAGATTATTGTCAATTTTAGTTCATCTGCAAGCTGTATTAACTGGAAGACATAGGTCTACCACTTTAGAAACTGAAATAGGACAGCAGTGTCTTGCTTAATTTATTTTTAGTTGCCATTCTGATAATTTTCTGTCAATAACATTTCTACTCAGTGTAATAATGACATAAAATGACATGAAATACCTCTGTTTTCCTTCCCAAAAAGAAAAAAAAAAACATCATTGCACTAGTCTAATAAAGATCATAACTGTTTTTTTCTGAAACACGCACAGATGTATGAATAGTTCTTTTTGCTTACTGAGCATAGACAGACTTTCTAAGACAGAGAAAACTGGCAATCCTATCACAAGTTTGTTTGTTCTCAGATTTATTTCTTAAGTGTACAAAACCAAGAAGACTTTTGGGACTTGGGAGTAAACTGCAGTACCCTGAGAAAAACATTATGGGCAAAGAAAAACATGCGAATTCCATAAAGTCATCATCTAGAGACTAAGAATATTTTCTAGACCTAGACATTCAGCCGTAGTTAAGATAGCATACGCATCCTCCTCAGATCTGCATCTACACTTGTTCTACTTTTCTACCATAATTTGTGTCTGTATCTTCCCAAGTTCATATTTTCAAGCACTGCTTTATTTCCAAATTAGCTCACTAAGAGTGGTAGGCTGATTATCCAGGCAATATTATCTTCAGGGGGCCTTCACTGCCTGCATTTCTCTGTATCACATTATTTCCAAGGTGCAACAAAAATAACTTAAACCTTTCTCAGCCTTCTGCTGTACCACTGATGTGACCACTCTAGCATTCTGCCTTACTGCTAAATGCCACTGCTTCTCTTTACTAACCTTCTTGTCCCCGATCTTGCATATCACCACCACATTATTTCATCATGAAGCTTCTGACTCACTAGTGTTCTCTGAACTGCCATGCAGACCCACAACCTGTTCTTCTCCACTACCTTTCCCCTTCCAGTATGTTCCAACTACTGCATCATATCATTGATTGACTAAGTATGTTTTTCTTACCTTGTTAATCTGATGTTTTAAAAAGCCATAACTGACTTTGTTTGAGTTTGAGTACACTCACAGCACATGGTATAAGAGTATAAATCAAGGGGCGTGAAGTAGGATAGGATTCAAAGACTGAGTGCAGCACAAAAACTATTTACAGCAATATACTAATCCTTGTTGATAGAAACCAGTTCTTGAAAAGTGGAATGTTACCTCACTATTGGAGAATAGCTGGAACTCATGCAGGAGGTTATGACGAACTAGCCAAATTTAGTTGGTCTTAGCTCTGCACACAGCATTGGTTCTGGAACCAGACTTCTCAGGTTTGGGTGTTGTCTGTCCTACTCTGTAGTTCACACTCAGAAGACATGCAGTGTGTTTGATGGGATACTCACTGTCCCCTGGCTAGAAGTCATTCATTGGAAGTTTGTGCCAGTAAGTGAGAGGATACCCACAATACTGCTGCAAGTTGCAGATGCACCTAACAGATATGCATAATTTTCAGCCTTTTTAGCAGACAATGGCCCTGTCTTCCTAAGTGTGTCATCTACAAATTCTTAGGTCATGTGGGAGAGGTCCATGCTCAAATGAGGAATGATCAAGATATCTGGGGGTGCCTTGCATGATCGAATGATTTTTGAACTTTTGTGTGCTTATGAATTATCTATAAGAAACGTCACATTTGACTTCTATCCATTCAGTCTCTTTATGTTCAACAGAGTCTTCATAAATGCTTCTGCAAAATGGAGCTATTTCTTCTTTTTAGAAGGCGTTTCTATTCATTTTGCTTTGCTTCCCAAGTATCTACCAAATCTTTTTTGGGTCATACATGAAATGCTTATTTTGCGCTTTTTTCCTTTATATTTATATGCCTCTAAGTTTTTCTAACTGTGCTGATATTTTTAGTTAATTATTGGTAAGTATATGATAAATCTTGATCTGTTTTGATACCATGCATTGTTTTTACTTTAAGTATTTTTGATGATCTGTTCACCTTTTTCTGTATTCTTCTAAGAATATTAGTTCTTGTCTTAATTGCTTTATAGTTTTCACTATTCATTGCTTCCATGGTGGAATTTTACTTGTTTCCTTCCCTTCCTTTAGTTCTCTAATTTTTTAGTGGTAGCACTTTATTCATTATTAGTTTATTTGCATAGTAGCTGTAATGCGGTAAGGAAAAGGAGATGTGGCAAAATGGTGGTTGTCACTTTATATGTTAGTAATCCTAGGACCCAAAGTAGGACATCAGAAGTGACAGATGACATGAGGTCAAAGAAACAGACCTTCCACGCAATACTAGACAAAGAAAGGAGTCCTCAAATTTTACTAATAATTACAGAGAACTCGTGTCAGTAGCAGCTGAGGCAGACACCATAGCAAAGGCAAAAGTTTGGAGAGACCATGAAAAGTGACTTTTAGATAGCCTGAGTGAGGTTTTGGAAACCATCTGGTGATTCAGGAGGGGAAGACAGCGTGTTTCCCAGTCTGTTCTCATAAATACTAAAACATCTATGAGCTTGACTGAGACATTCTCAAGAGCTAAAAGGAACGTTTTGAGGAACTCTTGAATATGGTAAACATGCCTGCCTGCAAAGACATTGCTAGAAGAAATTTCTGGAACCTGCTTGATGTTGTCACTATATCAGTTAAACAATTTCACAGTGAGATGGTTATGGATGTGGACAATATCTATCCAGAAAGTACATAAGGATCTGGACCATGCTGGGTGTCATGGTTAATGCTGACTTTTCAGATGTGTGGAAGACTGAGCCAGTAGAATTTCTAGCCTGGCAAACTGGAGTAACGGAACTATTTTCAAAAATGGCCAAGGTGGGCATGATCCAATTATAGAGATATCATGCTCTTCAGCATGCCTGGGAAGTATATACTATGGTGCCAGAAATGAGACTGCATCTAATAGCTCAGCCCCTCTGATTCAGGAGAAGCAGTGCATAGTCTTATCATGGCCATGAAAAAGTGATTTAACTCTTTGCTATTGGAAATATTTTTTGGGGGTGGGGGGGTTCATTGGAGTTTTCCAATGCTATCTACAGGTGCATTGTGGATTTGGAAAAGGCAGATAACTGTGCACCCAGGAATCTCTTGTAGGAAGTATTTGAAGTATTGAAGTATTCAAATGCTGCATCTTCTTCATATATGACATTGTCCTCTTAGCCCCATGTGACTGTGATAATCATGAGATCTGGGAAGTGAATGAAAAGATGCAATTGCAGATGTAAGTGGTAGAAACAAAGTTTCTTAAAAGGGTAGCTGGGCTCAGGGCTGGATGCAAACTTCTTACTTAATAAATAGTATAAGGGAGGTAAGGGCCTATGTTATTCCAAAAGATTGTTCTCTTATAGCTGAATAACATGTCAGCATTGCTATAATGTCTACTTATATAACAGAAGATATGTTCATCCACAGCTGTAATCTCAGACAAGACTGCACCTATAGCCACCACAGAGCATCTCTGTACAAAAAGAAATGCTTGAAAACTGATGGAGCTAGTATAGTTGGTTCTGAGCAAAGCATGTCTTTTGGTAGCCTAAAGATGTGTTTTTTGTAGTTGTCCATTTAATCTTTAAGGGAGCGTATCCCTGGCTATGTGTACGAAACCCTTGACCTGATTTGCAGTGGTTGTTTAAAGCTAGTTTTGTACTCTTTCAATGTCTTCACCCTGTATTTTCCCTTACCATTAGCTTCTTACACTACTGAAAACATGGGTTTCTGCCATGCTTAAGTTCCATTTAGCTGAGTTAGCAGTTAACCAAGTCTGATGCACAGAATCTAAAAGGGATTGAAGTTTAGAGATATAGCTTTCCCAATCTGCAAGAAATATTACTAAATCACCTAGGTATACTGTTACATATCAGCTATGGGGTTGTAAGAATTTTGTCTTTCAGTCTTTGAAATGTTGTAGGTGCTCCATAGTGACCAAATGATATGGCTTTACAAATCTTCAGGAAATATTATTACATCATTCAGGTAGGCTGTCACATATGTTGTATGGCAGTTGTAAGAATTTTGTCCAGCATTTGCTGGAATGTTGTATGTGCTCCAAAGAGAAAAAAGTGAAGACTGTAATGCAGGGTCCATCTGGTATGAAAACTAACATTTTTCCTTAACTATTGGAGATAGTAGAATGTGCAATTAGACTTTGGATAGGTCCAAAGTGGAGGGAAACCTAGTCTTGCCAACTTTATAAACACACGGTCCATGTATGTTTTTAGTGAGTCTTTGGTTAAATATGAGCAAAGTATCCTGGCAACTCTCAGAATGGATTCAATCTTATGTGGCTGCATGGCTCTCAGACGCTACCAAATAAGCATCCGTATCGCCTTCTGTTTTTGTTTTGTTTTGTTTTTGTTTTTTCTGGTGTGTCCTAAGTTTTGAAATTCCTAGTGAGATTTATGACTGGCACATCATTTGTATATATCTGTTGTCAAAAGATGTGCATGTACGGCTCAGTGGCAGTACATCTTGTATGAAGAACTAATCCAGAGTTTACCAAAGCCTCAGTTATATTTTTGTTTTGACCAAGACCCAGTGGCTACAGACTTAGTACATAATCATATAGCATCACAGAAAAATGTCAACAACAGAAATGTTCTCCTCAAAGCAACCGTCCCACTTCTATGAGAATCCTCCTCACTGGAACAAATCCTTGCATGGACGCATTCTTATTTTTCCTTTTCAAACAGTTTGTCACACAAGTTGAAAGGAGACAGTGTTTCACATCACTTCAGCAATCAAAATGTAATCACCTTAAGAAGTACATTTACCCTGGAAGGTTTGCATTCCATTCTGGAGTGGGAAAGAACAATTCAGGCAGAGCATTTGCTTGCCATCAGCTAGTCTGGAATCACACAGTTTATTAAAAAATGTGCTTCTGCCTACACAATTCAACAATGTAGCAACTTGCTTATAGTAATAAGAACAGTCTTCGGAAACAGATGTCAGTTTTTGAATGGAAATTTATTTACAATGGGATACAAAATAGGGAGTACCAAAAATATGCACAATCAGTCAAGAATTACCATGTTCTTTTCCAAAGTTTAGTCCAGCAATTTCAGTTATCCAGAATAAACATTTTCCTCAAGGCTAGCCAGTAATCAAAACAGTACTTTCAAATATTATTTTCCTTTAAAGACTCTTTATCCCGCAGGCAGCGGAAGCTGCATTCACTTCTCTTTTACAGAAGAGTAGCTCCTGTTTCTTTTACAATTTTAATGGACACCAGTCAAATTGCCTTCATCCTTCACATGTTGTTCCCTGGAGACTCCTCTTCAGAACCTTCCAAGACCTAGTTGTTTCCTCAAATGGGAGTGGCCATCTTATACACCCAGAGGCAGCCACTCCCTAGTACTTGTTATGAAATAAAGCAAAGGCTATAACAAACATTAGTTTTAGTACCTCTTAAGCAATTAAGAGACAGGATTGCAGATCACATTAGAAGACGATTGCCTTTATTCAGTCTAGAATATGAGCACTTTTTGTCTTTACGATACTTCCTATTTTTAATTTTTTCAATTTTAATTTTTTTTAATGATGATGAATATTATTTGTTGTTGTTGTAGTTGTTATGGAGACCTGCCCTCACTCCCCTGGATTACCTGCCAGCTCCCCATTTCCCGTCTATATCCTGTGATCTGGTAATGGCAAACCTAGCAGATACAACCCCAGAATAAGCAGTGTGCCTTCCTGGCTCAGCAGACACTGTGCTGCAGTATAAAGATATATACATACATATATCTATGTGTGTGTGTGTGTGTGTGTGTGTGTGTGTATATATATATATATATATATATATATATATATATATATATATATATATGTATGCATATATAAACATGTATGTGTATATTTGTAGATTCATTATGACTGATCTTCTTAGAAGGTTTTGAAGTTGTTTCTTCCACCTCTAACTTTCCTTCTGATCAGCTTAAGCACACCAGGCAAGGGAGTGCACTATAGGCTGAAGAGCTGTTCTGCAGTCATGCAATAAATCATTCTGGTTAACTACCAGGATCATTATTTCTCTAGAAGTCAAAAGTTCAGTAAAGTGGACAGAGACCATCCAGTTTCTCTGTACCCTGCAGATGTCAGAACTTGGTGCTGGTATAGTTGCCAGATATTGCACCTTCTATTTTTCATAATTTCCCAGGGAATTCTGGGTTATTTCCAATGTCCAGTCAACCATTCTTGTTATTGGTTGAAATGTCTAACCTAGTAAAAATAGATAGATAGATAGATAGATAGATAGATAGATAGATAGATAGATAGATAGACAGATAAATAGAATATGTAAGTTTGACTGTTGATTAATGATTTAAAAGTACGTTGAGCTGTTATACACATACACACTAATTCAAGTAGTTTCTATTCTGTACCAGACGAGCTGAAATTGAAATCACCTACTGGATGGACAGCATCATTTTATACATTGATTTGAATTCGCAAGTGGCTGAATTCAGAAGTTAGTACTTGGAAAAGCCATTGTATTTTGCATATTGTTTGGAGTTCTAAAGTCTGAGAACAAAAGGATATTGTGCTCAGAAGTCTAATATAGATCTTACTGAAATGTTACATTATTCACAAATGTAAAGACAATTTATCCATCCATTCATCCATCCATCCATTCATCCATCCATCCATCCATCCATCCATCCATCTATCCATCTATCCATCCATTTTCTGTAACCGTCACCCAGGTGAGGGTTGGAGCAGTAGGTTACTGTTCTGAGTGGTCCCGAGTTCTGTATCAGCAAAGGCAGTCTCTAACTCATCCTGTGAAATTCCAAGACTTCCCCAGGGAAGCTGTCAGGTGTGATCACTACAGTATGTCCTGGGTACGCCTAAAGTCTTCTTCCAGTGGGGTGTGTCTGGAATACCAGTTATGGAAAGCACCCACGGACATGCTTGCACAATGTCAGAATCAACTTAGGTGACTTATCTCACCATAGAAGAGCTGTGGCTACAGTGCGCACTCCTACCAGAATTTTAAGTTCTAACATCAGCAAGAGTGTAACCCAAAACTGTCCAGGTGAGCTTTCACCTGATATCCTTACGATTTTACGATCCAACATCATTCATTTTAACCAGGATAGAGCACTGATCACAGCAGACCAATTTCTATCTCAGCAGGAAATAATGAAATAGGAAACATAGGTATTTAATTCAATGTCATTAAAGTAAAAGGTTGATACAGTGACATTAAGGAACATAATATTTAACAAATGCAGTAAGAATCTATGAAGGTATAGAAAAATATACATTTACATAATTACAACTACAGTTAAAAAGGAAAAGGAAGAAGGATAAGATGAGGAGGCTAGTTGAAAATATACTGAATTGCACTGTGGCCAGATAGATCATTGGAAGGGAAAATTGTAGCCATGAGATAGCATATCAACAGGTAAGAAACTTGCTGTTATATGATGTCACCTGAGGAAAGGTAGTTATATTTAGCTTGTCTGAAGAGGTATTTTTTTTAAATTCAGTACGTAATTTAGAATATGAGTCAATGTCTTTGAAATGAGGTGGAAATGAGACCTGAAAAGGTATATTTTAAACTAATAACCAACTGTTCAAGAGGAAAAATAGCAAGAGACCTGGAAACATGAACACCAGTTTAATCAACACAATTGCATGGTCAGGACAGTTAAGCATTTTCATCCCCGATGGGACTTCTTCAGACCTGCCACTACTTAATCACAATTACTTACTATACATTTCCAAATGTCACATGACCATATAAAAACACCTCATTTTAATAATAGTAATAAAAACTACGAAAAATATTGTTACCACTATATATTAAACACCGAGTAAAAATACTTATTATACAGAATAGCAGAACAAAATACAGTAAAACTAATTAACAAACTAAGTATATGTAAATAAATAAACAAATAGGCATAGCAAACGTAACCACCCAATTAAACCTTCAAACTTTTCAACTTGAGTACTAAGCTGATGGAACAAGCCTCATTCAAACCAGGAACCACCATGGCATTTAATTTCAGTTGCCAAATTAGTTCACTTACTAACAGGTGCTCCTCAATAATAAAACCCCTTGAATCTTTAATTTGTTCAATTTAAAGCTGCAGAAAGTACTCCAGCAGTGCAAGGCTACAGTACCTTGCACACATTTAGGCCAACAGCAGCAAATACAGGAGCTAAAGGTGGAGGTGCCTTGATCTATATTAGCAACAAATCCACCAGCTTGGTTAAACAGGATGATGTCCTGGAGGTCATCTATATCCAATTCTCTGTAGACACATTTCTTTATTATGTCCTGGCCAGCTACAGGTCACCCTCTATGAGCCACAAAGCTCATAATTCTTACCTAGACCTACTAAAGGCACTCACCATCCAAACAAATGGTATACTTTAACTACCCCTCTATAGAATGGGAAATGCACACAGCCTCTAACCCACAGATACAACATTTTGTGGAATTTATCAACTCAAACACACTGGACCAGACAATGAGCATTCCAAGCAAAGGATCAAACATACTGGACCTAGTACTCACCAGCATGGGAGAGCATTGCATCCTCCCCTGTGTCACGTCCTCATTGGTGAGATTGGGCCACAAAGCTGTTTACTTTGAAATAAAAATCAACCTGGAAACCTCAATTAAACCCATAACAGTTAGGAACTATTCTAAAGCAAACGGCATACTGTTAATCAATAGTTTGTCAAAATGCATGGCTCCCCAAAATCATGAGAACACAATTACCTATGCAGACTTATTGACAGAAACCCTGTACAGACATGAAAATGGCTGCATTGAAGCTACCATATCTACCAGAAGTAAGCCCGAATCTAACACCAAAAAGAAACCCCACTGGTGGAGTCCTTACCTTAACAGGGTATATAACAAAATAAAAAAAAGTCATGGTCAAAATCAGAAAGAGCAACTCTGATCAAGACAAGAGCTCTCTGTTTCAACTAAATAAGAAACTATGAGATCTAATAAAGTCCAATAAGGTCAATTATGGGATCAGGATACTCTTCCAGGCTAAAGACAATCACTATGCCTCCTTTAGTTATGTCAGGGACCTTAAAGTTAACATTTAGTTGTGTGCAGAACTGCTCATAACTGGCACAATCTTCATTGACCAAACTGACATAGTGAATCAACTGACTGATAAATTTAACTCTAACTTCACCCCCAGTCCCCTGCACTACTCCAGTGAAATCCCTTCTAGCATATCCCCCAATTTTCATCATGGAGCATGTCCTGGAGGAGCTTGTTAATGTGAAAACCATTGCTTCAGTGGGCCCTGGCAATATCCCCAGTTGTCTTGTAAATAGCCTAAAACATGACCTAGCACAACCATTCCAGTATGGCTTTGTTAAGGGTAAGGTCTTGCCTAGTCACCCTAGTAGAGTCCTTTGAGAGACTCAACAAGGCTGTGGATGAGGGAAAAAAATGGTGCATACTGTCTACCTTAACCTGGCCAAGGTGTTCAGTACAGCACCTCACTCAGGTATTATTGACAAACTCTCAGAACTAGGCATAAATCCCTAGATAACTTGCTGGATTGCTGGCTGTCTCACAAATAGAACCAAAGAAGACAGGATCAATGAAACCAGCTCCACCAGGAGACTGGTCACCAGAAGAGTACCCCAGCGTCCAGTGTTAGGCTAACTTCTGTTTGGCATCTTCTTCAAAGAAGTCAAGACTAATGTCAAAGGCTTTGGGAAACCAAGTTCGCAGATAACTGTAAACTGGGAGGTGTCATAGTTTCCCCCCATGACACTGGCATCCTACAAGATGGTGTAACACAAAGAAATGATGTGTACAAAAGTCTTAGATTAAAACTGAATGTGGAGAAATGCATTATTGTATCCTTTGGGAAATCATCCATCCAAGTTAATTACTCCATTGATAAAACATCCTTATGAGCTGACTTGGTGGTTAGAATCTGGGAACATACATATGTAGACAATAATCTTGACTTTCGGTCAACACATAGCCAAAACAATAACAAAATCATTCTATACTGCCCAGCTCATAAGCAAGGCTATGGCATCCAGGTCCAAGGAAGTTATAGTGCCACTCTACTCAGCCATTATCTGACCGATCATTGAGTACAATGCCCCCTTTGGCATGCACCTAACCAGGCACTTGCAACAGTTGGAATGCCCTCAAAGGTTCCTCACCAGGATAATCCAGGCTATAAATACCCTGTCCTATACAGATCACCTTAAGGCCCAATCCCTGTACTCACTCTCCTACAGGTTACAGAGATTTGATCTATGCTTGGCATGTAAGGCATCCTCAGGTCCCACTCTGATGGATCTCTTGCACATCAACAACAAACAACACCAGAAACACTAGATCCAAAGACCTGAACTTTGCCTGTGACATAAATAGAACATGCTGGAGAGACCGATATATGTCTCAAAGGATCCAACTGTATGGAATAAGCTCTCCATCCACGTGAAACAGTATTCATTCTTGACACTATTCAAACAAAACTTTTATCACTGGATGGGAAATCAGAAATTCACCCCTTGTCTGACCCCCATGTCTCTGATGGACAGAGGTCAATAGTATGTAAATTAATCCCCAACTAATATACCCCCCACATAACCCTTAGCTACCTCCTTACTAACATACCCTGCTCTATAGGCATCCAAGGTACTTCAGGACAAAACCAGATTGGGTTGTGTTGCATGGCTAGGCTTATAAAGACCCTGGTGGTCATTAACCTAGTGCAACCCTATGAACATTTAAAAAGAAATCAAACCACATTGACATTTTTCTTATTTATGATTCATACAAAATACATGTGTTTTCTTTCATTTTAACTAGTATTCCCTTCAGTATTACATAAATTGATCAGTTCCTGCCCCTCATTAAATTCTGCTTATTTTGGTATGATGTGCTCCTTCCACTTTCTAAAGATCTCACTAGTTCTTTTATTTTCTTTACAGTATCCAGTATTTCATTTTCAGATGATTTCAATTTCAATCACCATTTTCTAGTAATTGCTCTTTAGCAACTAATAGCATTAAATGTAGTAAGGCAATTCAGATCCTGTGTCCCCGTTCAAAAGGATGATATCCTTATTCTAGCCATTTGCTCCTCCAAACATTTCTGACAGAAGCATAGTAATGACCCTGTCTCCACTACCTGTAGTGGTAATGGGACCTAGATTTATGGAATGTTAGCTATTAAGAGACGTATATATATTATCTTTGTGAAGTCGTGTAGGCATTTTGAGAATCTCATAAAATATTTGAGTGGCCATTTTTCTCTGTTAAGTTTTTAGGTATTAAAAGAAATGGTATATGTAGGGACTGCAGTGGTTGTAGTAGGAGAAAAAATTAAATGTGGTAAGGAGAGAGGGAAAAAGGTGTCAGCTTTAATTACGGAAGTAATAAAAGTGTATATTGTTTGGTATTTCAGTGAAAGGAAATTCAACAGTGGCCAAAACATGTTTGGTCTCTTTAATTAGTATTTGCTTGAGAAATGTGGTGGAACATGATATTATTTCCAGTGGTGTATGCATCTGTATGTATATGAGTACACTTGTGTTTGTAATTTCATGGTCAATTAACCCTGCTACAGATGTTATCTTGTTGCTCTATCCATACAATGTTACTTAAGTCAAAAATGCCCACTTCCACATAAACAACTATTATCATGGATGGAAAGCTGCCTTCTGAGGAAGGTTGGGCTCCGGGCTGGCAACTCAACACTGTAAAACTCTACTGCCACTCATTCTGTGGACCAATGATCTGCTGTGGCGAACCCTAACGGGAGCAGCCAAACGGAGGAGAAGAAGAAGAAGAAGATCATGGATGGAGAGCTATTAATAATAGCCACTTAATCATCCCTGTAGTGTTTGCATCTTGGCACTGCAATTTCCTAAGTTAAATCAGTCTTCTTTTAATCCCTTGCTGGAGCACAAGACAGTGGGAAAACAAATGCTATTCATTCAGGCCTTGCCTTGCTCGCAGCACTGATGTTCTTGTTCAGTGTATCCTCAAGTTGTTTTCAACTTTATTTCCTGTGAAGTGAAGGATGGCAGCTAGTTCCTGTAGAAGCCTTGTCAGAACAAGAAGAAGACAAGAAGAAGAGAGAAGGAGAAGATGGAATGAAATGAAAATGAATTTTAAACAGAGAGATGACATCACCTGCAAGAGACAGATGACATCACCTGCAAGAGACAGATGACATCACCTGCAAATTAATCAAGGGTACATTGAGTTAAGGGGTAAGCATGGACAAATCAAAAAGCAGAGCTCCAGGAAATATGATGGTCCAAAGAAAGATGACAATAAAGGATAATATCACAATCATTAAGTTTACAGCCATATAGAGATGAGGATCCAAGCAGGAGAGCAAGTAACAACTGATGCAACAGAAGCAAAATGCACAGTTCAACAATTGCTGCAATAGAAGCAATATGGACCTTTCCAGTTATTAGATGAATAATTTAAAAAACAAATAAGATGCACCTCCAAAAAGGCAAGTGACCAATACACATAACATTGCAGAAACTAAAGGAAGAGCAGAAGTAACGGAAGCAGTCAGCTATGCAAAGTGGAGGTGGAAAATAAGCAGGTATGTGCGGAAACCAGGAACTGGTGTGAACATCGGCAAGAAAATAAAAGCTGTAAGGTAGCCACAAAGTTAGGACTGAATTAACTGTGAGTATAAACATGTTCAGAACACTATCCCTGAGTGAGGTGAAGTATATAATAAATCTTAGGCATGGCAAAATATGTTATACGCATTTTACAGTTCTAAATATAAACTACTACATCAAAATGCTTTTTCATTTGACATTTTACTGTTTGCATTCATCTGCTATAGGTCATTTTGCACCAAAAATTGTATCTGTCCATGAGAATCCTGTGTTTTCTTAATTGAGAATTAGTTTGATGAATCACCACCCCTCCCTTGACAAATTGCTCTGAAGAATAAGAAATTAAAATTATAGTGGTGTATACTCAAATACAATTGTTTACATGCAGGTGTGTTTTTATTTTATATAAAGGCAATAAGACAATGTGTATTGAAATGCTTTGCAGTTATCTTGAATGTATGCACTATTATCATATTGTGACAAGCAGTTTTATCTAATTATGGTGTTTTGGCAGTGCGTGTAAGTTAAGCCAATCACACTACACATATCTAGTGAGCTCCGATGATGAGCAGACATCTCTAAATGGCAAGGTGATACGGTTGAAGGGACTCAAGAGCTGTAAAAGATGACTTGGTAAATTGCATTGGCAACTGTATTCCAGGGATACAGTGGACAAGGTGTACTTTTGTGCAAGAATGCAAGGACAGAGCAAAAATATTTCCCTGAGCAAACCCACTATAGTCTGCAAAGATGGTATAGTTGTGCTGGAATAAGGAAGGGGATGTTGTAACCTCTGAGAAAAGGTTGTAAGTAAAGAGGTATTATATGGCAAGACAAGAGTAAGAAAAGAATAATACATATGTGGGACTCAGTCACCACTATCAGTTTTATCAGTCAGGAGGTGAAATCAGTGCAAGCAGGACAGTTCCCTGAGGGTGGGAGTATAAAAGTCATCCTATCTAGCTCAGTGTAGAGGAAGATGGAATTACTGGAGCATGTCTAGAGTAGAAACTCTTACGGAGGAAGGCTGAAGCTAGTACTGATGGAGTCTGAATCTCATTACTGCCTTCAAAGTGTAAGAATGTAAGCAACAGGGAGTATAGTCCTTGAATCTGCTCCACTATCTAAATCGGTCAGAAGACTACCAGAGAAATGGTCTCTCAAGTCACACTACTGGTACCCAATAGATTCAAAGAAGAAAAGTAGAAATAAGTCTAATTCAATAATCAATTCACCAAATGCAAACTGTAATGAAGACCATAAAAGAATATGCAGTTATGTCCCGGGTACATGCTTCCAGCATAAACATGCATTCTAGGACTGCACACTGATCATTTACAAAGCTTAGTATTTGTTATGGCACTCCAGCTCCCTTTCTCACCCTCTTCCACTCTCTCTCTGTAAACTACAATGTCTTCCAGTACCACTTACAAAATGCACAATATCTATCCTTGCTTATAGCACTAATGTTCATGAGCTTTGCAGAAAGTTTACTTTTACACTTTTACACAAACACATGCACACATACACACACACACACACACACACACACACACACACACACACACACACACACACACATGCACACAAAATTTGAAGGGAAAGTTGGCTGAATTCTTTAATTCTAACTGCTTTCTTCCTGTCACAGTAGTACAGCCACCAATATGGATAGGGCCAGAGACCATGCACAAACAAACAAACAAGTTACATAACCACTCTCAATTTAGCAGAACATAAACGATAAAAAAGATATTTCATAGGTAGGATGCTAAAGCAATCTAACTAACAGAAGGGAGAAAACACGCCTTTATCAAACTATACTCTGAAATAATCAGAAAATAAATAACAATACATGAATAAATAATAAATACAAACCATAATAACTTAAAAGTGAATAAATACAATTTAAGTAATCAAAAAAGAAACTGTGCTAGAGCAAAATATGAATGTAGAGATCGAGACAGAACACAAATAATATAAAAATAGTGATCAGTAATACAGACTGAATATTTAAGCAAAAATCTGATCTGCAGCCAAATAAATACCCTAGCCATCTCTTACAGAACAATACTGACCCTAACTTCTCTAAGGTACAAAATTAACACAGGGCAGAATTCAAAAGCAAACCTGCAAACCTTCACAGATGTATCACTACGTTCTTCCAAGTAAAGGACAAAACCTTTACTATAACAAGAAAAGCAAAATAGTTTGCTGGTTTCATATATATATATATATATATATATATATATATATATATATATATATATATATATATATATATATATATATATATATATAGGTAGGTAGATTCTAAGCACAGTTAAGCAATATGAATATCAACAACATTTGTTTATTACTAGACCTAGTAGCTCTACAGCAAAATGTGTTTGTGTTCAAAGAGACTTTTAGCATCTGGACTCTAAAGTGGAGAAGGCAAGGCCAATAATTGATCTGTAAACAGTTGGCACATTGGACATTAAGTAAGAAACGTTAATATGCCCAGGACAGCATGGTTGGGAGTACCTCAATGAGATATGAGATACTGAAGAGCAGAATGAGAAAATGTGTGGATGTAAGAAAGTAAGAATGTAAGAACCTGGATGGCACAATTACAGAGAGGTATTAGAGATGATGGTGCTGCGGTAGCGTTGTCGCCTCACAGTAAGACGTTGTCCTGTTCAATTCTCAGCTAGAGCGTCTTCTGTGTGGAGACATGCGTGAATGGGAGTTCCTTCGTTGAAGGTTGTGCATCAGGGCTGGCAACTCGGCACGTAAAAATCTACTGCCAATCATTAGCGGACCAGTGTTCTGTTGTGTCAACCCCTAACTGGTTAAAGCCGAAAGATGCAACATTAGAAGATTAAGAAAGAGATGACCATGTGTTTTATATGGATATAGGAATGATGGTTTAGTACTGCGGTGGTGGTGCTGTGGTAACGTTGTCGCCTCACAGTTATTCATTGCACGTTCGATTCTCAGTTAGAGCGTCTTCTGTTTGTCGACATGCATGAATGGGCGTTCCTTTGTTGAAGGTTGTGCATTAGGCCCGGCAAGCCAGCATGTAAAAATCTACTGCCAATCATTAGCGGACCAGAGTTCGGCTGTGGCAACCCCTAACCGGGAAAAGCCGAAAGACAGGCATAGGAATGATGGTTTAGGAATTAGATGTAGAGAGGTGTGGAGACATGAGCTGTTAGGGTAGGGTACAAAGGAAACATTAGATGTCCCTATCACACCATAGGATATAAGAAAGAAAATATAAGCACAATTGGGAGGAAAGTCAACAGGCCCAAGGGGCTTCTCTACTGCCTTTTATAAACTGCAGGTGGACTTCAAGGAGAAAATAGCTACCCTTTATGATAAATGCCAATAGCAGCAGAAACACTCCAGGTCCATTACAGTTGCCAGAGAGTTTTATCTGCTCATGGAGAAGAAGGAAACCATATTTTCAGAGGATTTTTCCGGAAGTTATAATGCAGTATTTTGTCAAAAACTAAAAGTGAAAGGCACTTTCTCATGGCTGTACAGACAGAGGAAGCTGGTCTTTTCATGTGAAGGCAAGTGACAGATAATTGGAGACGCATACAAACTTTATTAGAGTGGACCTCTCAAGTCAGAAGTGCTCTTATCTGCAGCAGTGTTTTGGTTTGCATTTCTAATAGGAATGGGTTTGTGCCTGTTCTCTACAATTGAATCTAAGCTGTATAGCATGATACAGAAGTTGAATTTTTAGTTGAAGGAGCCCTGTCAATCCTAATTAAAATGGAATGTTGCATAAGACAAGGGTGCCATCTGTACTCATTTTTTTTCTTGCAAAACAGGAAATGTTAGCGAGAATTGTTAGGAAATATCTAGACAGAGTGGAAGCTAATTGAAATGGAAAGTCTTTCTTCCTCCTCTTTACAGATGATTGCATTTGTCTGTAAGGACACTTACCTATGGTTTTAAAGGGTACTGCACTAAGTAAAAAACTTGAGAGAGGAATCTAGGTGAAGTGTAACTGTGCAGTTCTCACTGGGAATGGCGGGGCACAAATAAGATATTGAGACATTTCCATTTTGCCAGGAGCAAACTATTTATGGCTACAATTATGGAAAATCCTATGAAACTGTGAAAAAAGAATGAGATTAAGATGGAGGAGGAAACAGTGGGTCTGTCGTGAAAACTGGATGACAGAGAAGGCGGTCTGAAGGGTAAAATCAACATAACTCAAAAGTGCAGTATCTGTTCCAATGCATGCAACTCAGTGTCTCAAGTGATTCCATAAAAGAAGAGCAGACGTTAAGTGATTAATTCATTTAGAGACACTGGATACTAAAAGCTGCAATAAAATGCATTCCTGCCATTATAATTCAGGAGGGTGGACATGTCTGAGCATATGACCTGCAAGAGACACAGAGACACCACCATGGTCTGGTAGTAATCTAGGCTACAACAGGCATTTATCATAGTAGCAGAATCATGGCTTCTGTGGGGGTATAGCTGGAAAATGTAGAAATAAGAAATATCTCACTACTGTCATCAGTGTATTGGCAATACTTCAGACTTCAGTGTGAATGGAGAGGTTTAAGGACATATTCCAAGGTTAGGCAATAGATTATAAAATACCAGAAGAAGAAGATGTTTGAGAGGCACTCTGATAAGCTTCTGGGAACTTAGAAGCAGAACTTGGTGAGGAAGCAACACTTAAGAGCAATACTGGGCAGTTTTAAGAAGCAGTTCAAGCAATGTGAACACCTCAGTTAATGGAGAAGAGTCTACCCCTTGCTAAGTGCATAGCATGGAGAAATGCTAAAAGTGAACTTTTATATTCTGATATAAACTTACAGCAAAGATACAGAAGTAGAATATGGAAGTCCCGTGGTTGAGATGGGAAGATGAGGACATTAACTGTCAGATATTCTAAGCATGTGTAGGTCAGTAAGAAGACCTAAGGGTTCTGAAGTAACAACAGTTTTATGATATTTCCCCAACAGTACTCCAATTCTACATGGCTATACATAGACTGAAACAAACCTGAGGGGGTGAGGGAGCTGGCCTAATACATTTTGGAAATGTACACAGACATTCAAGATGAGAGAGAAAGGAAAAACAAGTAGAACAGACTATAAGAAGAAAGAATCAGGAGTTTCTGGCAGTGCCAGTTTGGTTTGCTGGATGAAGGGTGACCAGTAGGAAACAACAATCTGTAATGAAATGTTAGTGCTGGAAGTGGCACAAGAGACATACAGAAGAGAGACAAATCCACATTAAATAAAGTGCATCAGTATCTAAAACTTAGAAGTTTAGCAAACCAACAACTTCAAGACTGAATGCTTAACACATTTAGTTAAAACAACTTGCAAGTTTCAAGAACAACAAACCTGCCATCATACAGTTACTGCTAGATGAAACCCTGCAACTTTTTTTTTTTTTTTTTTAATGAGGGTTCAGTCTGCAGGGGGTTGGAGTAGAGATGAAGAGAATCATTATGAAAAATGTATAGTTCAGTTTTAGTAACCTGCAGAGGATGAGGAGCCAGGGGGCTCCAGAATAGGAGTAGAATCATATATAAAAATGTCACACAAATGCTTCCTTTCATGGTATTGAATTGTAAGGTGCCTTTGTCTAACGTTATCTGGTTTAAGTGACTTCTGTTACAGAAATATGTTGATAACATTGAAGGGTACATGTATATATAATTTGCAGTGCTGAGACTATTAAAAAAAATATTAGATATAAAGAAACGTAGATGATACTGGAAAGGTTGGTAAACATCTCAAACTCTTCTTTTAAAAATGACTATAGCACTAATATGAAATTAGCAACTAGTCAAAGTATCCTCCTTGTATTAGCAGGTGTGTGTGTGTATCTCATAGTGCATTTCCTTGACCTGTGTACCTGTTAACCATGCATAATTTCCTGATTTTACAAGCTGCCTTCTACAGCTGATGCTGGGACTCTTGAAAACCTCAGAACTTGCATACCTTTTCCCTGTAAAAGATCAGAAAGGAAAAAGATGTTTGAATACAACATAAATTGCCATTTTCAGCAGGCAGTCTTAGACGTGTACATTCCTCTCTAGGCTGTAATTTCACATAATAATTGAAAAATGGCAGTATTATAAAATTAGGTCATTCTTATTATAGTAGTCTCAAAATTAAAATACATAAATGAAGAATACAACTACAGGTACTTTGTGTTATCATATTGGTAATATACTGAAAATAATTTGTTTTGATTTGCTGGCAGAATCACATTTTATGCAAGTGACATGACCTCATGTTGATTAGCATAGCTAGAAGAACAGAACTGGAACTTGACACCAGCACTTCTACAACTGAGGCTAATGTCAGAGCATATGGATTCCAGGGTTTGTAATTTGTAGCAATATATAACACATTAAACTATTTCTTTATACAGCCTACCTGTAAAGGACTTTATAGTTCCTAGCATGAATGCTTCATATAAAGAGAGGACCCAGTGTATAGTTTAGGCCATCTTGTTATCAGATTCACATTCACCATTTATCACCATATTATAGTTTTCAAATCTTTCAGTCAAAAGATAAACGTCTTCCTTCCTTACTCCATTAATATCACAACTTTCATTCTACTGGGAATGCAGTTTAAATTGTAAAAACTCAGATTTTAGTGTTTTCATCCTGAGTACATGCTTACATACTCAGAACTGTGAACACATACTCGAGCTGTGAACTCTTAGCTTTAATATGCTGACAACTTATTAACATACAGCATACATTTTCAGCTGGGAACAAAATTTATAAATAACAGTAACTTACTTCTCCCATGTGGATTCCACTAACATTTGTTTTCATTCCCATTTTGTCTTGCTTACTATGCTAAAAGCTAAAATCTGTTGTTCTTTCCCCTTTTTTCATTTTCTCCACTTGAGGAAATGACAAGTTAGAACAATTTTTTGTGTTAAGAAATGCTGACAATAACAAATGCATCTTGCCTTCAGATGCATATTTAAAAAAATGTTACTGAAACTTGTTTTACATTATACAATCCATTAATTTTTAGATGCAGTTGAAACAGAGCATATTAGCATAATACCGGTTTGCTTGAATTTAATGTATTGGAAACATTTTCAGGTAAATCCACGTCTAACCTTGATTACTTTATGAATAACCTTTGTTCTAAAGCATTTCTCTCTAGTAAATCTGATAGTGTAATTTTCCCATCATGCATCTGCACTGCTCTTCTTTCATTGTTCATTTGCACTTGCACATTTGAAAAGAATCAATGGAAAATAAAACACTGACATATTTAAATGGTTTAAGATAATAAAGCAATGTTTTGTATACTAGCCTATGTACTTTTTAAAACACTTATGCAGTTTGATTTTCTTGTTTCCATTTTAGCCACTTCGGACACCAATGTGCATGTAATTTATGCAATGTAATCAAAACGCTGATGATTGTTCTTTCTAGAAAAACTTCTGAATCTTTTTTATTCATTTTAGGCAGAATCACACAACTAATGTTTTAACAAAGATGTGGGCAGACTGAATACCTTATCAGGGGAACAAGTACAGCAAATCATTATGGCCTTTATACCACCCTGTACCTAGGATACCAGAGATTGTCTCATTAGTCCTTATAGGTTCATAGGTTCATAGGTAGGTACTAGGCTATCTGCCCGAGGGCATTTATAAGCCTAGCCAGAGTGTGTCGGCTTTCGCCGCCCCATTGATTAATTAACTGAGCCTCCGTCAAGCAGAGCCAATGAAGTGATCCCAGGGGTGTACTTTCAGTTACCCATCCACTCGTCAAGGCTTCTCTTGAAGAGTGTTAGTGAGGGGCTCTGCCTAATGTAGTTAGGAATTTTGTTCCAAAGCATGGGGAGTCTCTGTGACAGGAATCAATCCCTCCAGCATATTCTATTTATTGTCGTGGCGAGGTTTAGCTCACTAGAGCGCGTGGCTCGCAGTGACTTGGATTTCTTTAGGTGGAGCATGTCCATCAATTCTGAGTTGGACATGGCTTTGTAAGTCAGGCAGAGATCACCTCTGAGTAAGCGATATGCCACTGAGTACAGCCGGAGCTTTTCAGTCGGGCTGCATAGGACATATGTTTGAGGCCAGTAATCCTCTTGGTGAGGTGCTTTGGTGGCATCTGCGCTGCTCTTTTCATTGTTCATTTGCACTTGCATTTTTGAAAAGAATCAATGGAAAATAAAACACTGAAATATGTTTTCTTTAACTGCCTTATAACAACCTTCACTTACACATACATTTCTGTATGTGACTGTCATACATATTGCCTTTGCTTCATTTTATTTATGTTATTTTATTTTGAATGTGTTAACCAGGGTGGAGTACTGATCCCATTTACCCCTTTCAGTCTCAGTCCAGGAAAAATACAATGGATGCATGACATTATATATAAAGTGAATATCATAGCTGGCTTGAGGGTGTAAAGGCAATAGACAAATGGCATTTTATACAGAGTGACTGAAAAAAAACACAATATATGCATGCATTGTTTATAGACTGGCATCAGAGTCAACATGCTGAAAGAATCACAATTAAAAATCGAGTCAGAACAAGGTAAGCAGAGGGAAGACGGGAATGAGAAAGGGAAGTTGTATGACCAGAGAGACAGCAGTTGCATTTTCCTAGAGTCTTGAAATGTACTTTTATTTGTGAATGGAAAATTGCATTGGGGGAATAAAAAATGTACTACAGAAATGCCAAAATGTATTTCACTAATTGCAGCTATAACCATTTAAAGATCACTGAGCAGTGTGAATTGCACTTTTGGTTATTCTCCACAGGTAGAGAATTGTAAAGAAATCTTTACCTCTTCAAAAAAAATCATGCCTATGGCCTGCCAAGGTATATGGACCCTAAAACCATGACTACATTCAAGATGTGATACGAAGCTAAGACCCAATCTGCCTTTTAGGTGGACTTCCATACAGCTGACTTATGTTCCCATGGCAGTTCTCAAAAACTGTAAAGGAAGTGGCTTAGACTTCTGACTGAATATCCCATTCACAAAAAAGAAAAAAAAATGTCATTAGCATTAATTGACATGCCATCAGTTTGTTCACTTACGATTTTCCTCCTGGGATGAAGTTCTCAGTCATTTGCTGAACTGTGCGGGCATAACAAAATAGTAAAATAAATATAACACTTCAAAAACATTTAAAAATATTTGCACGCTATACATTAAAAAGAAATGTCAACAACCATTATTTATTGGAAAGCATTGTATTTTTTTTCTTTAACTGCCTTAATATTGAGTGATAGCAGACTAGAGTACATTAAGAGGAATGCTTTTGTTTGAACATGTTTCTGTTTACTACAGCTGACATCCCAGCTCTTAATCTAAACACTAGGGAATACAAGAAGAATGCATATAGATCTCCAGAAGGGCATTATACCTTAAAGTCCTAAGATGAAGTATCCCTTTCTAATAGGGTTAAAGGGCATGCCACAAGTACATTTCATGCTATAAATAAAATATTATTTGTGAGCATGCGTATAACAGACAATGTATCAAGAACAAGTCTAATATTCATCATTTTAAGGTAAAGCTATGGCTTAGAAACAAAATAGTAGTTCACCGGCATAAACTGGCCTTTTTTTTTATTGTTGGCTAAAGAGCGAAAAAAAGAAAATTTAGGATAGAAGGGAATAAGATATTTTACTAGAAAGATTATGAATTGGCTAGTTAAATAGTGCGTGTGCCTCATGTGGGAGGCTTTGAGAAATAATGTGCAGTCTCCTAGTTTTCAGTGTACATGAAAAAGGGTGCCCTGGTCCGCTTGTAAGATACACCAAATACCGGTCACTTGAATAAAGATTGGTAAAGCAGCAAATTCTCTTCCAGATAACAATAAAACCGAGAAAAAAAGCAGGAAGGCTTGAAATAATAGCAACGAAACCTCCGATAAGATGAACGCTCTTTAATACACTTAACAAACGCACCAAAGACTTCATCAGACAACATAAAAACATGCTAGACAGGTTTAAATACTCCATTAAATTAATTAAAAACTACTGGATTGGGTGAATTTATTTCAAACACACCTATTGTATCTATACTTCATGTAGTTCATTAATATTCATGAATTTCATAAAGTGCTACGTGCTTCTTTAAAAACTCATATGTTAAAAACTCCTATATTAAAACCATTTTTACTGGTTGTTTTCGAGTGCCTGCTTCTTCTTTTTTGGTCATTTTTCAGTGTACATATTACTCAAGAATCCAACAGAAAAGATTAAATTGATGTTGATGGTAATAAAGGAATAACTAGATATACATTAAGAAATATATTTTTTTAAAGAAGCAAGTGCTGCATCTTCATTTCAGTGTTTGCAGATTAATAATACGTCATAGGGTGATATAAGACACTCTGATTAAAAATAATTGTCACCTGGATTCCATCGGAGAAATTACAACCCAAGTTACTTTAGAGGAATATATAACAGTAGAAATGCATGCATGCATCTGTGACCAGCAAATTGTAGCAGATTTGGATAACCTTTTCAATATATAATACAGCACTACTGTAGAAAGTATGCATATTAGCATTCTGACATCAGATTTCATCATAGAAGTATTAAGTGCTCAATTTTTGTATATTATTTAAGTACACAAGGTATCTTATTAGCTATTGTATCACTAACTCCTTATTTGATCCAAATTCTAAACGTAATGCAGCTTACAGCTTCTCTGCAATGGTGCTCATAGTACAAATCTCAGCAGCAGTGCGAAAGACATGAACTCTGTATGTTATTCAATAAGCTTAAGTGATATGAACAAATTAAATGTCTGGTAGCCTTAAGCATATAGTTAGTTTTGTTGATTCATCTTTTCTGAAAAGTACCTCTTAAAACCTGTTAGTCATTTAATTTTTAAACATGGACGTTTTACACTGACAGCAGTTTCTCCTTCAGAAATACTTCTGAAAATAACTTTTCATTGCACTGTTTTCTGTATTGATATTCCAAACATTCTTTTATAAAAAAATGTCAAGGTGCTGAAAATCATATCTTATTAACTAAATAATAATTGTCAGAAATTAACACTTAGCATGTCTAGTCCTGTAATTTGAAGGGCTATAAACAAGCCAAGCAAAGTTATCTAATTGCACTATTGTAGATCAAGAAGAACATGGTTTGAAACTCATACCAGCTGGCTTGAGTGTTGCAGTTCTTTAGATGCATTTGAAAATATGTTTCTACATTGTCTTGCTTTCCACATTGACATTGTAGAAGGAATTATAAGCCAAAACTGTAAAACTTTTCACAAAGATATTAAATATAGACAGAATGAGACACTTTTTGTGTATAACTTTAATATGTCTTATCATATTAATACAGTTTTTATATGTGCCATTTTGAAATCAGCAGACTAATATGATGTTATTACCTTATTTTGTTTGGGCTGTTTCCAGTCTGATACCATACAATTAAATAAAATGTTAAAAGGAGAAAACATTGTGAATTTAATTAATATTTATTTTTATAATTCCACATAAATCATGAACTTACATGCAATATATGAATATGTGTGTCTTTTCTCTCTTTATTTATTTAGGTAGCTACCGTAATGAAGACACATTACTCACCGAGCATGAAAAGACCAACATTTAAATTTGTTTTCTGGAAAGGCAAAGCTCCTAACACATGTAGGAGTATTACCACTCCCCTCTCCCAGTTGACTTAATGAATAGTATCTGTGGTTACACCATAACAAACTATGTGTATTCTCTGCTGGGGGGGGGGGGAGAATATTGCTTTTGGTAAAAAGAAATAGCAGGTAAAGGGTACTGAGATAAGTTAGCTTACTCCTTTTAATTATGAATCCAAGATAAAAGCATTAAAAGTGTTGAACCTGGAACTGAAACACATTTTTCTGATAATGTATTTTTTAACTTCATGTTTCTTTCAATCAGCTTTCAGCATACAGCTAAGCAGGACAAAATATCTTGCTTCTTGAAACCATGCAAACATAATGTTAGTTTAGAATATAAATTATAATTCCATATTTTAAAAGCAGCAGTGACTAAGCAAAGGGTATGATGTTGCAGATTAGCCTTTTCATTTCTTGTACCTTTAAACACAAGGAGTGTTTGACTGTATTTTCAGTGTATCATTTTCAGAAGCTGGAAGATTAACGAGTCCCTGTCCTAGTTTATGAATGCAAGGTTATGTACTGCATCAATATTTACACTGCACTTCATCAGAAATCCATCTGACAGAATTTTGAGAAATTCATATCATATACTTGATTTTGGTACAGAATATGTTATTGACTGTCCAAATAACAGTAAATTTTCAGTCTTGTGATGAAAGCCTTGAATAAATGTTTTATTTCCTTTCACTTCCAGTATATCCTAGGACAAACCATTATACATCTCTGCTTGAAGTCCCAGTACATTCATGTATCTTCCTACAGTAACTTTTTCAGCCTTTCTTCAGTGTAAATGGGTTCTCCTGATCAACAGAAATAAATGAAGAAGTAAACAAATATAGTTAACATGCGTGTCATTTTATTGTCCATCAGAAATACAAGTTAATATTTCGTTATTCACTAGTCTCTATAGAAACCTATGTCAGTCTTATTAAAATTAAATGTTTTGTTAAAAAACTGGATGCTATTTTTTTATTAATGTTAACAGTATGTTACCTCATATTTAGACAGAAAAGCAGCACCGAGAATAAAACTATACGGAATAATATATTGTCCAGTTCTGATCCACTGATAATGTAGGCAGTAACAACACACCTATAACGATGCACACAGTATGGCATTGTTACTTATACACACTGTGTGCAGTCATACAACTTAGGAAAACCGCAAGAGAGCTCATCTTTAGAAGCCACTTTAAAGGTTAAAAGACGCACTGTTGATAAGGCATACAGTCACTGATGTAAGACTGCAACCTGCCAAATTCATTTAAGAAGCAACATCTGAATGCTTTGAGAGAAACAAAATCTACTCAAATTATGAAAACACATTTTCCTTTGAAAGACATCCATACCAGTTAACTGCACTGATTGTAAGCTAGGTTTTTGAAGCCACTTTAAGACTTTTTGTTTATCTGCTTGTTGAGGCATAATACTTTCTTATTAAAAACATATCAATCATGGTTAATGACTTGATTTTTTTCTTTCAAACACTATAATGGCAGGTGTAAAGTGGAGATGAGTAGCAGATGCCTCCGCAAAATGTTTATTGCTTCAAGATGCCTCGAAAAATCAGCATTCCTTTATAAAGCCAGGGAAAAACAGTACCTAAATTACATGCTTGTGTTAGATAGAAAATAGTGACATTTGCTGTTGTAGATAAAAGCATGTTGAAGTGCATATGGAAAACACCATTAGTAGAAAATCCAGAGTGGCTGAGTAAAATGGGTCATTAGGCTTTCGTTTGTAGGAGAGTGTCTCCCACCTGACAGTGCAGAATGGCACCATTTTTAGTAGCTTATGTTCCTAGTTATATTAAACAGACAAACAGATTGTCTATTTTGCATTTCTCATTTGGCAACAGATTGCCTTCAACTGCTGCAGAATGGTTTGTTCAGTTGACAGCATGGTTACTGTTCTGGAGGTCTTGGGTTAAAACAAAAATAGAAGCAATGAATGTCCTAGGTTTGCTAAACAGACAAAATATATTTTTTATGCTATGGCTGGTAGTTCTGGAATATCTGATGCATGCTTTATTAATATACAGTTGTTATTCAGTATTAAATGTTTTCCCTCAGGTTCTATACAATACATTCTAAGTGTTTCTACTGAACGTTTCATCTGCTGCAGAAAATGAAATAAAAATACCTTAGTTGACTGAAAGACCAAATAGGATAATTTAATGTTTCAAGTCTTATAAAAGTCTCTTTCAAGAGGAATTTTATATATTTTTAAATTAATTTTAATACCTAAGTAGGCTGAATGCTACCACTCCACCTCCAGCATATTAGCAATAATGCAAATTATTAGAAAATAAAGGCACCTAATTAAGAAAAGCACCAATATGCTAGTGATAAGCAATATGGCAATAATAATATGCCATATGAAAGAGTACCCTAAAACCAACCACTAACAATAATGTACAAGGCCTTAATGGTAAAACTCATTAGATGCAGCAGGTTTATTGCAACAAGGCCAAAGAATAGCAGAAAAGACAGCATAACTGTAAGGCAGACAGTTTGCCTAGTTCCCTATGAAATTGCACTCCTCCAGTTTATTCCACATTATCCAAAAAGCACTTCTTGAGTACAGAGTAGAAAGACAAAAAAGGGTAAAAATGTTCTCCTAAAGAAACCACATTCTAGTCTCACTGCTAAACATGAGAATGCTTTACTGGTATGTGATCCTTTTTGGGGTCTGCAGTTAACACTCCACTCAAGGGTGTAGCCTGGCATACTCTTTGTACTCTGAGTACATTTTTTTTCTGAGCATCAATATTGCTTTTTTTAAGTCATATTATGTCTACAATTGTCTAAATGAATGCCTTCCAACAACAGGTGCAATATTGCTAATCTAAAAACAATGTCTTTAATAGTTTTAGGGGGGGAAGAGCTGAAAATGTTACTTACATTTATTAAGTGTTTGGGGGCAGCATTTTGAGGGATGTGTCTATTTTTAAATGATAGGCTTCCGGGGGGGGGGGGTAGCACTAAAACTTTGAGTACAAAATTGAATTTGCTTGTTACACTCCTGACTTCACTAACCCATGCTGAATTCAAACAGATGTGATCAGGATATCATAGATTGACATCTGACTGAAAGTACTATTTTATTGGGCTGTGGTGTCACCCCTACTGCTCAATATAATCACCTATAACATTATTATTACTCGGAAAAAAGGTAAATACCTTTGTTTTGTACAAAAATATCAAGTATTAGCCTTTATACTTTCTGCTGTGGCTTCAGAGAAAAGTATATTTTTCAAACTGCAATGTCTGAATTAGTCCATTTCAAGTATTTGTGTTCTGGCAGTAGAAATGACCCCATGGTAGTCTCTGAGGGAGCATTTGCCTTTTGGGAAGACAATTTATGAACCCAAGGGAGATGATGCAGTCACTGAAAGTCAGAAGTCTACATAGAGAGGGTGAGACCACTGCGATTTCTTTTACATTGTTGAACATACTAAGCCAAAATAGAAGTCTATCCCCTTACAAAATATAAGTTTTTAATTTGAATATCTTGTAACAAAGTGTGCTGTAGAATATATACATTTGCAATGTGAGGAAAGTTTTGGTCAGCATTCTCATCTGTGATGAGTAATGTGTGAAATGGGCTTTCCATGTGAAGATCAAGATTGTGTTAGCTCAGATCTTAACACTGATGTATACATACCAAAGATGGGGAAATAAATACCTATTGCTGGTGTAGGTGGGACTCACCTGTCTGCAAACATGTTTTTTATTGATTTTTAACTTCAACCATGGTTTGCATTTCAGTGTTTGCAACATTTTATGATACCACTTTTGAGTGTTGATTGTAAAACCATTGCAGTTTTATTAAGAAACCATGTCAGATGTGGGAGGCCTTTTGCCTTTTGAAAGGGTGGAACAATGATTGCCTCTAAGGAGAAACCAATAAATCTGCACATTTTGTTTATAACACTTCTACACATCAGAAAGTTGTTTTTCTTTTGGCTTTTCCCAGTTAGGGGTCACCACAACAGAACTCCGGTCTGCTAATGATTGACAGTCGATTTTTATGGTGCCGAGGTGCCAGCCTGATGCCCAACCTTCAACTAAGGCGTGCCCATTTAGGCATGTCTTTTGAATGCCACTCGACCATGGGGAGGACATGCAGACTCCACACAGAAGGAACGGGAGAACCTCTTACTGTGAGGCAACAACGCTACCGCTGCACCACTGCGGCTTCTACACATCAGAAAGTACAGATAATTAATGTGCAATTTAGTTATTTTTGAGCTTTCTGAGCTGATATTATCTCAGACAAAATATTTTTTTGTCAGAGGTTTCAGCAGATGCAATTTAGCGTAACTGTATATCCAATAGTTTAAAGACTGCAGAAAGAGTATAATTTATTAGGTCCCCATCTACTTATTTATAAACAAGGCTGATCCATGTTTTAGTTTCTGAAAGTAAAGGATTAGTTATCATTTCACTAAAATTAATTATTGCTGATGTGTGTCTTAATATTTACTATAATGTTCTCTGCTTGAAACTGGTCTAACATTTTGAGCCATGTCACATTTGTGAAGATGTTAAGTTAGAACCATAGCTCTCAACTGTCCTTAAGTTTGCAGAATGTCCCTAATTTTGCCTCATGCTTTTTGTCTGTTTTGCATAACATGTCTTTTTTTCTGATAAATCATTAAAGACTGTAGTCACTAACTAATGGTAAGCATTTGAAATTCAGATGTCATATCCTTTAGGAAATGCATGATAATGCATTACTTGTTATTCTAGCAACTTTTTAAGTATCTAAGAGTAATATTTAAAATATGTTCCTGATTTTTAGCCTTTGTCGTTCATTATTATTTTTTTTAGTTTTGTCCCCAGTTATTGTGATAAGAAGCTTGCAGCAACTTGTACTTAAAACTTCAGCTTTCACTGAAAGAGTCATGGTTCAGCCTTAAGTACAGTTTCTAAACTGTACTTAAGGAATATGAAATTATTAGAAAAGCCGAAAATACAATTAGGATCACTTCTCAGAAGGTTTTAATTAGTAATTCCCCACATATTTCTTGTATATAAAAGTAATACAGACACCCTTTGTGTGGGGTCCTGTTGAAATTTCAAGAAACAGAATTCTGATCTTCTGAATAGTGATACTCTAAATGCAAACAAAGACAACACCGGGTTTCAATAAAATCTGTGTGAGCTCCATGTAGAGCCTACACGGAATGTACCCATGTACACAGCTACTGGTCCCTCTCAGCAGCACACCATGCATATTAATCAGGGCACACTGCTGAGGGAGAGCATATTAACAGGGATATTAAATCCATGTAGGCAGAAGTGTCAAGGTTATCCCATGGTTGTGGATTGTCCAGGGAATTCTTATTCCTGGACAGATGTTATGTACAGGGTGAGACTCCCTGTAATGTACCCTGCTACTGTTGAAATGTGCTGTGAATTAATATTTTGTGTTTTAATTTTCAATTTTTTTTAATGTCCATTTGCTCACCATGGCAGAAAGAGTGCTGCAGTGTCAAGCTGCACTTAGATAAATACGGGTGACACCTGCTACACATCTAAAAATAGAAACCGGATATAATTAATTATTATATATTTTTTGTCTGTTAGCGCAGCGTGGAGGGCAGCAGAGCCAAGCCATGCTTGCACATACACTATTGACACCTGCCAGAGATCTAAAAATAGAAATCGAATATAATTAATTATTTATTTCTGGTTATATTTAAACTCATCTGTGTGGCATGGCACATTGCTTAGCAATGCTAACAGGTAGCTTAGTAGTATATGTAAAGGTATACTAGTTTGCATACTATCCAAGTAGTTAAATAGGTAGAGTTACGACCTAAAGCTTAGTAGGTCCTGTGTTTGAGTCCCTAGCACTCATTCCATGTTTTTATTGAAATTTAGATTTATGTTTAATTTAAAAACAAAATTGCTACATTTACAAGAGCTGCATGGTGCTAACCACTGCTTAAACATGGTTAATGGCTACTACTGTTTTCACATTGCTAAGCTTCACTAAAATCACAGTTATGCAAGTTTCTGTGATGCTCAGCTACACTAAACAGGTTTGCGAGAAGCTAAGCAACGCAGCACTTTTTTTGAATATTGTGGTATGGCATGTGTGATGACCAACCACTGGACCAGTAATCAAGGACTCTCAATACTCACCACTGGCAACAGTGGGAATGTACACTGGCAGGATAACAAGTACATACACAGTATTTCCAGATGCAGCTCTGTACATCAAGTGCAATTTCCCTTAAGAGCACACAGAGACCACAGTCAGTCTGTGGCTGTTTTTTCCCTCTTTCTGCAGATCCCCAGTAAGATTCCCCAGTGGCACAGCTATAGAGTTGAGATCTCTGCTGATTGGCCAAACCAAGACCTCCAACACACTCTCTGTCCAACCAGTATTTTGTGTCCCTGTCCAAGTAGCTGACACAAGCACACTCTTTGAGTTTGATTGACACACACCTGGGAAAGGCTAGAACAGGTTTACTAGCTGTGCCCCTTCTGCCCAGATGATAAAGTAGTGATCATTGTCACCACTCAACTCATTATCAGCTACTTTTAAGGAGAACTGCACCCACAGACTCAAAAAACATGTTTATTTCATCATGATTTCGTGTTTCCTGCATTTTAACACCACTCTGGGACTATTTACAGATTATTAAATATTTTTATACGTAATTTCTGAGTCTGAACACATGGGGTCTAACATGTTGAAGTAATTCTGATTGTTTAATCTGCCTCTAGGTATCCCACTCTGCAGTGTTCATCAGTTAAAATTTACATCATGCAGGCTTCTTTCTTCCTAAAGCTCCTGTCACTGCATTGATTTTGCAAGCAAACACTGATGTCTTTCAGTCAGTTCGTTTTAACTAACATTTCACACTGATCAATGACTACTTAAAACACAAACAGTCCAAATGCCACAGAACAGATTTTTAAAGTGCTTTTTAGTGCTGCTTTTTTTTGGAATGGTTAAACTGCATTTTTTTTGTGAAGCCTGAATTGTACTAGTTTGACTCTTCTCCCATCCCTCTTCACACCTAACATCCCTAGCTGTCAAAGTGCTAAGGGTAATATGAGCTTTTACCTGCTGTGATTGACAGCTCACAGCAGAAGATTTGACTCATGTACTATTTCCTTGTTCCAACCTTTACTTTCTGTGTAGGTAGGGGAAGGACCAGGGAGCTGTGACATCACAGCATGGGGGGGGGGGTTTAGGAAGTTCATGATGATGTCAGTGTGGACAGGCCAGAAAAACTACCTGTATTCAGTGGCCTTGATGACATCAATGAATTGGAGACTTTTTCAGGGTGGGATAAAAGTTTTTTGAAAGTGAAACCACCACAGTACAGTAAGGTACTGTTCGAATGGAGAAAAACAGTCAATTTAAAATATTTTAAATGCTGTGTTGTTGTTAATTCATATCAGGGACAATTAATAGGGAGAAAAAGGACAGAGAACTTGAACATTTAATAAGAAAATCCCATTGTTGTCCTTTAAGGCCCTTAACAAAGGGTGTCCAATCTTACTGTGTAATATTAATATTAATACAAATGGTAGTCTGAGCAAGAGCAAGGCTATTAGGAGTGGCCCACACAGTGTCACCAAATAAATATGCAAGTACTCTAAAACTTAAATATCTCTACACAGATCAGCCATAATGAAATGTCTAAATTCATATAATAATAATAAAAGAATAAACACCCTGTATATATTCACAGTGGCACCAGAGTTCAAAATGACAGAAACGATTTAAAACAACATTGCAAGACAGTCTCACATAAATAAAGAAAAATATCTAAACTAAGCTTCACTATATTCCTGACTGAATCTAAGAGAATTACTATACCCTAGTTAACTTACTTACAGAACAAGGCAGATGTTGTGATGAATGGATCTTGCCAGGTCCAAGATAAAATACAGAATGCTCTGTCTCTCTAACAGACTTTTTAAATGAATATCTCAAATATTACTGCTCGGATATCTTTCAGAATTACATAATTTTTTGTCATCTGACTCTATCCCAGATGAAACCTCCACTCCTGGAATTTGGCAGTATTTATAATCTACCTGTGAAAATACAGAAACCTCAGATCTTTAGCAGATGCTGGAAGTCATAAAAAATTACATTCCTCCACATTTCAAGACTAGTAATTATTTCACCCTAAAGACAATACAGAAAGCTCCTTAGTATGGACATTATGTCTCTAGCTCATTGAAAACCATCTTTTATTGCATAGCCATAAAGTAATTTAATTTCAGCTATTTTTCTGAAGTTAACCTTCTGTATTCCAGTTTCCACTGTTAAAATATATGCATTTAAACAGTTACAATACCGCATGTACAGTTCTGTTCTCTTCCAGTAGGGCCTAGTGTGGTTACATTTTAAGCATAAGCACTTTATAAAATACTTTTTAACACACATCGGTAAAAACCATTTTGATATACACATGACATACAGTTCTAATACAGTTATAACACAAATATCTTCTATAAATCATGTTGATATTCACAAATGACATATCATTATTTACAAAATTCCAGATAGCTGCACTGGCAGTATCTCCTTTCATGACAATGTGTAAGTGTGGGAAAACAGCCTATATTAAGGCCAATAGGTAGGAATTCTGCACCATTTGTTGGAGTCTAATTGTTGGTATGCCAGGTAGTTTTCGTGAGGGTGCATGCTTTTGGGCACAGAGATGGGGTGTGTTGGAATTACAGCTGCAGCTGAGAGGACTTTCAACATGCAATCTCATACTGGGTGCCTGGTCAAGATGCGCCATGAGTGTGGTAAGTATGGATATATTATAACTGCAGTGCAATAAAGAATAAACAAAAACTGTAGTGCAATAAAGAATAAACAATAAAAACTGTAGTGCAATAAATAAAGAATAAAAACTGTGGTGCAATAACCAATAATCTATACCAGTAACAGTAAGCAATAAGATGTAAAGCAGGATTATGATGTCATAACATAATTGCAGTAGAGCTGTATACGTTGTATGTCTATTGTAATGTTACTGCAGTCAACTGTAAAAATGCAATAACTGTGGAATGCAAAAGTAATTGCTTGAAAGATGTATTGCACAACCCACAGTATGATTCAAGGCTGTCTCCAGATCATGTTCAGTCACACAATGTTCTCTTTTCCTCTCACTCCAGGAAAAAAGTGTATGGGTGAGACAGCCCACTTTATGGGCAGATATCATATGTATACTTCACAGATACTTAGCAGCAATACCAATAAAGTATAAAGCAGGATTGTGTTTTCATAACAAAATGTGTCTAAATACTTGCAGTAGGGCTATATTCATTGCATGTCTGTTGTAAGGTCACTGCAGTCAACTGTAAAACTGCAATAACTGTAGAATGCAAATAATTGCTTGAATAATGTATTGCACAACTCACAGTACAGTTCAATGCTATCTCCATGCCACTTTCAGTCACATAATGCTCTCTTTTCCTCCCACTCCAGGAACAAAAAGTATATGAGTGAGGTAGCCCACTTTATGGGCAGATATTATCTGTATACTTCACAGATACTTAGCAGCAATACCAATAAAGTGTAAAGCAGGACTGTGGTTTCATAACAAACTGTATCTTAGTACTTGCCATAAGGCTGTATTCATTGCATGTAGGTTCTAAGTTGCTGCATTCAATTGTTAAATTATTTGCAGATGTCCCCTGCAGTCACAGCTTTTGAGTTCTACTCCCATGCCTGCCAACTAAGATATGGCTGTCTAGTCCACTTAATGTACACAAACATACCTCTCAACTGTCACAATTTTTTGTAATGTAATTACAACCACCCAATCTGTCTGCTCCATGATTAGCAGATAAATCATTACCTGGGATGCAATGTTTTGAAAAATCCATTTGCAGAACACCTTGTAGTCATGCATGTACACATTATGTGAAACAGTTCTGTGTAATTGTTGACCTGCATTTGTTAGTGCTTGGCCAATACTGTGCCATGCTAGCAACTTAAGAGGTATGTACATGCTACATCATCTGTAGAGGAATTGTAGTCACTGTACTCACAAATGGCACTGCACACCTGTAGATGTCTGTATTAGCGATCTTTTTAGGGATATCATCTGAAACGTCACTAATGGTATGTTTTTTTCTCTCCATCCCCACCCCTTATATTCTTTAATGTATTATTGTTATTTATTATTATGATTTAGTATTAATATATTTTGTTACATTAACTGTTTTGTTGGCCCTATAGGTTATTTCATACTGGCTAGCTGTGAACATACTTATTGTTATGTTATTTAATGTTGTGTTCCACATAATATACCTTAATATATATTCGGATTAATCAATATTATGTTCCATTATGTTAATACTAACACTGGTTTAGTTATTACTAACCTTAATTTATTGATATAACTGATTTACTACAGAACGTCAAGGTAAGCCAGTTCCAAGTGATTCCCCCTACCTTGCCTCCTCCTGCCATGGCACTGGGCCCAGCACATCTGGGAACCAAACTAGTAGTACCCCCTCTGCTGCCCCTGCACTATCTGTGGCGTCAGGTAGTTCCACCCTAAAGGATGGGGCTGGGCCCCCCTCTGGAGGGGAGTTGTCACCCCTGACGAACTTCTGGTTTTGGTGATTAGGATCGTGTACCATGGGTTTGGATGATGCCTGCACCAGATGGAGACCTTGCTGGTCACCCTGGTGGGGTAGGCTCACCCTGGAGCCCAGCCACCACCACTGCCACCCCCAAGGCAGCGACAGAGCAGTGCCAACAGTTCCATGGGTGGGACTTGAGTCACATAGCTAACTTGTGGAGGCACATGGGACTGCAATTCCACAATACTCTCCCCATCCAAGGTGTTCACCCCCATCTTTTGTCACACACCACCCCTGTCTGCTGTCTTGTCTGTTTGCAAATGCTTCATCACCTACCCAACTTACCTTCCCCACATGCACCTATGTCCCGTCCCCAACATTCATCTCTCGCCTAAAAAAAAATATTTTCCCATATGTAGCTCTCCATTTTTCATATGTATCCACTGGACACATGTAATTTGGTCCAATCGGCTTGACAATGCAGTTATGTTGCCCTCACCCCTCTCTCTGGGGGTGAGAGGCCAAAGTCATCTACAAATTCTGTCAAAGTGCACAGTTACTATTGTATAAGAAATGGATAGCTATGGTTCTTTCCTACAACCTTCCTGCACATACCTACCTGCCTTTTACTATGTTTTTCCTCCTACTTGCACCCCATTTCACCACTGCCCTATCTCCTCATTTTTCTTTTCTTTAAAGATTTTTTGCATGATGCTGAGTGATGCTGCACGTCATCCGCCATTGCTAAGCTCAGCTAAATGGAGCCATATTGATATATGTGTTTTAAATGATAATACATACATACAAAATAAACACCTGTCCCCTAGTTTGAATCCAAGACCATCACACCTGCAGACCACTGGATTAACGTCCCACACCATACAGATGTGAAGCAAAACAGGTGGTTTAAGCAAAATATATTAACTGCAAGATACAGTCATTAAGTAAGGGAATCTGGTGGAAAAATACAGCCATATAAAGCCATTCACATAATCATGGATGTAAAAAAAAAGTATGTCACAGCCGGTATGTGTGCACTTATACCTTGACAAATACACTTGCTGTAACAGTGACTCAGTAGTTCAGTCTCGTAAATGCTGTGTAAACAGTACGTTTTGCCACATACAGCCCTGGGTTTAAATCCAGTGGTGTGTAGCATGTAAATTACATTATTGTGAAGCCAGGAATTAATGACTAATACATGCACCCTTTATCCACACAATGCATTCCAAATGAAATGTCTTCTTTTCACTGGTGGAAGTCACAGGCCTGCAGATAGAAACACACTTCACATATCCCTATGGCAACACTCTAAGTGCATAAAGTGTCAGGTCATGCATTAATATGCATTAACAGATTATGTTAACTTAGGTAAAGCAAATGAGGTCCCTAATATCAGAGTGTCATACACAATCCTTTTATAAGCACATTACAGATCAGCACAGCTGCACAACTAACGTACACATATGAAGACCCTGTTAGTAACAAGGACTGCCACCATACACTTTCCAAATGAGTACCACACTGTAACACATGGCCTGACAGTTGCCCAGATGGTTGACTTAATGTTATATTTGCCCACTATGCTGTTCAAGGACATAAAAAACATGTTGCCTAGTACTCTTTTAGTGATTTCATTACCAAACATACTTACCTTAAACACAGGCCTTAATTTAAGTGGAAGGGGTACCCCCACTCTGGCTCTGCCTCTACAACAAGGCTGACATAGCTCCCACAGTTACTCTTACAGCTTGTTGTCTTCCAAAGTTTTCACACTCTCTGCCTATGCCTATTTCCTGCTGTAGCAACTGCAGCCTGTAGCACACACATCTGCATGAAAAAGTAGCTGCTACAGACCTACCCTGTGATGACATAGTCTCTTGACTCCAGTAATGTCCAGCACAACATATCAGAAAGGGCTTCTAACCTACATGAAGGCATTATATCTTGCTCAGTGATTGCATGTCATTGGCTGATGATCCTGCAAATCAGCTGTGTTAGCTGCAATTAGCATTTCAGAACAACAGAGTGGTTAAGAGACAATCACCTAGAAATGAGAAGCATGTTAAAAAGGTAAACAGCTGGATATGTGGAACCAGTCTGTATGAGGCTTTCTTCACACAGTAAACACGTTGCCAAAACATTATATATCTGCACATATCAACAAAGGCGCATTGTACTCCACAGGTATGTAACCTTTTTGTTTACAACAGGATGTTTTTGTGTGAATATACTTAGAAAGAATGGGGATTACAGCATTAAGCCTTTCTTAGAATTGTGATAATGGCATGTCATTGATCTCCAGATTTGTTACACCTACAGAAGATGTACAATACATCAAGTGTGGAATGTTTTTTATCAATGTGACACACTGATCTCATGGGACTATCCCTTTATAGTGGTTGTAATAGCATGCTGCTATTTGTTTGGCACTGTTGTTTTGCATATTATTGGGGAGGGTTGCCTCTAGGGGACATACTACAATGGATCCAGTGTTGGATGTATGGTCATACACCAGTACTTGGCACACATGGGAATAACTGACTATCACTAGCATCTTAGTTGCTTCCACATGCTTAGTATATTTTCACACTATGGAATATGGCATGTGTGATCAAGCAGTGGATAATGCCAGACATTATGTTCTTGTTATATCTCTACATTCTGTACTTCCACATATGCAATACTGACATGTGTTTCCATTTTGTTGTCTTTCAGAAAACATGTATACCAGATGTCATGGCCCTTTCATGGATGCAGTGGTTGATATAATACTGGAAGACCTCTGTCAACACCATGAAATCCTACTGTTCAGGGGGATGTGAAACAGGGAAAAGCAGGCAGCATTGTGGGATGACCTTGTCCATGATGTGAATGGTATAGGTCATCAGACCAGGACATATGAGCAGGTTTGACAATGTGCAACAGACATGATTCATGCTGCATGCAGAAGAGCAGCAGATGTAGCCAGGGATCATGCTGTCACTGGTGGAGGGCCTGCAGCAGAACAACCACTCTCAGCCACTGAGGAATTCCTGGCGAACCTAGGAACGCACGACAACTCACAGGCATCTATGGATGTGGGTGCCACAGTTGCCACAACAGAGAAATGTGCAGGTAAGCTTAGTTTGATCAGCATTGGAATACTGTAGCATTCAGTGTGTCAGGGTGTACATACTTTTACATGGGTGTCAGGTCTTTGTTCTTTGGGGGGAGGGGTTTAACTGCAGTTTGAATCTCATGCTCAGATTTTGACCAACATAACAACTAACACAGTAACTACTATAAATGTGAGATATATGGACATATTACCTATAGTGCAACATGCGGTGGTACTTACATTATCTCCCCCTCAACTTTTCACAGGTTTGTCAGGTATCAGACTAGGTCCTGGTCTTGCCTCTGTAAGCACAACACTGTTTTTTTACAGATGTACATTTACAGCAATGTGTTCCCTAAAGTGTCATCCCAGGCTTGCTGCCTGGAATGCTGTACTGTCGGCACAATTACCAACTGCACAGATATCTTCTGACTGTGCACATGTTAGAATCATATGTATGCCTTGTAGGTGTGACCACACTGATAGATGTGACACTATTGTCAGGAAATTACAGATTGTTATATGTGTTAACTGTGCAGAGTCTTCACAAATTTCAACAGTGCACCTCAGTGTTGCTGATGAGATTGCTTTGTAAAGAGCTTTTATTTACAAGTAACTACAGCTGCCACTGGGAAAAGTAATGTCCTCATGTCCTACTATATGAGGCTGAGTTTTAAACATGTCTGAATTAGTGACAACAGTGTATAGAGCTTTACATATATTGCAACATAGTACTACAGAGCATAATAGTGCAGGTATTAATGTACTGTTTTTCCCTTTCTTATCACAGGTGAACAGAGGGTTGGTCTCTGCCCCTACACAACCTGATGTCAGTGTCTCTTCCAACTCTGATGATGATGGTGGGCAGAGTGAGTCACAGGTGGAGTTTTCAGGGGCTGAATCTGTTCCAGAGGTTGACATCCCTCTTCTGCCCTCATTGTCACCACACACAGTCAGTATGCCTATATTGGGCAGTCAGAGGTTGGGTACATTGAACATGAAAGTGTGGCAACTATGGCTCCAGTGAGTGTAGATACTGGCCAAAGCCAGAGAGCTGTTGACATTCCACATAGGTAGATTGATAGAGGTGCTTGTAGAAGGCCTTCTGTTCTTCCACCACCTGTTGCAGTACCACATCATGGGTCACTTGGCTTATGTTTCAGGCCATCATGGAGGCACAAGCACATTCTGAAAGGAACTCAAGATGTATGCTCAGGGTTATGGATGCAGCACAGTCTGACATCTGTGACTGCCTCCACCACATTGGTGACCCCCTGGATCGGTTCACTGATGGAGTGGAAAGAAGATGGTCTGAGAGATATCACAGAATATCTGCCTTGGAATGCACATTGTCTGTGCTGGAATGTGTGGTTGGAGTTGAGCATCAGACTCGTGGACGTAGGTCAGCACCCCCATCTTCTGAGAGTTCTCGTGGCCATGCACAATCACACTTGCATAGTGGCAGTACATCCAGTGCTCCAGAGGAGAGTGTGCTGTCCACACCAAGATGCAGCAGACCATGAGCTCGTGGTCCTGGGCATTCCCATGGAGGACACAGTCGCAGCAGACAGCAGTCACCATTAGGTACTAGCACTGCTTCTGACCTTGGGTATGGAGATGCCAGTGCAACTCCTGACAGAGCTAGTTCCCAAGTTCAGGAGTGGAAATGGTAAACTGTCAGCTTCATCATGTACAGTTCAAAGCTGTCCAACATACACATATGTAGGGCTATCACTGAGCTTGACTATGTTCATGCACACACACACCACTGTCAAACTCAGGTCACCTACAGACGCATACTTCACATTTCCATGGCCCAGCTTGTCTGCTTCCCTTCCTGACTCACACACATGCTTTCAACCTATTGGGTCAGCCTAGACCTCCTGCACTCCTTCACAACATCCTGTGCAAGTGATGATACCTGTGCCACATCCCTGTCATCCTCATCATCAATGCAGGGAAATGAAGCTATGTGTCTGATGCACAGGGTGACTATATCAATTAATATGCACTTTTGTAATGCAGTGTTGTTTTGCCATGCCACTTGTACTGGTTACTGACAGATACCATATGCTGACATTTGTAATAATTATGCCACATAATTTTGTGTACCCTATGTTGTATGATGTTGTAATGGCTGTATACTTATACAATGAAAGGTGTGTCACAGACCTGTTTATGTTTCAGTTGCAGGAGTCCGTAGGGGATACCTATGGATACATAGTGGCAATAAACCCATAGACGTCACAGCACAGGATGGAATGTCATCACAGAAGAAATATGTTTTCAGCAAACAGCACTATAGATGCATGGCTCCATAGGTTCATAGGTGTATAATAGGCTAACAAGGACAATGGCATCATTCAGCCTATTGGTGCACCCCTACTCTATGAAAAGGTCTGATACCCTTGATAAGTGTAACCAGGGTTTTTAGAGTTAACACATCTACAAGCTGTTGTAATGGAGAGGACCCATCTACATATTTCCTGTATCCATTACAGAAATTTGTCCTACACAAGTTATGATTGTCTTGTTCTGTATTCCATTGTGTAACTTGCACATGATGTGTGTTACAGCAAATGTGTGCTTCACATGCATGGGGGGCCTGTTGCATATAGGATGTAGTGTATGTGTTACATACCTGTCTCTCCACCATGTACTATTTATACCACAGTGACGGTGTAGGCGTGATGAATAGGTAAGACATCTGTTAGTCCTGTCTTGGATACTTGGGAGGTACACAGTGGGATCTGATAACTCTCTATATGGCAGCCATACACATCCCCTTCAAAGCATGTAGGACACAGACTACACATGTAATGCCTTGACACAGACTGCATAGATCATGTTATCTACAATGTGTATTAGTTTACCATGAAACCTGTGTTCCTGCTACAGTTGTAAGATATGCCTGTGTAGTGACATAGCAAAGGTGCCATTGCACTCAATGATAGGTGTGATGAGTGCCAAATTCAGTATAACAATGACAGTCTGGGATTTACATGCCATACCATTCTCTATAGGTTGTACAAAATTGAATGGATTCCCACATCTTACTGACAGGTGAAATTCAAAGGTTACATTATTCTCTGTGTCCATAACTCCATGAGTAATGGTTCAACTGTGTGCAGTGTGTGGATGTTACTATATTTTTCAGGGGTGGATGACTTCCCACAGGATAGTATTGTGCAGTCGTTGGCATTTACAATTTGTCAATGGCTCTGAAAACTGAATGTGTGTCTCAGGCCATCCTGGATAACTTTTGGATCTGTGTAGGAGTCAGTGACAGCTCATAATATGCAGTCACCTGCTAATGTAGTCAGTCAGAGGTCACTGACAGTGGTTGATGACTGGCATCATTGTAGCATAAGTCTCCCAATGCTATCTTCCAGATTATGACTATCAGACACTTACTTATCCACCAGCTGACATACCACTCTGTAAATAACTGCTACAGTTTCCAGCAAGGTCTGCTGGCCTAACATTGTCAAACACATTGTCAGGCCTATGTAGGTGGAATGAGTCATATTCCCATCATCCATTTCATAGTGTAACACTCAATGGGGTCCACTAGTTAGGGTAGGTAGGCATGATCTAGCTTTAAGCAAAACAAAATGTGTTTGGTCCAGTAGGTGTAAGGTGGTGTTACTGCTTGTATCCATGCTAACTCCTTTCATGGCATTTCATATCACATGACAGAGATCTGAGGAAACTGCTTTGCACTGCATGCTAGTTGTCCTTTGTGCAACTAAGTATTGCAATTACTTCCAACATGTTTCAAGAAGAGAGTCATCCAAGGTGTCTGTACAGAGCACAGACAAACAAGTTAGAGAAGTGTAATATGTACACCGTGTGAAGGTAAGGTGGGAGTTTTACGCAGGTATTCTGCAGTTGGGCACTATCCAAGCAGTGTGTATTGGAAGGCCACAATTACCTTGTGAAGACTGTGGAAAGCAGGGGAGTCCACAGAATTGCTGGTGCCTGGCAAATACTAATGCTGGTCTCACCAAAAACATGTTCATATAGGATACCATACTCTGATATGTTTTCTGTCATCACACGCAAAACATTTCTATGAAGCTCATTATGAGAAGCAGGACACAGCCTGTTTGTTCATCCACATAGCTGTCCTACATCATGAAAGGCTCTGTAGGCTTCACATACCTTTCTCCAGGTAGATGCCTTGATTAGAAACCTGGGCACTCAGTGTGCTTTTGCATGTATTATGCTTTCTGTTCCAGGGTTGGTGGTATGTCACTAGAGAACTGGCAAGATGATTCATTTATCTTCATATATATAGCCTTTATATGTGTTGCTTGACTTAAAAAAATAATCAATAAAGATTTCTGAGAAAAAAAAGAACTGGCAAGGTGGTGATTAGAAACACTGCTGCAGTGTCACAATATAATGTGCAATGTACAGTGACATAGATGTCAAGGCTTGTTGAAACAAGCAGCACAGTGGCATTGATCCATTGTAGGTGACAATTTCAGAAGTCATGCATCCTGCCATTCAACAAATTAATGGGGGATATCTGCGTGACATGGCTGTGAGGCCTACTGCAGCAGACTGGCCACCTTTGGCCAATGAGTGTCCACCTGTCACATGTACTAGGGATGTCATACTGTACAGTTATGTACCCAAAACATGTCTGTGTTCCCACATCATGTCACATAACAACCAGTGTGCTGTCTAGTTGCTTGACAGGCATCGTACACTTGTGAGGTCAACATAATGTCAGTAAAGTTGAACAAGTCCTCTGTGCATGCACGGGCATCCACATCTTCACTGCAATGAGTGCCTACAAACACTGTATATCAGGCTGTCAATCCCAAGGGTAAGGCAGCATTACCCTAACTTTGCAGGACCTGCAGATGAGATGTGAAAAATGTCCCCACCCCTCTACTCATGTGACACATGTGACTGCATTTCAAACCTTGTTTCCATGGTGTCTCCAACAGCAGTCATACCAACATGCAGAGCTCACATCCAGCACCACATACAGCCACATCACACGCACCTGCATGTGTGCAGCTCCTTACCAGACACATTCCCAAACTGCAAACACCTCAGAAATTCCTGCCTCTGGAGAGTACATTACACATAATTACTGTTTGCACCAATCTCTCATCAGTCAAACACCTGAGATGAAACACAAAATCACACCTTTTAGTCATAAGTGATTACATCGTGAGACACATTGATGTCTGTGTCAACAGACAACATATGGTGAAGATCACAGTTAGCTTTCTCTGGGTTGACACAATATGCCATACAACACATTGCTGCAGATCAAGAAATATCAGTTAACATAATGTTGACATCATAGTTCCTGCAGGTGTGTGCGACCATGGATATATGTCACCAGCCTGTATGCAGACACAAGAATGAGCTTAGCTAGTCTGTATGTCTCGGGGTATGCACATACTTTTCAGCTGCAATTGACCCTCACCTTGGATGATGGCTCCATACACATGGAAATTGATGGAAGTCAATAATTGCCTTAGCATGTGGTGTCATTGTAAGGAGATCTACATGTCTGCCTGGGATGCCTAGCTCAACAGACATCAATACTTCACCAGTGATGGTCTTCATCTCTCACCCCTGAGATTTAGAGCACTGGCCAAGGCTGCTGACACCCCCATAATGCATTTCATATGCATTGTCTCGAATGAAAACTTTGCAATTAGAACACCATCTTTATACAACATCCTGCTTATACTGCTACACACTGGGAATGGAAATACTGAACACCACTCTGTGGAAGGTGTCCCCACCTCAGAATTTTCAGACATGTGCAGTCAAGGACATCTGGTTCAAGGCTGTGGACAGCAGCACAGCCATACCAGACTACACGTCCTTCCACATGTTCGGACCTCAAAATGACAAGGGGCAGGGTAATATACTTGGTGTATACATACTCATTAAGGATAGATACACATCCAGATATAGTGAAACACTGTGATTTCCTAGAGACACTGCAGGTGCAATTCACTACTAGAAGGCCACATAATCAAGCAATTGCCAACTACAGGAGCAGCTCCATGAATCCAGACACCCATTGTGCATATTTGGATGTACACATGTCTATCAAGCTATATCATTACACCATGGCTTGGAGTGGCATTAAGTGACCACCAACTGTGTTGCTTAGTTGTGCTGCAGCTCACTTGCCCAAAGGTTAGTCCATGTCCTTAACTACAATGCCCTGGAGCAGTACTGTGACATCCCCACAAGGGGAACCAATATAATGCATCATGTGTTTACCAATATGAGTGACCATTGCAGCCCCCAAAAGTGAGGTCCTCCCTGGTGGGATCTGACCACAGATCAGTCTCATTAAAACTACCAGAGCTAACTCCTCTTGCAGACAATACACACATATATTTCAACAAAGCAATTTATTACCTCGTGTGAGATGGTTTACATAGCTTGACTGAACCTCCCCTCAGATAGGAAAGACAAGTATGCAGAGCTCTACACCCATGCATTATGCAAGCAGCATTACAACTCCATGGACTCAGTTGTACCTGACCGGAGGAACACAGGCTTCTCATGGCACAGCAAACTTTCCTGGTGGACAACTGCCATTAGCAGGCTATACAATATATACAATAAGGGATGGACATTGCTGTGTGACAGTTGGGGTGAGGGTGCCCCCATAAAATGGAGGTACAACCTCCTCAGCTAAAACAAGAACATAGTGTTGTTGTGATGTCATGTAGACAAAGTAAGTGAGAAAATTAGCCGCCCACACAAAGCAGAACCACAACACACAATGTAGTTACATGTGCAACCTCAAAAGACAGGCCCAGATTGTCGGTGAAATTGTACATAATGATGCCACATATAATGGGTCTGTACTCATAGTTAACCTGTAGTCCCACAGGTTCTGCATCAATGTCACTCCCCTGTCCCCACCACATGTGCCACATGACATTCCTACAACCTGTCTCATACCTTCCATATCTACAGAGCAGGTCATAACTGGCCTTTCTATGGATGATGCACAGCATCTATTGGACATGCTAACATCACAAGCTGTGTCCTACATGGGATCTTACAAGGATTACTAACACCATTGGGAACACCTTGCAATCATACTGAAACTACTGGCTGCATCCCAGCTGACTGGACAACAGCAACTGTTATACTCTTGCACAGAGGTGGTGCATCCACTGACCACCAGACCTATAGACCTCTTTGCCTAAGTCCCCATATCTGTATGATGTAGGACCAATCATCATGGAGCAGATAAACACACATATGTGTGATCTACACACAGTTGACTCTACACAGTTTGGATGTCTGACAGGGGGATGATGACTGTTAACCGTGAAGGACATTTTCGGGCAGTCACCAAGGACCTGGTTGAGAGGACATCAGGGTCCCTAACCCCTTGGACTTAGCCAAGCTGTCTGACTATATCCCACACTCAGGCATCATTCACAAAAGCACCCACTTAGGCATCACTGGTGCTATCATTGTAGGAGTCACTAAGTGTCCCATTGATGACACACATACTCAAAATAGGGACATCCACCTCCAATAGCTGATCTGTAAGCAGCACTGCTCAACAGGGCTCAGTCCTGGTTCCTCTGCTGCTTGGAATCCATTTAACACCAATACAAGGGAATACTATATGTCTGTGGCTGACAATGTTGGCTGATGCCTGCAAACTGTGAGCACTCATAGAATCATAGAATCTTAGGATCATAGGATCATAGGAGGTCACTAGGCTAATGACCCTGGGGCCCTTACAAGCCTAGCCAAGAGTTTATACTCAAAAAAGAATCCTCAATCAGCATTTGTTACCTCTATCAATGGAGGGCACAGGTGGAACCCCTGGGACAAATTTGTGGTTTCCCATCCACTCATCAAGGCTGAACTTGAAGAGAGTCAGTAAGGTACTCTGACATGTATGGGAAGTCTATTCCAGAGCCTCTGGTTGAGAAAGCTGCCTCTCCAGCAGGTGTTGTTGATGTTACATATTAGATTTAGGCCTTTTGTGCGGGTAATGCATGATGAGTTAGACTTACAGATATGGAGCATCTCTAGTAGGGCAGGGTCCAATATTACCTTGTAGGTGAGACAAAGATCACCTCTGAGCAATCTGTACAATACTGAGTAGGGTGATAGTGATTTGAGCCTGTCCACACAGGACATGTCTTATAAGCCATGGACTGTCTTTGTGAGGTATTTCTGTGGACTTTCCAGATGGTGCAGGTATTTGGAGAGGTACATATCAAACAGAGAATTATATTGGACAAATGAGGGAGGAGTACAGAGAGGTAATACCCTCCTTTTTTCTGGAAGCAATCCCTTTACTTATGAGATGAACCAACTAAAAGGCTTTTCTGACCATTGCCACATGTGAGATTATTGTCAACCTAAGTACTCAGGTCTCTCACCACAGGTTGTGTATTTAGGGGGTTGCCATTGATATGGTAATCAGTAGGGGCCGTGTTTTTGCCATATATAGTATGATAATACAATTTTTTTCATTTAACTTAAGGCCACAACTTTGACACGTGTCATTTGTTGCTTTGAGACCCTCTTACAGTGTGTTAACATCATCTGTGGAGTCAATGACAGCACCCAACTTACAGTCATCTGCAAACTTGGTCAGCCACAGACCTTTTTTCTTTGCCTGGACCTCTGAGAAATAGATGCTGAACAGTAGGGGTCACAGGAAAGATCCCTGAGGAACACCACTAGTGACAGGTCTGCTGTCAGAGGTGTTGGCACCTATTTTGACCTTGTGGGTCCTATTGGTGAGCCAGCTGGCTACTCACCTGATGAGATGGGGATTTACACCAAGTTGTGCTAGCTTTTTGATGATGCCTGAGTGGGGGATTGTGTCAAAGGCCTAGGCCAAGTCAAGGTAAGCTGTATGTACTGACTTTCCCTCATCCAAGGCCTTGGTGACAGTCTCAAAGAAATCATATGTGATCAACAAGTGAGATCTGCCCATAACAAATTTGCACTGGGTGGGGTCAAGTGCTTGGAGATTGCATATGTCCTTGTTTATGAGATCCATAATAATATGCTCCATGACTTTACAGATCAGACTTGTCAAGCTAATGGAATGATAGTTTCCAGGGTCAGTAGTGGCACCACCTTTGTGCAAGGTGATGACAATGTCATTTCTCCACTCTGCTTCAATGAAGCCTGTACTTAGGCTGTGATTGAATAGGGTGCTCAATGGTGAAGCCAGTTCTTGCTGGAGATAGTGGAGAATACAGCCTGGAATACTATCAGGTCCCATGGAAGCTGTGTTCTTTGCCCTGGATAGGGCCTTTAACACTTGATCTACAGAGATGTGAGGTGCGGGACAAGTATCAAGGATGTTGAATGGGCCTTTGGGTGGGATAGGCAGGTGAAGTTTGCACTGAACTAGTAGCTAGCAGGTTGGCTAAGTCAACAGGATCAGTGTAAGTGGTAACATTAAGTGCTAATTCTGAAAAAAACCTGGGCTATGCCATTGAGGTTCCTAACGTAATTGAAGAAGGCTTTGTGGTTTCCCTTTGTTTCGGAGGCTAGTTTCAATTCACCATTTGCTTTGGGGGTTTTCATTAGTGATCTAATTTGCTTGTTGAGGCTGAGGACATAGTATTTCCAATTTGGAATTTGTTCCTTTTTACTCTTGGACAACACTTTCTTCCTTTTGTTGTAAAGCCTGTTGATATAGGATGCCCACCAGACAGGTTTGTGTTTCCTTGAGGAGCAGGTTTTAGTTCTGTTGGGTTTGGCTGAGTCCATGCAGTTGCAAAGGTGCTTGTATACTTTTTTGCATTTGTTCTGTTTCAGTGATATTTAACAAAACATTACTGCATTTATTTATTTGTTTTGTTGAATATTGATTGAATATTGGTATTCTCTCTCTCTGCAGTTTGTTTGTTTTGCCATCCTCCAGCTCAAGTGTTATTGTATTCTTAAACTTGGCGGCTTTGGAATTGCCCTTGCTGTACATTTGTCTCTTGACACTCCTCCCAGCCCCATCTCGTTTGCTCACTCATCTGAGTACAGTGAGATCATTTGGGAAGGACTACCTACTTGCTTCTTTGATTTTGGACACTACTACCAGTCCCATCTCATCAGCTCTGTCTATCGTGTACAAAAAGAGCATTTGGGATGGCCAACCCTCTTAGTTTATCTTCTGTTTCCTCCCTCTCCACTTAAAAAATTACACTTTGTTCAGCTGCTCTTGCTGTAACTGTGTTCTACCTACTTTATTACTTTTTTTGCTTGGCTGTATGCTCTTAAGTGTTTAAGTGATCTTATTCTGCTGCATTTGTTACTGCTTGCTAGTAGTCTGATTACATTTATCTACTATTCTAATAATTTTTGCTTGTGTTTTAGCACGTGTGCTTCATTCCAGTTATTTTACATTTAAGACTTTTTTTGTGGTCTACACTCTTGTGGACAAACCCTTATCAAAACTCTCCCTCCATAGGTCTGCCCAAGTATTCAGAACACTATATCTGGACAATTCATATCAGTTTCTTCTGCCAGCCTGATCGACATGGGTATACTAAGATAGTGTAGCAACTGCCTCATGTTTACTGACAGCCCACTTCTCCTAGCACATAATTCTTCTCCTTGCAACAAATGCATCTACATCAGTAACCTGGAATCCATGTTCTCTCATGCCACAGTTAGTACTCCTGACAAAGAGGAGATTGCCGGCACAAACACCACACCACCCACATCACATAGCCAAGCACAACATCCAACCACCTATGCAGAGGTCCTCAATAAAAATTTACCTAAAAAGCAGAGACCTCCAAAACACACTTACAAGCATTCCGCACACAACACCAGACACATCAGACATAGCAGACAACAGACCAGTGTCTCACAAACACAGACCATAAGGCATAACAATAAACCAAACATATTAGTTATTGGCGACTCAATTGTGAGACACACCGATGTCCCCCTCACCAGACTTAACAAGTAGAAGGTTATGGTCAGTTGTCTGTCAGGTGCTAGAATCCACCACATCACATGCACTTAAGTCACTGTGAGTTATGCCGATATCCTACAAAGATGGTATTGATGAACAAATGTCTGTTGACATACTAATGGCCATAAATGCCATATATATATATATATATATATATATATATATATATATATATATATATATATAGGATCATTTCCATCAGTTACACTTATGTACCTGGTAAGTAGAGCATCAGTCACAACATGTGATGTACATACTCAGGGGAGATAGAACTGGACACACAGCCCTAGCCACACAGGTTTGCACCTAATGTACCTAAGATCTCTATATCTCCCCCGTGGTATGACAGGAATCATATGTCATAGCTGAGGGTACAGTTGCCCATAATTGACATACTCATAACCTCCATGTACTCTTCCCTCAACATGCCAATATCTGAGTGCAATGGCTATTTGGTAATGCACCTTTCTAAGTACTACTGGCAATTGCACTCAACAGTATGGTCCCTCACAAAGAAACTTCATGTTTTCAAATGGGGATCATCTGAAATCAGTGTCATTGTAGCCTGTGGCATATAGACTACTAAGAGATGATCTCTGTTTTACATACAGGGCAGTGTGTGACCCTGCTTGATTGTAAATGATGCATATCTGCAGGTGGCATGGTACATGGATTAATCACTGTAAGAACATTAACCTATTGTGTGATGTTGCTGGTGGGAGAGAGGGAGAGATCTGTCTAGCAGATTGTAACACATCTTTGAAAGAGAACCTTGATGGCAAACAAAGCACCTCAGTGCACCTCATCACATGCCATCTGTGTGACTGGTTGGGTGACCATCATTTCACTACAGGCCTGTGCCCTTCTTGAACTGGGGCAATATTTGCTGATCATGTAAATAAGAGTGTAAAGTTGTCTAAGATTGCAAGGGCTGAATGGCCATTATGCTAGGGAACTTCAAATGTCCTATGGTTCCATAAATTCATGCAAAATGCTCTAACAGTAACACATACAAACATGGCTACATTGAGGATAGCACAACTTCCAATTACTGCTTACATGACACAGCATGGCACACACATAGTGCAAGTTGGCTGTATGTAGATTAGAACATTTACCTATCTAATGGTACACACTGCAGATTACAGTATGTGATACATGCAACACACCTCATGTCTGCTATTACTATCTCTTTAGGACATGTTATGCTTGATGACATCAGCAGGCCTAGTTGTGGTCAGACATTTGAAGGCCCACTTCACCTGCTACAAATCAAATACTGTTAAACCCTAACTCTTTCCATGTTAGTGAGGTGATTATATTTATGCCATACAGACATACACACACACACACACACACACACACACACACACACACACACACACACACACACACACACACACACACACACACACACACACACACAAATTGGCCTGGAGTGGGATTAGAACCCCTTACTATCTAGTCTCACAGTACTTATCACACGCACCACAGCTGATGTCTGTTTTATACATGATTGCTAGCAAACTACTTGTGGATTAAACAAACTAGGGTTGTGTTGAATAGCATTTGTAGCCTGCAGAGTGATATTGCTTTGTACTGTTATCTGCATCTAGTATCATGGCAGTCAGATAACTGTTATTTATCCTAGCTATGTATCTACAGTTACCAGTATCGCCATATGTGTCTATTTCCACTTAGATGGTCAAGCCTGTAGACAGGAGCAATGTGCCCTGTCCATACATGCATAGACAACATTATACATTACACCACCTGCTCACCTGTTGCTGTTTGTGTGGTGATAGCCAGCAGGCACAGGGGTCTGTAGGTATGTGCATTATGTACTGTTGAGCCCTTACTTGGATCCTTTGAGCAACATTATAGATGTGTGATATAGCAGCTTTACTCACCATTATTAGGGTATGTAGGACAATTCAGGCATTCACATAAATATTTATGTATATAACAGGGAAGTATATATAAATGTTGCTATGTGTGTGCATGATCTGTATATGTGTTATGTAGATAGATGGGGAGAGATTGAGATGTATGTTTTTATCTCTCTCTCTCTCGCTAGATATGCATATATATATATATATATATATATATATATATATATATATATATATATATATATATATATGGGTCACTGTTGAATTATCAAAAACACAATCCATCTAATTGTGTTTCCGATAATTCAGTTTAGCGAAAGTGCATCTTGTCAAAAGTGCAAACTATCGACTACGCACTTTCGCTAAACCCAAAATAACCACACACACAAAAAAAAAAAAAAACAAATAAAAACAAAAAACATTAAACATTGTTATGCAGGGGGGCAAGCCCCCTGCACCCCACACCCCCCTACTTTATTATTCTCACTCCGAGATCGCACTACAGTGGGGAAAAGGGAATATTCCCTTAGCCGCACTGTATTATGATGTCAGCAATAGTTCCGTTAGTTGTAAATCAACAGTATGCGTTGATTTACAACTAACGATGCATGCAGATTGCATGCTTTCTTTGTGTTTTCGATTTAGCGAAAGTGCATTTCGACAAAATGCACTTTTGCTAAATTGTGATTGCCAAAATACAAATTTGCTAATTTGTGTTTCGACACTCTAACAAGGACCTATATATATATATATATATATATATATATATATATATATATATATATATATATATATATATATATTTAAATACATGGAGATAGATATACTATCTATGTAAGAGAGAGAGAATGACAGACAGATACAGATACATATATGTATGTATGTATACACACATCTACACATTACAGGTCATTTTGATCAAGGGGCAACAGAATTGTGCCCAGTTAGTGCATGAGCATGCTCAGTGGGACTGTTAGTACTTATAAAGTGACTCCAGCCCTCACCAATCTGTACTTCAGTCCAGGATTTTGTGTGTTACAGACAATGACATCTGTCCCTGTTCCTGCAGTACTGCACTTCACTCAAATTGTCCATGGTATTCTCCAGATGTCTGATGTAATTATTATGTGACAGAGATTTATAATGTTACACCACACACAGAGTGACAGTCTGTAAAAACACCAACATAATAATACCTCACATCCAAAAAATATGAATACTTCCAGATTTGAACCATTAACACCATCTCCTATGCTAATTTCCCTTATCCACTGGGCAACACAAGCTGGCAGACAGAGAGGAGTTATTCATCACACAATCAACAGCATACATATGTATGTTGTTATTCCTGCATTAAGTGAAACATACAGTGTATGATCGATTTCTATGTTACTGCCCTGACATTGCCTGGACTGCTTACATACCATCGATGAGTTACTGTTAAAGCAGTTATATAGGAACACTGCTGTTGGAGGTGAGGGAACAACACCACATGTTCTGCTGGGCTACACAGTAGTTCAAATATCATGTGGCCACACTGTTTACCACCTCCCTTTGACTGATGAAGTGAATATTCCTACCATGAGGCCTAGTGAATATTACAGAACACATACTAGTGGACTGTATTTGGATGTTACTTCTGTCCAAATAGGTCACTCTACTTAATTGCATAAATACAGCAGATCTATGCATACAATACCATATCATAGTAATCCTTACAAGTACTGTATAGGTTAGAGACTTACCTTTTGAATGCAGCAGTTGACAGAACTGTAGTTCAGGGCTGACTGATGCAAGCAGTACACAGCCAATACATGGATAGGTACAGTTTGTGTGGGTTGCCTGGCAACAATTTTAATATATGTATGTGAGTAGGAGTAAGGTGTCAGCCCCTAGATCCCTAGGTTGTCAGTGAATGTGCTATGCATTGTCTCTTAGCCAAAGCCAGGGAGTACTGAGCCCATTTACGTCTGCCCACAGGGACATCAGCAGGGGGCTCCTCCGAATCCTCCTGTAACTGTGGCTGTGGTGACCTAGGCACTGGTGGAGGGCTGTGTATCTCTTCCCTTTGCTGATCTTGGTGAAGCTATTTCCACAGGATCAGATAGTGTAGCATAGCACGCACTGTGAACACGTGTGCACATGTGGCTGGAGAGTAATGCAGGGCTCCACCAGATATATAGAGGGACCAGAACCGTGGCTTCAGAAGCCCAAACACACACTTCATACGTTCCTAGTTTGTACATGTGCCTCATTATGGTGTTCTTCCATGGGTGTGTGTGTGCATTTCTGATGGATGTCGTCATCCACGGTTCCAGTGCATAGTCAGCATCCTCCAGTAAATGGCCATATGAGATGTCCCCCCTAGTAAACATCTGGTACAGTGGTGGTGCATGCCAGATATGGGAGTCATGATAACTGCCACACCTGCCAGCGCACACATTCATAATAATCCCCTGAACATTGCACACGACCTGGCAGTTGATGGTGTGGTACCCCTTGAGGTTGATGTAGATTCTACCTTCTTCACTAGGTGGTGCCTTGATGTGCACAGGAGTGCAATCTATGGCACCCAGTACTTCAGAGTAGTGTGCTACATGGTAGAAGTGTTGCATATTGTTGGCCCTCACCTCAGAGTTGAGGGGAAAAGAAATGTGCTCACTTGCATTTGTTAGCATGGCATTCAGGAACTAGTGGACTATCCTGGATGCAGATGTCTGTGAGACCTGCATCATGTCCCCAGTTGGTCTTTGGAAAGTACCTGTAGCTAGTATCCTCTGTCTAGGCCTACTGTCATCAGCAACACCATTGACTTTAGCATCTAGCACATGCAGATGTAGCAGACCTGCAACAGCCCATAACATTATCTCAGTTAAAATTCCCAAGTCTGTACTCCAATGGTCCAAAATATTGGGATAAAATCAAAATGAAGGGTGTATGCATACTTTATATAGCTCTGCTGTGGGTGCAGAATTTGTGATTGGCTAACTATAATGCATTCCACCTGCCTACAACATAATTAATTTCACTGACTGGCCCTATTTCAGTGTGCAACTCCACGCAAAGCACCACGATGTGCAGCATAGCATAAACAGGGGTCAAAACTAATTGAATACATCCGGTTTTGAGGCCCGTTGAGGATCACAGGATCATAGGATCATAGGACGTTACTAGGCTATTGGCCCTGAGGCCCTTATAAGCCTAGCCAAGAGTTTAGCCTATTCATAGACAAATCAGCACCTAATGCCCCTGTCCAGCAGGGACATGGGTAGAATCCCAGGGATGCATTTTCTATTTCCCATCCAGTTATCCAGATTGCACTTAAAAAGGGGTAAAGAGGTACTCTGCTTGACATGGAGAGAGAGTCTATTCCATAGATGGGGAAGTCTCTGGGACACAAATCTGTCCCACCAGCAAGTCCTATTGATGTCACAGACCAGGTTGAGGCCGCGTTTGCAGGTTACTCGAGTGGAGCTTGACTTGTGGATATTGCAGCAGTCCCATCAAGGCGAGGTCCGAGATCACCTTGTATGCCAGACAGAGGTCACTTCTGAGGATTCTGTATGAAACAGAGTAGAGGGATAGGGCTTTTAGCCTATTTGTGTATGGTAGATTTTTGAAGCCCTGGATTCTCCTGGTGAGGAACCTCTGTGGTGTCTCCAGCTGCTGCATGTGCTTTGTGAGTTACATGCTGAATGGGGCATTGTACTCAATAATGGGCCTTATAAGGAAAGAATACAGGGATATTATCGCCTCCTTATTCCTAGATGAGATACCCTAACTTATGAGGTGGGCTATGTAGAAAGCTTTCTGTACAATGGAAGCAACATGGTGGTCAAAAGTCAGGCTGCTATCAATCTGGGTACCCAAATCCCTCACGACTGACTGTGTGCTTAGAACATTTTTATTAATGTGATAATTTGTGGGGATATCTCTCTCCCCAAAGGGATGATGATGCATTTTTATCAGCAAGGCAGTGCACCACAAACACACGCACCGAAGCTTAAAAGAGTTAAGAAGTCAGTGGACACCCCCCGATGTCTGCTATATCTTGTGTAAAGATCAACATGGGTCTATGCCTACATGAAGGAGATATGCGGACATGATTACTCCTTTCTGTTATAAAGTAAATCTACCTCATTTGCATACATATACATGCTCACAGCCTGGAAACTACACACTTCATAGCCCTACCACTTTAGCAACAGCACCAATGCACCATTGTAGGGACCCCATGCAAGGTACTGTAATGCATTTCTGTCACACAATATTAATTTCTTTTTTTTTCCAAATAGTTTTTTTTAATTTTTCTATAAAGCTTGTTTGAGTACTGCGTCGTGTGGCACAAACATGCCGAGATTATTAAAAAAAATAAATTTAACTTATTTCCTATAAATTTTCTGACATACAGAATAATAGTTTTGCTCATATGTGTATGTGGTATTACATTTTAATGGAATTACTGTCCATATATCTATAGTTTTACATGCCCTTTTTTCTGTCTACACTCCTGTATGTGGAATTTTTCCATGTACACTACAGACACTGAAATGGGGTCTGAACAGATGCCTATCTGCTTGTTGGATTGCTCTACCTGCCTCATTTGCATGAGATTTGCTTTCTTATGAGGCAATTTGCATGCCACAGACGTTTCTATATTTGCTCATGCGTGCACTGCTCAGCAGCACTTACTGAATCTCAAAATGTTTACATCCATGTAAGCAGTGTGGCGCGATGCCTATACAGAAAAAAAATGTAGGCTTTACTTTCCCCTATATCTGAAATCCAAGACTTTGAGACCACAGAACAGTCCCATTACTCCGAAGTACAGTGGCTTTCAAGTTACTTATTATACGTAGTAGTGATGGTAGAGTTTAACCACCATATCTGGGGTGCAAACCTTCTAAATAAAAATTATTTAATTGCATTACCACAAGGATAAGGCATATGAAGAGTTGTATGAAAGGTTGGACACTAAGGAGGGAGAAAAAGACCTGTACCAATTGGCTAGACAGAGGGACTGAGCTAGGAAAGATGTGCAGCAGGTAAGGGTGATAAAGGATAATGAGGGAAATGTACTCACAAGCGAGGAGAGTGTGTTGAGCAGATGGAAAGAGTACTTTGAGGGGTTGAAGAATGAAGAGAATGAGAGGGAGAGAAGGTTGGATGATGTGGGGATAGTGAATCATGAAGTACAATGGATTAGCAAGGAGGAAGTAAGGATGAAGAATGGAAAGGCTGTTGGTCCAGATGACGTACCTGTGGAAGCATGGAGGTGTTTAGGTGAAATGGCAGTGGAGTTTTTAACCAGATTGTTTAATGAAATCTTGGAAAAAGAGAGAATGCCTGAGGAATGGAGAAGAAGTGTTTTGGTACTGATTTTTAAGAGTAAGGGTGATGTACAGAGCTATAGTAACTACAAAGGGATTAAATTGATCAGTCACAGCATGAAGTTATGGGAAAGAGTAGTGGAAGCTAGGTTAAGAAGGGAGGTGATGATTAGTGATCAGCAGTATGGTTTCATGCCGGGAAAGAGCACTACAGAGGCGATGTTTGCTCTGAGAGTGTTGATAGAGAAGTACAGAGAAGGTCAGAAGGAGTTGCATTGTGTTTTTGTAGACTTAGAGAAAGCATATGACAGGGTGTCTATAGAGGACTTGGGGTATTGTATGAGGAAGTCAGGAGTGTCAGAGAAGTATGTAAGACTGGTACAAGATATGTACGTGAGTAGTGTGAGAGCGGTGAGGTCTGCAGTAGGAGTGATGGATGCGTTTAAGGTGGAGGTGGGATTACATCAAGGATCAGTTCTGAGCCCTTTCTTATTTGCAATGGTGATGGACAGTTTGACAGACGAGATCAGACAGGAGTCCCCATGGACTATGACGTTTGCAGATGACATTGTGATCTGTAGTGAGAGTAGGGAACAGGTGCAGACAACCCTGGAGAGATGGAGATATGCTCTAGAGAGAAGAGGAATGAAGGTCAGCAGGACTAAGACAGAATATATGTGTGTGAATGAGAGGGAGGATAGAGGAATTTTGAGGATTCAAGGAGTAGAGGTGGCAAAGGTGGATGAGTTTAAATATTTGGGATCAATAGTTCAAAGTAATGGTGAGTGTGGAAGAGAGGTGAAAAAGAGTGTACAGGCAGGATAGAGTGGGTGGAGAAGAGTGTCAGGAGAGATTTGTGACAGGCGAGTACCAGTCAGAGTGAAAGGGAAGGTCTACAAAAGGGTAATAAGACCAGCTATGTTATATAGGTTGGAGACAGTGGCAATCACAAAAAGGCAGGAGCTTGAGCTGGATGTGGCAGAGTTAAATATGTTAATATTTGAACTGGGTGTGACGAGGGTGGACAGGATTAGTAATAAGTATATTAGAGGGTCAGCCCAGGTTGGAAGGTTTGGAGACAAAGCCAGAGAGGCAAGATTACATTGGTTTGGACATGTGCTGAGGAGGGATGCTGAGTATATTGGGAAAAAGATGCTAAGGATGAAGCTACCAGGTAAGAAGAAAAGAGGAATGCCTAAAATAAGGTTTATGGATGTGGTGAGAGAGGATATGCAGGTGGTTGGTGTGACAGAGTAAGATGCAGAGGACAGGAAGAAATGGAAACAGATGATCCGCTGCGGCGAACCCTAACGGGAACAGCTGAAAGAAGATGATGATGATTACCACAAGTTTCAATACTGCATTTCTTTTGCAATCACAATTTTTATTTGAATTTTTTTTTTAACTCAGAGTTACTCTCCATACAGTTAACCCTGCATTGCTCTTATTTCAGATATTTGGCTTTGTGCTGTGGATAGAGCCCCTGCTGATATGAGTTCACCTATCCATATATATATATATATATATATATATATATATATATATATATAGAGAGAGAGAGAGAGAGAGCTCCATTTTTCTCCAGGACCCTATGCTGCCTCAGTATAAGTCCCAGCTCTAACACTTACTGAACCTGGTTCTGGCTGTCTTATATTATGGGAGCTGTTCTGTATCCTGGCAACCAGGAGTGGCTGCAGAATGGTTGTCATATGGCAACAGACTCTGTGGCTTGACTCTTCCATATAAGACATTGCATATCATGAAGTCCATCAGCGCAGCACTACCTCCGAAATTTTGTTCACATGCCTTGCTCAATGTATACCTTGCATACTTTTCCACCTCTACCAGCCAGTTATACTGGTCCTCTCCCCCACCCCCTCACCCCTAAAGAAAGAGAAAAATACATAGCCTTGTTGTTCCTCCCCTCCGTAGTACAAATGCCCAAGCTGCTAACTGTGCTTGAGTTATCTGCATAGTAAACAGGGACTCATCGCTCTTTACCTTCATAGCTGGCCATTTTTAGCTGAAAGCTGTGAGAATTGCAGTGATGGGTCACAATTACAACACTAATATGGTTCATTTAATGTCAGCCCTTGGATTTCTTTGCAGAAGACAGTTATCAAAGAAACCTGTTTAGATGTGCAGCTTTTGTGATATCAGCAATTTACTTCTGCATCATTTATTTTCTATTAGTTAATATGTAAACCTCCTTGGTACAGTAAAATGAACTAATGTGTTTGCATATCTTATCTGTTTTTCCCACCAGGGCAAAATAAATCTGATTCTTTTCAACATAGTTATTAGTAAATGCTCATGTACTTTGGAGCTACTGTGGTTGAACCTACAGTTAAACCAGAGAACAGAGAAAGTCTGTAGGCAGCTAAGTAATGTAATTTTTGAACATACCAACTGTACTAACAAGATATGTTGAATACTGGAGAACAGCACATCACACTGAGATTAAGACATAATATTTATTTAAACAAAGTTAAGGTAACATGGAGTGTATATAGAATATATTAAATCTGAAGCAGATAGCGAGTAAAATATTTACAAAATCTGCAGCTATGCTGTAACAATATTAGAAAACTGGACATAAGATAATGACATAAGAAAAATCACTCAGTAATTGATTGGGATATTTGTGTGAGCTAGGCCCGCAAAATAAACATGAATAATTATTGACTTACCCTATAAACTAAAATACCTCAAGAAAAATATGTCAACAGAAAGACATACTGTGGAAACCACGTATGAAATATTTGTAGAAAACAAACTGGCTAGCCATCATTATTTTATGTTTTATCCAGATATCTAAAGGTTATATTACAACATAATAACAGGCTTTGTTATATGTAGTTGAACATACTGTTAGCTTTACTTCCAGACAATGCAATTGTGTACGAGAAAGGCACACTAGATGACATGTATATGGGACTGTGAATAAGGCCAAACGTGACAGATATTTAAAGGCTTATGCACACATTCTGCTTGTGAGTATTAAAGATAGATCATCTTTTAGTCTGTATCATACCTACAACCATCTTCCTTTTTCATCCTTTTAAGGGATGTAAGTTCTAATAACGCTAAAGGTGGCAGAGAGTTAAAGGTATAAGAACTTACTAAACTAGTAAGCTTTTAAAGGTGCCTCATTTTGTTCATAGGTTCATAGGTTCATACTAGGCTATCTGCCCAAGGGCATTTATAAGCCTAGCCCATAGTTATTTGGCTTTCGCCACCCCTTTAGTTTGAATAAAACTATGCCTATTATTTTGCTGTGCCTCTGTCAAGCAGTGACACTGAAGTAATCCCTGGGGTATATCTGCGATCCCCCATCCATTGGTCAAGATTCCTCTTGAACAAGGCCAGCGAGGTGCTCTGCCTCACATGTACCGGGATTTTGTTCCACAGCATAGGGAGTCTCTGGGTGATGAATCTGTCCCTCCAGCATGTTCTATTAATAACCGTGTCAAGGTTTAAGTCTCCCGCCCTTGTGGTTCTGAGGGATCTAGATTTTTGAGGTGAAGCATATTCATCAAATCAGGGTTTGACATGGCCTTATATGTCAGGCACAGGTCACCTCTGAGCAAGCGGTATGAGACTGAATAGAGCTGGAGTTCTTTCAGTCGGGCAGCATAAGACATATTTTTGAGACCCTTTATCCTTTTGGTGAGGAACTTTTGGGGCCTTTCCAGCTGCTGCAGGTGTCGGGTCAGATACATTCGAATGGGGCATTGTACTCAATTATAGGTCTAATGAGTGATGAGTACAGGGGACGATGACCTCCCTTGATCTAGATGTGAATCCCTTCATGATCAGGTGGGCAATGTAGAAGGTTTTCCTAACTACTTTAGCAACATGAGTGTCAAGCGAAGGCTACTGTCAACCTGGGTCCCCAGATCCCTGATGACTTCTTCTGTGCTCAGTGGATTGCCACCTATATGGTAGCTAGGGGTAACCTTGTTTTTCCCGAAGGGTATGACTATGCATTTCTTGGCATTTAACTTTAGGCCATGGCTCTGGCACCAGTTATCCGTTTCTGTGAGGCCCTTCTGAAGGATATCTGTGTCAGATGTGTTTTCGACTATGGCGCCCAGTTTGCAGTCATCTGCAAACTTTGTAAGCCATAACCCTCCTGTGTTTGCTTGTACTTCAGAAAAGTAGATGCCAAACAAGAGTGGACCCAGGACTGAGCCCTGTGGGATACCACTTGTGACAGGCTTTGAGTCTAACATGGCTCCAGCAACTCTGACCCTGTGGGTTCTGTTACTTAGCCAGTTTGCAACCCATCTTGTGATGTATGGGTTTACATTCAAGCTGATGAGTTTTTCGATGATACCTGAGTGGGGTATTGTGTCGAAGGCCTTTGCCAGGTCAAGGTAGGCTGTATGGACTGCCTTTCCCTCATCAATGGCCTTGGTGACTGTCTCGAAAAAGTCAACCAAGTTTAAAAGGCATGATCTGCCTTTGACAAAGCCAAACTGGGTTGGATCCAAAGTCTGCAAGTTCCTATGTCTTTATTTATGAGTTCCATTATGATCCTCTCCATGGCTTTGCAGATAAGGCTTGTCAAGCTAATGGGACGGTAATTTCCAGGGTCGGTGGAGGCACCGCCCTTGTGAAGTGGGACCACAGTCGCCGTGCGCCACTCCTTGGGTACGTATCCTGAGGTGAGGCTAAGATTAAACAGCTGTCCTAACTGCAGGTTTAATTCCTCATTGAGTTCATGGAGCACACAGCCGGGGACACCATCCGGTCCCATGGATGCTGTGTTTTTTGCTTTGGAGAGAGCAGTTCTCACCTGGGCTTTGGAGATGTTTGGGGGGCTACAATCCTCTGGTATAGATATCTCTCCTTTTGGGGGGGGGAGAAGTTTGCACTGAACCTGTCAGCCAGTATGTTGGCAATGTGTGTAGGTTCAGTAATCTTCACATCATTTTGAACTAATTCTGAGCATATCTGGGAGTTTCCTCCTAGGTTTCTAACATAGCTAAAGAAGGCCTTATGATTGTCTTTTGAATCCTTGGCGATTTTTCTCTCAAAATTTGCTTTGGATGATTTTATGAGAGCTCTTAGTTTTTTACTTATAATGATCAAAGGTGTCTTACCTTTCAAGGATTTTGCTCTATCTTGTAGTAGCTTCCTCCTTTTGTTGTAGAGCTTGTTTATGGCTGGGGTCCACCAGACTGGATGCTTGCCTTTGGTACAAAGAGTCTTAGTTTTGTTTGGGATTGCCTGATCCATGCAGTCCTGTAGGTGCTGGTAGAAGGCATTTGTAAGTGATTCAGCGGTTTGAGTAATGTTTACCACTGGCTCAGGGGCCTTAAAGGAGGCCACACTAGTTTATCGAAGTATGAAGTCGGCTTTTGAGAAGTTTTTACTGTGGTCTTTTATTTCAGGTGGGGCGGGATGAGGACCTCCAGCGAGATTAGTTTATGATCTGATCTCACCAGTGAGGGGTATACTTCGGTGTTGAACATTGTGATCCCATGTTCGTGATGATGAGATCAAGTATGTTTTCTCCTCTTTTGGGGATGGTGACTAGTTGTTCCATGGCATTTGAGTTTATGAACTCCAGGAACCTTTGGGCTAGAGTGTTTGGGCTTGAGTAGTGTTCCCAGTCTATATTAGGGTAGTTGAAGTCACCTAGTATGATGGTGTTTGGAGATACATTTATCCCCTCCATTGTTTTCAGGAAGGCCATGTGAGGTTCCTGAGTTTGAGAGGGTGGCCTGTAACATGCTACAAATTGCAGAGCAGTCTTGCCTATGGTTAATTGCACCTGGATGGTCTCCGATGCATTGTGCGTTGCCACCAACCTTGAGGTGTGGGTGTCCTTTATGAATATGGACACCCCCCCTCCTTTCTTGGTGTTGTCTGGATTTTGGGGCCGGAAACCATGATATGAGGTGAAACCTGCTAGTGCTGGGGTGCTCTCAGGAGCCTTGAACCAGGTTTCTGTCACAGCACAGACATCGATGTTCTCCATACTGAGAAGGGCCTCGAGTGCGTGCATCTTGAGATTGAGACTTCTGGCATTGAGCAGCATTACCCTTAGTTTTTTTACTTTTTTGTGTTCTAGGGTGGTAGGTTTAGAATTTGTTGTCTAGATCATACTTCTAACACCGTCATCTCTTTTGTCTTGCTGTGGGATGTAAGTTCTAAAGCTTCTCCGCAGCTTCTTATTTGACCTCTTGAAACATCAGAATCATTTCTCTTTTTGTTGGCATACTGGTACAGTGACAAACAAGCCTGACTACATCCAGATTACTTGGGCAGACTGGCACTGTATCATGGAAGGCCTGATGACAGGAGAAAGAGGAATGATGATGCAATGCTTGCCTGCTTCTTTCAAGACAGAGGCTATGTGATGCTCAGGGGCTGTAACAACAGAAGTTATTTATCAGTTGGGTGAACTTGCATAAGATGGCATATCTCCACACACATGGAAGCAACTCCCTCATGGAGGTATTGCATACCTGCCTTCTTGATGTCACCTGGCATGTCTGAGATTACTTAATACACATTAAAAAAAAATCTGTGAGCAGTATACAGTACTGCTGCCTGACTCGCTGCTGCCGTCCTCCATCCCAGGATTTCCCAGTCTTCCTTCCAGCCCACTAAGTCATCCTTTTAAGGTGGCAGTCCATGATCCAGAGAGAGATACACCATATAGAAAGGATAGGAGGTAATAAAAAGAATGACTAACAGCTGATACGAGGAAGGACCCAAAAATATTTCTGTTTTTCCAAGTACCCATGGGGGCACTCAGAAAATTCTGGATTGTTATCTTCAGATGCAGCAGCTTCCTCTCTCTATCTCAAAATTGCACACATGCTCATATTCTTCTTCAACCACCCTCTCCTTTTAGGAAATAAATTCACCTTACTGGTAGCAATCTGATTCTTTAAGTCACACGTTGGGGATGCACATTTCAGTAAACACAACTTGACTAACCATTACTTTGGGTCTATTGCTTTTGTACTTGTGAAGAAATAACATTAGAGCTGATTATATTACAGAAAGTTCAGTACAGAAAGTACAAAAAGTCTCCTCTTGCACAAAGAATGAAATAACTAAAATATATAACTACTACTACTAACAATAATAATATAAAACAATACCAAACCAAGGTGTATATGAAATTCATAAACAAACTTTTACAGCTGCTAAAAAACTTTACAACTTTTGTTTATTTACTTTAAAGATTTTACATACTGTATAAAAGTAATTTCATGTAATTTAACGAGCAACTTGTAACATATTGTAGCAATACAGATGCAATCACTATTAAATGTATATATATATATATATATATATATATATATATATATCGATCCCTATCACATGGTCGACAGGCCATGTGATCGACTTTCATTTGGTCGACAGTTCATTTGTTCGACAAGCAGTTTAATGTAGGGGGCTTAGCCCTTCACCCCCCACACCCCCCTAACTATATATATCAACTCCAGGGTCACACAACATTGGGGAGAGGGGCAAATCTGTCTGTCGACAAAATGAAAGTCGATCAAATGGCTTGTCGACCATCTCAGGTAGACCCATATATATATATATATATATATATATATATATATATATATATATATATATATATGTGTGTGTGTGTGTGTGTGTGTGTGTGTTTATGTAGACATATATATATATATATATATATATATATATTTATATTTATATTTATATTTATATTTATATACACACTCTTCTTTGACAGATTGTCCAAAAATTGGCCAATGGAATTCATGTCAATGATATATTAAACAATATGTCATAGAATATCAAGAATTTCCAGACTGGATAACATTACTATCCACTGTCCAGATTTTCAGATAATATTCACATTTTTGCCTCATATTTTTGGTCTGTACCTCATAAAAGTAGTAGTTTTATGGCAAATGACTAAATAATGATATACTTTTGAGTTTCAGACTTCATATCCTGCAGAAAATGCATGCTAGCACAACTCGTTTTATTCTATCAACTTTCTAAGTTTATAACATTGATTTAAAATCTTGTCCTATTTTTGGGTCTTTGTCTCTCCATTATTTTAGGCTTTGTCCAGATATCTCATGCTAAGAGGTTGAGAAGTATGCTGGATAAACAAATTTAAATGCGCAAAATATATGTAAAAATTCATCACCTGTAACTTCATATGCAGAGCAACTTGCATCAAAATTTAAGAAATGGGTAGCAGAAACATAGGCATTATGATATACTACAAAATGTATATACAAAACTTTTGTGAAAAGACTAGTTCCAGACACAAGCCCAATATACAACATAAAAATAACGATATTTGAATTTGCTGTGCTTAATATCTATATATCATATATATATATATATGCAACACAACACGACACCACCATCACACACCACCCACATCACCAGTCCATAAACACGAACCACACCATACACAAAGGGACCACACATGTACCGAAGGTAAACAACATAGTACAACACTACACACACAAATATTTATTAAAACAAAAAACAATCCCCATTCCAAACAAACCACACACACAACATACACACACACAACACATCCACAACAAAACACTTAACCTTAGCCCTAAACCTTACCTATTAAGGTCCGTTTCACTACCATTCCTAACTCCCCTTAACCCCTACTACCAACGCTTCTCCCTAAACCTAAAACTAACTCACTTAACCCCACCCACCCTAACTCCTAACTATAACCTCCCCCAACCCCCCAGACCGTCACAATAACTTCACTTACCCCCTGCGCACGTCCCTACGTCTACCACTACTACACTCACCCTCACAGTCATCCTTTCCGTTGGTGTTTGTCTCAAATCGTGTGTGTCTGTCTTCGGTCTTCTGCATGCATGCCACTCGCCCGATTAGCGTCGGTCTTCTGATTTTTCTTCTCTTCTGGAGCTCCGAATTCCGCTTCATGTCTCGCTGGCGGCGAAGTCAGGTAGAACCATATATATATATATATATATATATATATATATATATATATCTGAAATTGGATGCTTTTTTTCAGTAAAATGACATACCTCTCCACTGTCATCATTTTCACAGAATATTCACATTTTTGATTCAGACTTCATATCCTTCAGAAAATACATGCTAACGTAACTCGTTTTATTCCATCAGTTTTCTAAGTTTATAATATTGATTTAAAATCTTGCCCTGTTTTTGGGTCCCTCACATTACAACATTAGCCACACTTCCAACTAAACTTACACATTCCCACACCTTAACTCACCTCATCAGTACTCCCATCAGTACATCCCCTTCACCACTACCACATCTTGCTATTGAACACTAATTCACTCTACTCTAGTTTCCCCATCCCATACTACAATATCCATCTCCACTATTATTACTCTGCTTACCTTATCAATCTCTTTCAGTGTCCTACTTCACCTAACCTCTCTACATCATTCTTCATGCTCTTCCGCCCACTGCCCATTATCCTCCCTCCCCATACAGTCTGAACACACCACTTCCTTCTCCCAAATTTCAGCCAGCCTTTACAACACAAGCATATTATTATGTGCCAGAGTAAAAATCCTCCCCCACCATCACCAGAACAATAATATTTTCTCTCTACACTATCCAATCAAATTAAAACAGAAACTTGAATACTCTACTCTCCTACATCCTGTAACAAACCTATCACTTTGCAGAGACATACACCCCAACCCAGGTCCCATTTCTCTACCACTTTGCAGGGACATAAATCCCAACCCAGGTCCCATTTCCTCTCCCATGCAAACCCCACAACTCCCATAAATCAATAAACTTCACTACACTTAACTTACAAAGCATCAGAAACAAAATACCAGACGTTCATGCATGGATAGCCCACAACAAACATGACATTATCGCTGAAACATAACTAAAACCCTACATTAAGGACACAGAATACACAGAATTCCTATCCCCAGGTTTCGCCTGTCTTAGGGCTGACAGACTCTGAAAAAAGGTGGAGGCATCTCTAATATATCCCAAGACCTTCACTATTGTCCCATGTACAAAACCCATACCATATGTTCTCCACATTCGAATTTCTAATCTCTTTCCTTAAAATGAATAATTGCAAAAATCTCTGTGTGATAGTCATTTATATTCCCCCAGGCAATAACATCCCAATTTTTGAGGAGCTCCTTGCCTGGGCATCTACTAATATAAAAACTGAGACTATTATACTGGGAGATGTAAATATCAATTGACTAGACATATGCCCACAACACTATAGCAGCAATATTAATCTATACAAGTTCACCAAGATAATTAATACCATAACCAGGCCTAATAAAAATAATACTAATGGCTCAATCCTAGACTGGATTTTAGTGTCTGACCCAGATAAGATCACAGCTGCTAGTACACTCTCCAATAGTATAAGTGACCACTCATCGGCCTATATACAATGTGAATGTACCACAACAATTAACAAACATCAGTACAGAGTTACCAGAGATGAATTCCACTTCTGTCCTTCTAGCTTTAACCAAAGGTTGCTTAGCATCAACTGAAATGCTGTATAATCACTTCCCCTTGATGAGGCAGTTGAGTTCTTCAACTCAACCTTCCTCTGCATGCTAAACAATCTCGCTCCCCTTAGACAAAGGAGAGTAAAGACAAGCCATGTCAGTTGGCTAACAAGATTCACTAAGGATCTCATGAAACACAGGGACAAATCATGGAAAGTCTGGCAAAAAAACAAAAATCCATCTGACCTCACCCAATACAAACAGTTCCAAAACCAGGTTAAGCACATAGTACTACAAAACAAAAAAGAATACTACCATACACTACAAAATCAACACAAGCAAAACCCAAAGAAATTCTGGAGCTCTCTTAACTCTTTATTAAATCCAGGCTCTAACAACAATCCTTGCCCAGACCCAAATAAAACACCGACTGAAATTGCCACAACCTTCAACTCCTATTTCATAGATACTATAGCCAGTCTTACTGCTACCTTTCCCAAGACCAACTTGTCCACCACAGACCTCTCCACAGCTAATGCCTATACACCCCCCATTCTCAACTTTACTCTATCACCCATTCCCACTTCAACTATTAAAAAATTGCTTCTAAAACTCAAACCATACACAATGCCCTTGACAATATACCCGCCAAATACCTACAAATCTCAGCCAACTCAGTCGCTTACCCTATCAGCATACTTCTCAACAGATCTATCCAAGAATCTTATATGCCCATCATCTGGAAAAAAGCTTATATCCTCCCTTACACAAAGGGGGACCCAATATAGACACCACCAACTTCCGCTCATTTGCTATACTATCACCCATCTCTAAGATGTTGGAAATATTTATTCATTCTCAACTTCTTCACCATCTGACTCATGACCACATACTCTCCCCCACCCAACATGGATTTAGGCCAGGACATAGCACCACCACTGCCCTAATATCTTTCATGGACACTGTCAACCAAGCCTGTGACACTGGTAAAACCGTCTATTCACTATTTCTTGATCTTTCTAAAGTTTTCGATACTATATCCCACTCTAGCCTTCTAACAAAACTCTCTAACATTGGTACCGCGCCTCAAACTCTAAACTGGTTCTCTAATTACCTCACTAACAGGCAACAATCAACTAAATGGCAGAACTCTTACTCCCCATTCCAAAACACCACTACTGGTGTTCCTCAAGGCTTCATTGTAGGCCCACTTCTGTTTAGCATATTTATCAATAACTTCCACACCACACTCTCTCAAGGCTCAAGTCATCCAGTATGCATCCACTATCATCTGCACTGCAAACAACCCATCAAAATATCAACATACCCAAAACGCCCTTACCTCCACTGAAATTTGGATGTCTAATAATCATCTTGCTTTGAACCCCAACAAAACCAAACTAGTAATCTTTGCCCCCAAAAAGTCTACACCCCTACAAAAAAAGAACTTCACCATTCAATCCCTAAATGGTACCACCACTAACACTGTACCTATCACAAAACTCCTAGGTGTCATCATAGACGAAAATCTCACATTCAACCTGCACATCCAGTCCAATGTAAAAAAAAACACATCAAAAGCTTGCCACTCTCTACTGACACAAATTTCTACTCAGTGCATCAGCCTGACTGTTTCTTGCCTCTTCTTTCCTATTGCCCTCTCTTTTATATGGTGCACCCCTTCTCACCAACATTCAGTCCTCTCTAAAGTCCAAACTAGACTCCTGCTACAACAAAATTGCTAAGTTCGTAACTAATGCCTCCTACTCATCCCACCACTGCTTATTATTACACAACTTAAAATGGCTTGAACTCCCCAACTGTCTCACCTTTATCCAACTAACTACAGCTCACAAACTCATTCATAATACATCTACATACCCTGCTCTATCTTCTATACTTACTATATACCATCCTAACAGACCACTCTGATCCAACAATCAACTGCTTGTAAATGTAAAAAAAAAAAAAAAACTCTCAGCTGGCCAGATGCTTTACTCCTTTACCATTGCAAAGCTCTGGAATGCCCTCCCCCCAACACTCAGATCCATCTGTTTAGTAACCCTCTTCAAGACATCTCTTAAACAACACCTCTCCTCATCTTGGCTGCACACATGTCCTGACTCCACATCTCATATAACCTAACTTCAACCATCACAACTATTCTCACCCCCACACCACTACTCTGGAATCTCCCCATCTTGTCCACTTCCCTCTTCTACTACCCCCATTGTCCCACCATTGATCCCTCTTGTCTACTTCCCTTTCTCCTAAACTCCTATAGACCTACCATTGGACCAGGTAAGACTTTTAGCTACTCTCACATCCTACCTTAATATCACACCACCATTTATATCTACATAATATCCACTGATTTGGGAAAAAAACATGTACCCGTGAATTACCACATAGGTGGCAGTACACTAAACACCAAAAGGGTGACAAGAGACTTAGGGACACAGGTGGACAGTGGTCTCACCTTGAATAATCACATCACCACAACAGTCAGGAAATCCTTCTACATGGCGCACCTCATCACTAAGGGCTTTTCATCCATAAAAAAGGAGGTCATTGTCCCACTGTACTCATCCCCATTAGACCCATTATAGAATACAACGCCCCATTTGGTATGTACCTCTCAAGACATTTGTAACAACTGGAAAGGCCACAGAAATACCTCACTAAAAGAATCACAGGCCTAAAGCAGATGCCCTATGCTGACCGCCTTAAAAAACTCCAGCTATACTCTGTCGCATATCGTCTACTCAGAGGCGATCTCTGCTTAACATACAAGGCCATGTCAAACCCAGAGCTGTTGGACATGCTACACTTAAAGAAATCCCAATCCCTCAGAGCCACACAGTCCAGTAATCTAAACCTTGTCATCACAATAAACAAAACATGCTGGAGGGATAGGTTGCTGACCCAGAGACTCCCCAGACTCTGGAATAGACTGCCCATACATGTCAAGCAGAGCGCCTCCTTGGCCCTCTTCAAAAGAAACCTTGACGACTGGATGGGAGAAAGGAAATTCACCCCGGGGATCATGTCAGTTGCCCTGCTAGTCAGGGGTCCAGGGATGTAAATAGTGTGGGAAAAAATAGCCAGGGAATTGTTATGGCTAGGCATGTATAGGCCCTAGGGCTGATAGCATAGTACCAACCTATGAAACTATGACTCTGGTGATTCCTCCAACAGTACTCATATAGCCTTTCTCTCAACTATTATATCACCGAAATGTATTACAGTTTTGTACCTAGACTCCAATTAATTCCTATAGCTACTCTGCACCCACTGTATGAAGTGTCCAATTTAAATTTTGCTTGCTGAAAAATACTCATATGGAATGTTCTCGATGATATAATCTGTATTGCTCGTATACTATCTTGGAATGTTAGGTTCTCATGTATATACTCTATATTGGTTGTATACTATCTTTCATTTAGAATGATTACTTATGTACTTTTTCATTAACTGTATAAGCTTCCAATTATATGTACCAAATGTCTCTATTAATGTAAATTCTGTATGTAAACGTCATATATGTGGAGCTTTTCTTCCCAGGACTTCACTGAAAATGGGCACTTCAAGCCCAGCTGGACCATTCCAGTAAACAAATGCAAATACATAAATAATACAATATAATATAATATAATAACATTTTCAGGTCTAATTTAAATAATTTATTCATGCTTCACAATCTACTATTAATAGTGTAGGAAGGGAATATCTTAATAATATTTATAAGTCTATAAAGAACAAAAGCTAGAGCTAACCAGCATAAAAAACAAACAATATGACCAATACAGTAGAATGTCTAAGAACAAATTAATATAGCGCATCACAAGATTACTTTTGTTTTATATAATATAGTTTCTCAGGGGTATGTGTTTGCTTATCAAAAAAACAGGTCCTTGAATGGCTAAATATCGAATGTAAAACATTTAAATGTAAAAAAAACTGAGCAAGTATAACTTTGCAAATACATACATTGAATGGCCATAGTTGGCCAACATCGTGAATACAACCAACCAAGGTGGGGGGATTTGTCCCCACGCCCCCTTACTATATATACCAACTCTGAGATAGCACTGCAGTGGGGGAATAGGACAAATTTTAAAAGGTTTCTTTCACTTACCTTATGCATCTTGTTACTTCCTGGTTGTTGGCCAACTATGGCCATTCGATTAATTTATTTTCAAAGTTTTCCATGTTTGGTAATCTTCTGTTTAGACATTTTATGTTGGGTATTTATCCGTTCGAAGATCTGTTTTTTCAATAGCCAGACATAGACCTGTTTCTCAACACACTATTTCCCCTGAACTTTTAAGTTAATTTATGTGGATGTCCTTTCAGTACTTTCTATTTTCACCATTTGTGCCCTGTTATAGCAGCAGGGAGATTTATAACCCACCTCCTGGCAGTTTATATTTATAAGTAGCTTAAAGATTTTTACAAAAATTACCTATATATGATTAAAGATTCATGAGATTTTTTGAGAAAAATAAAAAGTGTTTTTTTTTTTTTATTCATGATTAACTTTTGTAACACAGGACAAAATTGCTCTATTTTCTGTCATTTCTCACTATGATGTTTCAGGAAAGCATTCCTTGAGTTTGATTTTTATAATCTGCTGATTACCCTGCCCCTTTTTTCTGTTCTTATAAGTATTAGCCTTACACAAGTCAAATATATTGCTGTAAAATAGGATCTTAATACAGGCCTGCACTGCATCCTGTAGAATTCCCTCCATGCTTCCCACCTGCTTTTTTTAACATTTACTTTGACTTTAACCAGTGACTGTAACTGACATTGTCTTTTACCTATGTTCTATATCTTCTTTTACCTGGAGTGTTTTATTAATTTCTTGTTATATTACTATGCTCAGCATACATGATATAACCTGTTTTGCATATTATGCTGGATGTACTGTATTTGTTTAACTTGATGCCAGAGCTTTTTTCTCCAGGCCTCCGCAGAAAATAGACCTGGTCTAGTCGGAATGTCACGGTTAACAAATGTAAAATAAATAAATAAAATAATAAATAATTAGTCTACTGAAACTCATGCCAGTGGATTGTCACATGTGCTCTTTTCAGTAGCTGTACTGTCACCCTTAAATTACAGTAAGACAAAAGTGTCATACACAATGTTCCTATGTTAGAGTGACTGATGGTGCTCTGATCATGAGGATGTGCTAGCATGTCAGCTTGATGCTGATTTAATGTGATGATTTAATCTACTAGATGCAAGTGATCCTACAGATAGTGACCTTACAATGCTGCATGACTGAGTCCTCAAACGTCAAGTTCTGCTACATGTAGATGAACACTGTCAATGCCTGCATGGCTTATTCCGTTATGTCCCCCCAGATTTTTTAATACATGCCTGAGAACCATGTGACATACTATGCACCCTTGTGTCCAGATAGTATACAGTCCCTGTCCCTGCCCACCACTGTTTCCTACTTGAGTCTGGTAGGTTCTGACTAGTTTACACATCAGGCAGTGATAGCTGCTGTCCACCACTGTTTCCTACTTGAGTCTGGTAGGTTCTGACTAGTTTACACATCAGGCAGTGATAGCTGCTGTGTGTGCCACCATAATGTACATGAGTGTGACCATGGCATTATCCCTACCCTCTCTATCATTTCCATGTAGTGGTGGAAATCCTCATGTACACCTTGCAGTACTCAAATCATCTCTAGCTGACTCTCTGTGGCAGTGGCCTGAGCCTGAATAATTTCATAGCACATCTTCTGCTGGGCAGCCAGTGCTTTTTATTTTTCTGGACATAGCAAAGACATGTGCTTATACCTGGCACCCCTTTACACAGGTGTTACAGTGGACACTGCTACTTCTGAGATCATGCTGCCGTCTAGAAGGTATCCTGTGGTTGACGAAACACTGGTATATGGGCTGTCTCCCTGCACAGCCTGCAATTTAATATCTTCAACTACTTGACTTTGTGATATTATGTTATATACCTGCTGTGGCGTGTGTGATTCTGTCATTAAATTTGGAAATTGTGTGCAACTGCCATAAGGTTGTCTCATGAATATAACAGTTACCTTATTATCATCAACAGCCATTCAGCTGCTGACATCATTTAGCTGTGCTGACCTTGTGAAGGATTAATTGATGACATTATTACTGAGTGCTTGCAGCACAGTAATAAATGTTGTGTAATGACATGTGGAGGACACTTGATATGCAAACTGAGTTCACTTTCATGCATGATGGGTAGAAATGGAGCATTATATGTTGATAGGAAATGTCATGTATTGCATGTAAGCAGTTGACATCTGCAGTCAGCATTTTCTGAGTTTGTCAGGTGGATGGGCTAACCTTCCTGAATGGATAACTTTGGATCCTGCAGAGGTGGATAATTGCCACTGTCCACACTACCACTGATTATCCTCATGCAATTTTCATTGGTGTCATAGTCATCACCCACATGCAGAGGAGATATTCCTCATGGGGACTGGGCAGCCTTGGTGATGCAGCAGTTAGCATTGTTGAATCACAGCAAAAGGTTCTCTGGTTTGATTCTCAGCTGGGGTGCCTTCTGTACAGAGTCTGCATGTCCTCCCTGTGGTTGCATGGGTTTCCTCCAGGTGCTCTAGTTTTATCCCACATTCCAAAGATATGCAGTAGGTGGAATGGACACTCTAACATTGGCCACAGGTGTGAGTGTGTGTGAGAGTGAGTAGTATGGATGAACTACTGCAGCAGATCTAACCACCTGATGGTGTAAACCTTGGCTGAAGATGATTGTCATTGTTGAAGTGACACCCTGACAACATGTGTAAAATGGGAAAAAGGGGGTTGAGGATGGATCGATAGATATTCCTCATCGAGTGTTAAGGAGATAAGTGGAAGATGTCCCCCACAGGTACTTCTATGGGCAACTGCATTCTGTCTTGTTTTAGCTCTGGCACATCCCACCATATTGTTTGCCCTTTTTCTGTACTGAATCAATGTGTGATTCCACCGCCCACAACAGCATTTATATCCAGAGTCACTTGGTTCCCCATCTTTACTCTCTCAGCTCATTTTGCACCTCCCTCCTTTTCCGAAAAGGTGCCTGCCACATGTCCTAAGGTCCCCATTAGAATGCGGATATCCTCAAGGCTAAAATTATATTTCCTCCATCAAGATCCCTGCTGCTGCATCATACATTCACCTGAAATAACACCAATAAGTAACTCTAGAGAAGCTTGATTTACAGAAATGAAACCCACTCATTACGCCTGCAACAAAGCACTGAAAGCATCCTTGCAGTCCTAAATCCTAAGTTCCATTCCAAACCATGCCAGCAGCAGCAGCAGCAGCATAAAAAAGAACTCTGAAACCTAGGTTCAAATCAAAATCCTACTCTCATTAACATAAAGAATGAATACAACAACTGGAACAACTTCATTGAAGTATCTTGATAACAGATGGCATTCATATTAATAAAATAAAACAGACTTCAAAACTGTTAAATACCTTGTAAGTATTTTCCACCAGTAACCTGCCCAGCATCATCAACAAATGAAAAAAAAAGTGTAAGTATCTATCATCTCCAGTGTCAGCATATATTTGCCAAAACCAGATCTACCTAGAATAAAGTCTTCAGTGGCCTTTCCCCTTGCATTTCCTGCAGTCATTACCCTGACATGGATGCATAGCATTAATAAATGACGCTTGTGATTCACAACCCCTGCTATTACCACTTCTGTCCTTGACTTCAGCATACTTCAGTTGCATTTAACAGTCACCTCAGAGTAAAAAAATATATATTTTCTTAAAAGTAAGTTATCCATTACAATGAATTTGCAAGGCTTTCCAATATTTATAAGTATAAAAAGTTTGTTCATTCCCACAGCAGTTGCCACTGAACTCAGCTGAGAGCAGCTAAACAGGGTGACTTTACAGTTATTAATGGAAATTTAGCTCAGCCACTCTGATCTCTTTGAATCACTGTGATACAGATTGGTGTATCTGGTCTCATAAATATATATATATATATATATACAGACTTCCGGCAGTCATGGATTAGCTGTGTTCAGAAGCTCTGGCCTTGGTAACAAATAGTAGCACAAAGCATGTCTCCATTAAATTTATTTCACAGCATTTAAAACAAAATCTGGATTAAGTTAACATTAAGAGAGGGGTTTATTGAAACCTAATCCATGGTCATCCAGCACAATATGTCACGCCTTATCAGTTTTAGAAATCACTTTACTTGACTAAAGCCATATAACACCACTTACACATTATTAATAAATTTCACTTGCAAAATAGCAATTATGAAATGAGTACCTCAAGCACTACGTCAACCATCATGCTTCCATAACTAAGTAATGCAAGTTCATAATGCAATTGTGAAATTCAGGGGAAACCATTCCTCGGCTTAAGCAAATGTACATATAAGCACATGCCAAATTAATGGACTGATTACTGATTTCCCTTCTCATACCAAAGTTATCTGTGCATATGCATTTAAGAAAAGAAAAAAATAGACCTCCATGTGACTGCTTCAGTGCGATTAATAAACCAAACTTGTCATTACTATCACTTCCATAGTTATACCCATATGGATGCATGGAATGGGAATGCTGATGTTAAATCTCAGAACTGTGGTTATGTCCCTCCGAACGTCTGCTCTACACATGCATTCATTGCTTCAAATGATGACAGCACCTGTGAAGGTACAAGGTTGATCTCCATATTGGTCAGAAATTGAGACTAAAATCATGGTCTAATTCTTGCAGGATTCATTCCTGCAGCAACTAGAAAATGCAGTGACAATCACTGAGTGGAAGAATTTTACATATGCCCTGAGTTGGGTGACCATCTATCATCCTAGACAGGGGACCATCAGCTCTGGGCAACAGTGCTGGCACAGGTATGATGACCTGCAGAGGCAGTGGACCGACCAGCTGGCTGAGTGGGTTTTGTAAGTTCAGGCAAGAAGACCAGAATTCTACAGCAAGCATTTTCAAATTTTCCTTTTTCCTCTTAATTTACATACATTTTAAAAAATGGTAGGACAATTGTTTAAAGGTATATTATATAAATGCAGGTATCTGCAACAAGAAATGTATATGTGAATGCAAACACATATTATATTCATTTATGTGTTTACAAATATGTATGTGTATCCAACCATCCATCCACATCCCCTTTTTCCCATTTTTGTGCATGGGGTCGGGGTGTCACTTCAACAGTGACAATCATCTAGAGCCAAGGTTTAAACTGCTTGGTGGCTAGCTCTGCTGCGGCTCTTAGGCAATTACATCACACTAGTAAAAAGTGAAACAGGTAATCCTAGGCAGTGGCAAATGGCTATCACTCCTAGGAGAATCTTGAAAGTTGATATTAAACTGTGTGACAACTGTAATATCTGAAGATCCACATGCACCAAAATTTGAGTACACGTTGAGCTATAGCCAGCATGAACAGTAATAACACTAGCCTGCTTTTCAAAGGTGGGGCTCAAGCTGGTCAAGACCCATGACTGAGAAAGCTGAAAGTACAGAAGAAGCTGGAGATGAGTAATACATGGACAAGCCACCTGCTTTTTTTTTTTTCCTTTGTGAATTTCTTAAGATCTCTCTCTCAACTGTTGTTTTCTGGTATTACATCCTTCTATTTGGAAATCCTTACAGATATAATTGTCTGTATATATGTACAAATACACACAGATACACACACACACACACACACACACACATACCGATACTTAAAAATATACAGTAATTGTTATTGAAATTATTTCTATTATAGGCATACATCTTTTAAATAATACATTGTCCTGTGTAGTCACATTTTTCTTAATGTGCTTATTTTGTAAAACTTTCATTATTTACAATATAGCTGTTGTACATACAAGATGACTGGACAGAATTAACCACCAATCCCTATTTAGAGTGGGGGCGAGGGGGAAAACTAGTAAATGAATAACCTTTATACAACAAAATGCAGGATACAGTATTTAATTTTTTTTTTCAAAAATTACGAAGTATCCTGCTTAAAGCCACTTTAGTAGATACTCAGCAAAACAAATGCGAATTATAAATGGAATACTATGAAGCAAATACTTAAAATTAAACTGTATACCAGTGCAAAAATTGTAAAATGCATCCCACCCTGAACCAGACAAACTGGAGCCTGAAGAAATGCAACAAAGCTAAAGAAGTCATGAAATTCTCCAGGTTTTATCTGCAGTTAAAGATAGTAAAAACTGACAGAATAAACAGAAATCATTCCTGTTGAAAGGAATTTGTATCTGGTGTATAAAAGTGTACTGTACTGTGTTATAAATTTAACCATATCTAAAATATATGCATGCACGTCTATGGTAAAAAGCAAACACACATCCCCCTTTAACACACATCCCCCTTTTTTCTTCTTTCTGCAGCTGAAGAGAAGATAAATTATTATCAGAGTCAAGTCCAAATAAGGATAGAAAGACAAACGAAGGGTACTCGTGTATGAAAACATTAATTATGCTTATGAAATCAGTATGTATTATTTTGTATTATATGGCACATAAGCATTGTCAATAAAGTATATATTGATGTAACACTAAATTATGAGTGAATTGATTGCATTTATTCTTTGTTCCTTCTCTTTCTCTCTTTTTTAATTTTAAATATCCATTACTATACATTTTTCTCTTTCTCTCCTGTTTATATTCATTTTTACACAGGTCCACAGATCCCAGGAATGGCCCAAATATGTTCCATTCAGGTCAGGTAACACTTATCCTTTGCCCACCCACAAACATCCTGACATCATCGGTTCAGTCTAGTAAGCCATGAAACATGTGAGCTTCGGGAGCTGGGACAGGATGTGGTGCAGTGCAGAGGCACCTCTTGTGCAATCAGGACCTTCTTCAATGGGTACAGGACTCGCTGCTCCAGCCAGTTCTGACCACTGAGCCACCAGAGGCCTCCAGCCCTCAACATCAGGGTTTTCCACTGCACAACTATCAGGCAGTGGAAACATTTGAGATCCTGCAGACTGGGGCTGGCCTAACTTCAACTTCTTTTCAACTGCTTCCCTAATCCTCTCGCCTATACCACCTACCATACTTCTTTCCCCAACTTCCCTCTTATATAAAAATATTTAGAAAATAAGGGGGTCTATCCCCCACTAAAAAATATAGCAACCCTCCTTTCCTACCTCCACAAGCATACCTATCTTGATTTGTTTCTTTTGTCATGTTCCTTATTGTTATCTCTCCCTATTTCCCATCTTTCCTATCTTCCCCTTTGTTACCTTTTAAAGAAGCAATAACAGTGCCCACACAAAGACACCCTTATAGGCACTATATCAAACCATTTTATATATATATATATATATATATATATATATATATATATATATATATATATATATATTAATTCTGAATAGCTACACTGAGTGTTGCTTGCATTAACTGTCCACAATTAGTTCATCCTGGCTTGCTCACAGTACATTCATCCACCATTTCCAAAAAGATCTGAAGTCATTTGAGACTTTACACTTTAATGTATAAATTCCCATGTAACTAGATCATATTTTTCCCATTTTAAGCAGTTATAGAAAGTGAGTGTTTCCTCACACATGCCTTCTCATTGCTGTAGTCATTGCAAATAACTTGCACTCAGTATATTTGCATATAGGCATATTCACACTAGTCACATACAATAGCTGCAAACTCCAGGACTATGAATGCCAACCATTATTTATTTTGAGGGAATTTTTTTTAAATAACGCAGTGGAGTAGTTATGGTGTCAGAGTGTGTCAAGGTATATGCTATTTTCATCATGAAGTACTGGGAATAACAACATGTTTTAATATCCCATATGCTTCATGTTATAAAGTATAGCTAGATTTTTTTTGATGATATTTTTGTTTTGTGGCATGAGGGTCAGCTTAATTTAGATTAATTAAATTTACATTCAGAGCACTACATCTTTTTTTAAATTTACATACAGTTATTTTACTGAGGGTATAAATTATTCAGATGTGAACATTGTCAAAAATAAGGAAAAAGGTGGGTTCACATCTACAATAGGTAGGAAGCTCCCCTTTTTGAAATCATATTTGCAAAATAATCACCCCATTAAACAAAAGGAAAGCTTAGTCAAAGACAAATTGGTCTGGCTAGCAAGGGTGATTTATAAATATAAAGTTCATATGGAAGAATTAAATGTACTATCTAATATGTTTTTACTAAGAGGGTATCCAAAGTTTATGCTGAATGAAATTCCTGAAGTTAGAGCTTCAAAACTGACCCCATTATTGGGGAAGGGACTTAATGTGTTCAGAGATAATTCATGAGAGAAATAATGGTTACAAAAAGCATTCATATTAAAGTGTGTAACAAACTATTACAGAAAGAAATCTTAAAAATTGAACTGCAATATTTTTCTCTGTTTCAAAGAGGTGTATGATATCCTAGGAGATGGCATTGCAATAAAAACAGAGATGGTGAAAGAGATTAATAATACAACTGCATTCATTGGAATGACTCAAATGTGGTGCATGCACCCAGTGTAACAATATTTATAGCTGGGCAGAGTTAAAGTAGAAAAATTGTGATAATGTGTTTAAGTTTGACCAAACATAGAGATTTGATACAAACTGGGCTGTTTATGTTGCCTTTTGTGATTAATGTCATGCATATTATATATGCTCCTTATATATTTATTTTTATTTTATTTTATTTTATTTTACATTTGTTAACCGGGGTTGTCTGACTGAGCTGCAAAGGCCCTTTTTCAGCAGAGGCCTGGGGAGAAAAGCCCCACATAGAAAAATTACAGATACATTTAGATATTTAGACATGATCAGTATACACACAAATTACAAAAGACATGTTTTTACAGTGGTATGCAGCACATCTGCAGTTACAGAGGAGAGAAGAAACAAGAAAATATTAATTTAAAAATAAAGGTAATTAATAGATTTGTGGTGTACAGCTGAAATTTGGAACATAGGTAGAATACATACATAGTACACAGATACAGTTGCCAGCGTTTGTGAGTAAGAGTGAAAACTATTATCAAGTACTCTAGGTTTAGTATGTGTACCTTATTCGCTTTCACTAGCCTGGGGAGCAGTCATGGCACTACCAACTTTGCTTGAGATGTTGCATAATGAGGTTTTTAAAGGAGGCTTTGGACGATGTGTTTTGTATGCTAGTGGGGGAGAGAGTTCCATTTTTTAACCACTTAACTACAATATAATGTGTCTCCAAAGCTATTGTAGTTGTTGGTGACTTCTAGTAGTAGTTTGCTTGATGATCTAAGAGGTCTTTTGGGTGAGTGATGTACAAGGTTTTTGAGGGCTGGACACTTATTGGGGAGGTAATAGATAGAATGACAGAGGCAGAGCTGATTGTAGCCTAGGAGGTTGGGCAGTTCAAGCCAGTGGAGCTGTCTCAAAGCAGTACAGTTATGAGTTCTTTATGAGCAATTTGCAGCAAAGCGGGCAATTCTGTTATAGCAGACTTCCATTTTGCTTAGTTCAGTTCTGTTGAGATTAGTCAGAATGAGAGATGCATAGAGTAAGGTGGATAGAAGTTGGGAGGAGCAATAGCTGATCTTGTGTTGGTAAGAAATGGTTTGATATGGTAGATTAATCCCAGTTTGACATGTACGTTTTTAATAGTTAAGTTGAGATGACTATCAAATCTTAGGTGGGAGTTTATGGCTTTTCCCAATAGCTTAGCCTGTGCCACTGGAGCAATTGGAATAGCATTTGTGGAGTAGATAGTGAATTGACCATTATCAGTGTTTTTGTTAGAACTGGTTATAATCATAAGCTTTCTATAATCATAAGTTTTCTTTGGATTGTGGATACATTGGGCTTTGGTATGGTAGTTTCCAATGTCAGAGAATGCTAGTTGAGCTGTTTGCAGGAGGTTGGGAATGTTTTGTGCAGCACAGATTAAGGTAGTATTATCTACATACTGAATGATAGATGCATGCTGTGTGGCATTTGTGAAGATTGTGAATAGTAGTGGTCCTAAGATAGAACCCTGTGGGACATAAATTAGATATAGGAGAATTTATGAGCATAATTATGATTGTAAGTAGAAAAAAAATGATAATAATGTTCTTTACAAGCACACACTGGTATGTTCACATCATAGAACATTTTTGTTTGTTGTTTTAAATATGTTCCCTTAAATCCACTTGGCAGTCCCTGGGAGTTTAAAATCAAATATTGAGAACTTATTTGGCATTTGGCAGATTTGATTAAATGCAGGAGAGAGTCAGGGATAAATGAAACTATATCCATTATTGGTTCACTCAGGGTGTATGCTTAGTTATAATATATACATAGTTTATTTTTATGGTCTAAATCTTTGGTATAGTGTTTATGGATGCATTTATTTAATACTGGAACTTTTTTAATGATTCATTGATTCCTTGAACTATTGCTCATTTTGAGTGGTACACTTTGAATTAGCTTGATATAATAAATCATGTGACATAAGGAATGCTATAAAGCATATGATTCATGGACTTATGCATTATTTTGCTGAAATCCTTATATAAGCAGACAAAAGCACTTAATTACTGGTTAATAAATATTCAAAAAGCACTGCTTATATATATATATATATATATAGAGAGAGAGAGAGAGAGAGAAAGATACTATATTAAAAACTGCACAAAATAAAAAAGAAAAAACTTATAAACAAAAACTTCTTAGGCAGAACTGCATAGAAGAAAGCCAAACCGGTGTTGAGTGCTTTTGTTCTTTATTTGTGTGAAGAACTTCATTAGAAAAACAAAATTACTGCTCAATTGCTGAGTTGTTTGGCTTCTGCTACATACCTACAATCAATTGCATTACTAGCTGTGTTAAGTCCAAACTTGCAGTGTTAAAGATTGTACTGTATTTTATTTTTTCTCTGTTTAATTGTTTCATTGAATCTTGTGGCCTGTGTCTCTCTGTAGTTATTTATTTTTCTATTTAATTGTTTCATAGAATACCGTGGTCTCTCTCTGTCTCTGCAGTTAGTGAGGGGCTATTGTGTTTCACTTCATTGATATTCAGTCTTAAACTCTTAGCCTAGAGGGTTTCTCTGTATTTATAAGTGTTAGTGACATATCTTTGAATTTATTTCTGCTCATTATCTGAGTTGTTTGGCTTCTGCTACATACCTACAATCTACTGCATTACTAGCTGAGTTAAATACAAACTTGCAGTGTTAAAGATTGTACGGTATTTTATTTTTTTGTCTATTTAATTGTTTCATTGAATATTGTGGTCTGTGTCTCTATGTAGTTATTTATTTTTTCTATTTAATTGTTTCATAGAATACTGTGGTCTCTCTCTGTCTCTGCAGTTAGTGGGGACTATTGTGTTTCACTTCATTGATATTCAGTATTAAACTCTTAGCCTAGAGGGTTTCTCTGTGTGTATAAGTTTTAGTGACATATCTTTGAATTTAGTACTGCTCAATATCTGAGTTGTTTGGCTTCTGCTACATACCTACAATAAACTGCATTGCTAGCTAAGTACAAACTTGCAGTGTTAAAGATTGTACTGCATTTTATTTTTTGTCTGTTTAATTGTTTCATTGAATATTGTCGTCTGTGTCTCTCTGTAGTTACTTATTTTTCTATTTGTTTAATAGAATACTGTGGTCTCTCTCTGTCTCTGCAGTTAATTTCCCACCTTCCCTCCCTGTTCTTGTTGTGGTATTAATCTTGGTGCCTTTGGAATTGCCCGCCCCTCCTGTAAATTTGTGTTTGAACACTCCTCCTGGGTCTATCTCATTTGCTCACTCAACCGAGTACAGTGAGATCATACTTTGACTTCAGACACTCCTACCAGTCCCATCTCTTCAGCTGTATCCAAGCTCTATTCCAGTCTAGTGTCACTAGCTCATTCTACCTAATACAAAGAGAACATTTGTGTTCAGCAAGCCACTTAGGTCCTTAATTTTGAATTATCTTCTGTTTCTTCTTTCTCCTTTCCCACTTTCCAAAAAAAAAATTAAAAGCTTGTTTCCTGCCTTTCCTGTAACTAGTCTAGTCCAAATACAGATTTGCTGCAACCAGGACTGTTTATAAGCTTCTGAGCCCCCAAAGCCTTTTTGTGTTGGAGGGAAGCCTTCTAGGTTATCACTTGGAGTGGTAAGCACTAGGTAGCCTATGTACCACAAGAGTGGTTTCTAGCCCAGAAATTGTAGTTTATCGGCAGTTTGGGCAGTTTTTCCATCTCTTTCAACTTTCTGGTTTAAAACCATGCATTTGCACTTGTTTCCCACCTTTCCTGTAACTAGTCTAGTCAAGATACATATTTGCTGTATCCAGGACTGTTTGTAAGCTTTTGAGCCCCCCAAAGCCTTTCTGTGTTGGAGGGAAGCCTTCTAGCTTATCAGTGGGAGTGGTAAGCACTAGGTAGCCTATCTACCACATGAGTGGTTTCTGGGCCAGAAATTGTAGTTTATTGTCCGTTTGGCAGTTTTTCCATCTCTTTCAACTTACTGGTTTAAAATCCCTCGTTTGCACTTGTTTCCCATCTTTCCTGTAACTAGTCTAGTCCGGATACAGATTTGCTGTATCCAGGACTGTTTGTAAGCTTCTGAGCCCCCCAACCCTTTCTGTGTTGGAGGGAAGCCTTCCAGCTTATCCATGGGAGTGGTAAGTACTAAGTAGCCTATCTACCACAAGAGTGGTTTCTGGCCCAGAAATTGTAGTTTATTGTCTGTTTGGGCAGTTTTTCCATCTCTTTCAACTTTCCGGTTTAAAAGCCCATATTTGCGCTTTTTTCCCACCTATCCTGCAACTAGTTTAGTCCCGATACAGATTTGCTATATCCAGGACTGTTTATAAGCTTCTGTACCCCCCAAGCCTTTCTGTGTTGGAGGGAAGCATTCTAGCTTATCAGTGGGAATGGTAAGCACTGGGTAGACTATCTACCACAAGATCCAGGTACAGATTCTTAGTTTTAGCACTTGAATTTGCTTATTCATGCTCAGCACTTGTTCAGAACTTGTTGTTAACACTAAATAAGCTACAAATTACTACAGCACTCAGTCTTCCTCTTTACCTAGAGGAAAACAGCTTTTGTACTTACTTTCCTCACTTGCTTAGAGAAAAACAGCTCTTATACTCACTTCCCTCACTTGTCTAGACAAAAGTAGTTTTTTTATTCAGGCATGTCTAAGGGTCAGCTCCAAGTGTTCTCTACTGCCTATCTGATGAATCTAGGAATCTTGGGGCAATGTAGCAATTGCCTCATGTACACAGATAACCCTCTCCTCATACCACCCAACACCACAACCTGTGATAGATGCTCTTATCTAGCCAAACTGGAGATAAAGCTCTCTCCAACCAAAACAGAACTTGACAGTCAAGAGGAGAAGATAAACACTTGCACCACACCACACTCATCACATAGTCCCACTAAACCTACACCACCAAAATCCACACATAGTAACACAAAAATATTTCACAGAGGCTCTCAATAATAATCTGCTCCAGCAACAGAGACCTCCAAAGCAGAAGTGCAAGCAACCTCCAACCCCCAACACAACCCAAATAACACATAGCCCACAGACTAAGTGTGCCAATAAACCACAGCCCATAAGGCAAAACAATGTACCCAACACATTAGTCATAGGTGACTCTATAGTCAGGCACACTGATGTCTTACTCACCAGGCTAAATAAGGAGAAGGTTACTGCCAGCTGCCTGTTGGGTGCCAAGATTTGCCGCATAACCCACGCACTCAGGTCACTCCACAACAAGTATAAATATGACTCTGCCATTGTCCATGTTGGTGTGAACGACCTGAGATGCACCTCCCTGGACTACATGAAAAGAGACATGGAAGTGCTCTCCAATCTTATAGCCCAGGCAAGTATGACCCTAGCCCTGAGTAGCATCCTGCCTTTGCTCAGAATGATACCGCAGTACAAGGACAAAATGATTGACTTCAACAATTGGCTAAGCTTCTGGTGTCATTCTAAGGGGATCCAGTATCTGTCTGCCTGGAACGACATGATCGACAAACCACGATGCTTTGCCAGAGATGGTGCACTTGTCACCCCTGGGATTCCGGATACTGGCTAAGGCTCTTGCTTTACTAGAAAAGCTCATCAGACTCTGCTGCACTTTGCTGTGAAGGAAAAGTTAGTTTGCTTTTTATTTGTTGTATTTTGTATTACATTATTGACTTTTATATTCTAAATACTGTGATTGTTTTCTTTACTTTCTGTTTTACTTGTATTCTGCTTTTTAACTGCATATTAAAACTTCAAAAAGAGACCACATCTCTGTCTCTTGTGAGTCAGGCAGAAATCAGAACTCATCAATTAACGACTCATACATAAGATAGACGCGGTCACTTAAGGTTAATCATTTGTGAACTGAGGGGTGGAGTTAGGAACTCTACCTTCTATTTAAGGGGTAAAATAAAACATTTCAGAGCTTTACTAGAAAAGCTCACCAGACTCTGCTACACTTTGCTGTGAAGGAAAGGTTAGTTTGCTTTTTATTTATGTACTTTGTATTACTTTATTGCTTTTTTAAATGTTGAATACTGTGATTAGTTTTCTTTACCTTGTGTTTTACTTATATTCTGCTTTTAACTGCATATTAAAACTTCAAAAGAGACCACAGCTCTGTCTCTTGTGAGTCAGGCAGAAAGTTTTTCCCACCCACCCACCTGCTTGCTGTCATGTTCTTAAGTACCACTGTCTTTCTACTTGCCTGCCTCTTATGTTAATTTGACCGTATATCCCATTTCCTCTCTGCTTTCACTGGCTTGTGTGAGTAAGCACAAAATTATAATTTTGTGAAATCAATCCGCTTCAACTATTTAACTTTATTGGCCATCCTACTGTATTCCATAGTACCAGAATATAAAAGTGACCACCCTCTTTCAATTTATCTTGCTGTTTTAAAAATAGTAACTCTCCACTAAAACTTAACTTTTTAGACAGGTAAAACTTAAGTTACCTACTTTCACATCTAACTTATCTAGTGCACACTGCAGTGTTTAGGATAAACCATTTTTTCATCTTACCTTTAAGCATCCCTGTGATTAGCACTTGCTCTAATACCTGCTGGAAAGCACTAGCAAGCCTTAAACTGATACAAGCACTCAACTCTCCTTGTTAATAAGGAGAAATTAATCGTAATCACTAAACAGCCTATAATTGCAAAGTACCTTGCTAAGGCAAGGGAAACCAGCTCCTGAACTTTACAAAAAAAGCATCAAACTGGGCATGTCCAAGGGTCAGCTTCTGGTGATTTCTCCTGTCCACCTGGTGAATCTGGTCATACTGGGGTAATGCAGCAATTGCCTCATGTACACAGACAACCCTCTCCTCCTACCACCCAGCACTACAACCTGTGAGAGATGCATTTACATAGCCAAACTGGAAGCAAAGCTCTCTCCACCCAAGATTGTGCTAGACAGTCAAGAGGTGAAGGTTAACACCCGCACTGCACTTCAAGCAACACATAGCTCTTCTAAACACACACCACCCACACCCACACATAGCAGCATTAAATCTACATATGCTGAGGCCCTTAACTGTAACCTGCTCAAGCAACAAGGACCTCCGAAGCTGAAATGCAAACAAACACCAATCACAACCAAAGTGTCACATAACTCACAACACCAGTGTGCCACCCAGCAACAGCCCCTGAGGCAAGACAATGTACCTAACACTTTAGTCATAGCTGACTCTATATTCAGGCACACTGATGTACCAGTCACCAGGCTGAAACCGAAGAAAATTACAGTCAGCTGCCTGTTGGGTGCCAGGATCCACCACATAACACATGTACTCAAGTCACTCCACAACAAGTACAAATATGACTCTCTCATTGTCCATGTTGGAGTGAATGACTTGAGACGTACTTCCCTGGACTACATGAAAAGAGACATGGAAGAGCTCTCGGATCATGTGGCCCAGGCAGGTATGACCCTAGCCCTGAGTAGCATCCTGCCTTCGCCCAGAATGATACCACAATATAAGGACAAAATGATTGACTTCAATAATTGGCTAAGCTTCTGGTGTCATTCAAAGGGGATCCAGTATCTGTCTGCCTGGGACGACATGATCGACAGACCATGATGCTTTGCCAGAGATGGTCTGCACCTGAGGCCCCTTGGATTCAGGTTACAGGCTAAAGCTCTTGCCACCCCTATAGTGCCTTTTTTAGGAAAAGTTCAAAGGACAAAACCACCACTGTAACAGGTACAAGCATGCAAATTCTGAAGGTAATGCTACTCAATGCTAGAAGTCTAAACCTCAAAATGCACTCTCTCGAGGCACTCCTACAAATGGAGAACATCAATATCTGTGCAGTAACTGAGTCCTGGTTCAAGGCTCCAGAGAGCACCCCTGCAATACCAGGTTACAACTCTTACCACACTTTTCGGCCACCAAACCAGGACCCAAACACTAAAGGTGGAGGAGTGTCCATATTCACCAAGGATATTCACACCACCAGGCTAGTTACCCAACACAATGCGTCTGAAATTCTCCAGGTGCAACTAACACTAGGTAAGACTGCAATCCAAACTGTAGCTTGCTACAGATCCCCCATCATGCCCCAAGATTCTCACTACACCTTTCTAAACATACTGGAAAATATTAAGATACAACCAAACACCCTACTACTGGGTGATTTTTACTACCCTGCCATTAACTGGGAAAACTACTCATGTACCAACACCTTTCCCCAACGATTCTTGGAATTCATAAATTCCAATGCACTGGATCAACTAATCCATAGTACCACCAGGGGCGCCAATATCCTAGACCTGGTCATTACCAACATGGTAAATTGATACTTCACACCTATGATCACCCCCCTCGTTGGTCAGGTTTGACCATAAGCTAATCACCCTTACCATCCACATCCCACCCCCACCCTCAGTAAGGAAACCTCCATAAAAAACTTCTCCAAAGCCAAAGTCATGCTACTCAAGTCAGAAGTGACAAACTTCATGACACCCATGCAGACGGGAACTGAAAGTTTGACTGCTGAATCCTACACTAAGGCACTGTATGAGCACATCCACTCATGCATGAATCGTGCCATCCAAAATAGAACCAAAATGCTCTCCTCCAAAAAAAGGAAGTAAATCTGATGGTCCCCTGCCATAAATAAACTTTACAACAAAAGGAAGAAACTGTTGCAGAAAAGAGGAAAATCCCAGTATGCAAAAATACTCCCTTACCAGCCTCAGTAAGAAGTTGAGATCCCTCATGAAATCCTCCAAAGCTAGTTATAAAAATAAAATTGCCAAAGATTCCAAAGACAACCACAAGGCATTCTATAACTATGTCAAGAATTTAAATGGCAATGCTCAGATCTGCTCTGAGCTACAACAGAATGGCATTAAATATAGTGATCCCAAGGATATTGCCAATATCCTGGCAGATCAATTCAGTGCCAACTTCACCCCCCTCTCACCCCCTAAACGGCTGATCTCAATACCGTAAGATTGCGTAATTCTGGTAATAATGGCCACACAGGTAAAAAACGCACTCTCCAAAGCTAAGAATACAGCATCCATGGGACCAGATGACATCCCAGGCTGTATATTATATGAACTATAAAATGAACTGACACCTCACCTAAGTGTCATGTTTAATCATAGCCTCACCTCAGGCTTCATGCCCACTGAGTGGCGCACAGCTACAGTTATCCCACTCCACAAGGGGGGATCCACCTTGGATCCCAGGAACTACCACCCCATCAGTCGAATGAGCCTGATCTGTAGACAATGGAATGTATTATCATGGAACTTATAAACAAAGACATTGGCAACCTTCAAACACTGGACCCTACCCAGTTTGGGTTCGTGAAGAGCCAATCTTGTCTCCTGAACCTGATTGACTTCTTCTAATCAGTCTCCAGAGCCATGGACGAGGTTAAGGCAGTCCACACAGCCTATCTGGACCTTGCCAAGGCCTTTGACACCATCCCCCACTCTGGAATCATAGATAGACTTACTAAGCAAGGCATTAATCCCTACATCACTCGATGGGTTGCCAACTGGATTACTGACAAAACCCACACTGTAAAAGTAGCTGACTCCAAATCCAGCTCCAGACAAGTGACAAGTGGATTACCTCAGGGTTCAGCCTGGGACCGCTATTGTTTGGCATCTACTTCCCTGAAGTACAGGCCAACACTAAGGGACTCTGGCTAACAAAGTTTGCAGATGACTGCAAACTGGGAGCCATTATTGAATCCCCAAATGATGTGGACACTCTACAAAAAGGCCATGCAGAAGCAGATGCTTGGTGCCAGAGCCGTGGGATTAAGCTCAATGCCAAGAAATTTATAGTTATCCCCTTTAGGAAAAAACATGTACCCATGAATTACCACATAGGTGGCAGTACACTAACCACTGAAAGTGTAATAAGAGACTTAGAGACACAGGTGGACAGTGGTCTCACCTTCGATAACCACATTGCCACAACAGTTAGGAAATCCTTCTATGTTACTCACCTCATCACTAAGGGCTCTTCATTCAGAAAAAAGGAGGCCATTGTCCCACTGTACTCATCCCTCATTAGACCCATTATAGAATATTAATATTACTCAATGCTAGAAATCTAAATCTCAAAATGCACTCACTGGAGGCACTCCTTAAAATGGAGAACATCAGTATCTGTTCAGTGACTGAGACCTAGTTCAAGGGTCTAGAGAGCACCCCTGCATTACTAGGCTATAACTCATACCACACTTTTCCGCCTTCTAACCTGGGCCAGAACACCAAAGGCGGAGGTGTGTCCATATCCATTAAGGATATCCACACCTCCAGGCCAGTTGCGCAGCATAATGCATCTGAGATTATCCAAGTGCAACTAACTCTGGGCAAAACTGCAATCCAAATTGTAGCTTGCTCCAGATCCACTTCCATGCCCCAGGATTACTACTCCTCTTTTCTTGATATACCGGAAAATATTAGGATTCAACCAAACACCCTAATTATGGGTGATTTCAACTACCCCACCATTAACTGGGAAAACTACTCATGTGCCAACTCCTTCGCTCAACGCTTTCTGGAATTCATAAATTCCAATGCCCTGGATTAACTTATCCACACCCCCATCGGGGGCAACAATATCCTAGACCTAGTCATTACCAACATGAGTGACCGGTGTTCCACACCTGAAGTCAACTCCTCATTGGTCAGATCCGACCATAAGCTAACCACTCTAGATATCAGCATCCTGCCCCCACCTGCCATTAAGGAAACCATGGTAAAAAAGTTCTCCAAAGTCAACTTCATGCTTCTTAAGACAGAAGTGGCGAACCTTATGATACCCATGAAAATGAACAATACAGTTACAACTGCTGAATCCTACACAAATGCACTCTATAAGTACTTACAAAAGTGCATTGATTGTGCTATCCCAAACAGAACCAAGACACTATCCTCAAAAAAAAAAAAGAAAGCCAATCTGGTGGTGCCCCTGCCATAAACAAACTCTACAACAGAAGGAAGAAACTGTTGTAAAAGAGAGTAAAATCCCATGAGTGGAGGAGCTCCCTGGTCAGCCTCTGTAAGAAGCTGAGATCCCTTATAAGATGCTCCAAAGCTAGCTACAAAAACAAAATAACCACTGATTTTAAGGGTAACCACAAAGCATTCTATAGCTATGTTAATAATCTCAATGGCAACACCCAAATATGCTCTGAGTTACAGCACAATGGCATGAAAAGTACAGACCCAACTGATATTGACAACATCCTGGCAGATAGGTTCATTGCTAACTTTACCCCCTCTCACCCCCTAAAGGGCCCAATCTATACCAGAAGAATGCAGAGTCCCTATAGTCACAACTATGCAGATAAAAACTGCACGGTCTGAAGCCAAGAACACAGCATCCATGGGACCGGACAATATCCCAGGCTGCGTTTTGCATGAACTTCAGAACGAACTGGCTCCCCACCTAAGCACCATGTTCAGTCATAGTCTCACGTCAGGCTTTGTGCCCACTGAATGGCACACAGCAACAGTTATCCCACTCCACAAAGGGGGAGCCACCACTGATCCTGGGAACTATCGCCCTCTTAGCCTGACGAGCCTGGTCTACAAGGCCATGGAACAGTATCATCATGAACCTCATAAACAAAGACATTTTTAACCTCCAAACTCTGGACCCCACCCAGTTTGGGTTTGTGAAAGGCAGATCATGCCTTCTGAACATGATCAACTTCTTTGAGGCAGTCACCAAAACCGTAGATGAGGGTAAGGTGGTTCAGACAGCCTATCGTGACCTTGCCAAGGCTTTCAACACCGTCCCCCATTCTGGAATTATAGCTAAACTCACTAAACTAGGTATAAATCCCTACATCACAAGATCGGTTGCCAACTGGCTCACTGGCAGAACCGACACTGAAAAAGTTGCAGACTCCAAATGTGATTTCAAATCAGTGACAAGTGGAGTACCACAGGGTTCAGTCCTGGGACCTCTCCTGCTTGGTATCTACTTCTCGGAAGTACAGGCTAACACAGAAAGCCTCTGGCTAATGAAATTCGCAGATGACTGCAAACTAGGAGCCATAGTCAAGTCCCCAAATGATGTGGACATCCTACAGAAGGGCCTCACTGAGACAGATGCCTGGTGTCAGAGGCATGGCCTCAAGCTCAATGCCAAAAAGAGCAGTGTCATCCCCTTTGGTAAAAACTCTGTACTCATGAACTACCACATAAACAGCAGTCTATTTAATGCTGAATGTGTGATAAGAGACCTTGGCACCGAGGTGCACAGTAGTCTCTCCTTTGATAATCACATCACCACAGTAGTCAGCAGATCCTTCTATGTGGCACACCTCATCACAAAAGGGTTCTCATCCAGGAAAAAAGAGGTCATTGTTCCCCTCTACTCGGCACTCATTAGATCCATTAAAGAGTACAACAGCCCTTTTGGAATGTACCTCACAAGACATCTGCAGCAGCTAGAAAGGCCACAGAAGTACCTCACAAAGAGGATTACTGGCCTCAAACAGATGCCCTACACTGACCATCTCAAAAAACTTCAGTTTTACTCTGTAGCATATCGACTACTCTGAGGAGATCTCTGCCTAACATATAAAGCTATGTTAAACCCAGAGCTGTTGGACATGCTACATCTATATATATATAGGGACCTAAACCTTGTCACCACAATAAACAGGACATGCTGGAGGGATAGATTCCTGTCCCAGAGACTTCCTATACTCTGGAACAAGCTACCTATCTATGTCAAGCAAGGTTCCTCATTAGCACTCTTCAAGAAAAATCTTGATGAGTGGATGGGAAATAGGAAATACACCCCAGGGATCACTTCTGTGGCTCTGCTTGACAGGAGCACAGGAAATTAACTTTCTTGGGTGGCGTAAGCCAGGGGACCTTGTTGGCTAGGCTTACTTAGACCCTTGGGCATATAGCCTAGTACTTATCTATGTACTTATGAACCTATAAATAATAAAAAAAACTGTGTGGAAGTCAAATAAATAGAATACCTATCACACTCACAGCAGCCAGTAACACAAAGGAATTCCTAATGTCAAAAACCATTACTATAAAAGCCTACCGGTGAAGGGCACTAGAAGTAATAAAAATCATGGCTCAGAGATCATGGCTCAGAGTTTAACTGAGCCAGCATAATGCACATTTTATATTTAAGTTCTCATTTAGATCTGGATAATTCTCCACATTTAACATCAATTGCCATTTCAGTTCACAGAACTTAACAAAGTGTCATAGTCCCCAAAGAATTTCCACACCTGTTCCAGTACAAAATACGTCTGGGCAGTTTCTCCGTCCCTTTCAGCTTTCTGGTTTAAAAGCCCATGTTTGCATGGATTTGCGATTGTTTAAAATCTGCAGATCCAGTTTTGGTGTCCTGCAGACTACAAGAGCAATGGGAAGGAGAAAGAGATACTCTAAGTGCCTCCATTTTGATTTTTTTATAATTTACTGCTCTCTGCACTTGTTTTTTTTTGTCATTTTTAACTTATCTGCATTTATTTAAACTGCATTTGCCTTAATATTGCTACACACTCAAGTGTGTTAGCTTGTACTGCATTTAAAGTTTATTTGCTACTGTTTTAACTGCTTTTCTGCAACCCCCCCAAAAAGCTCTAAGCTTGTTTCCCACCTTTCCTGTTACTAGTCTAGTCCAGATACAGATTTGCTGTATCCAGGAGTGTTTTGTAAGTTTCTGAGCCCCCCAGACCTTTCTGTGTTGGAGGGAAGCCTTCTAGATTATCAGTGGGAGTGGTAAGCACAAGGTAGCCTATCTACCACAAGAGGAGTGGTTTCTGGTCCATAAATTGTAGTTTATTGGCCTTTTGGGCCTTTAGGGCAGTTTTTCCCATCTCTTTCAACTTTCTGGTTTAAAGGCCCAGGTTTGCATGGGTTTGCACTTGTTTAAGCTCTGTGGATCCAGTTTTGGCACCCTGCAGACTACAAGGGCAACAGGAAGGAGAAAGAAATACTCTAAGTGCCTCCATTTTGATTTTGTTCATAATTTACTGCTCTCTACACTTGCTTTTTTGTCATTTTTAACTTATCTCCATTTATTTAAACTGCATTTGCCTTAATATTGCTGTACACTCAAGTGTGTTAGCTTGTACTTCATTTAAAGTGTTTTTGCTACTGTTTTAATTGCTTTTTCTGCAAAAAAACAAAAAAACAAAAAAGTTCTAAGCTTGTTTCCAGCCTTTCCTGTAACTAGTCTAGTCCAGATACAGACTTGCTGTATCCAGGACTGTTTTGTAAGTTTCTGAGACCCCCAGACCTTTCTGTGTTGGAGGGAGGACTTCTAGCTTATCAGTGGGAGTGGTAAGCACCAGGTAGCCTATCTACCACAACAGGAGTGGTTTCTGGCCCAGAAATTGTAGTTTATTGGCAGTTTGGGCAGTTTTTTCATCTCTTTTAACTTTCTGGTTTAAAAGTCCGTGTTTATATGGGTTTGCCCTTGTTTAAGCTCCGCAGATCCAGTTTTGGCATCCTGCAGACTACAAGAGTAACAGGAAGGAGAAAGAGGTACTTTAAGTGCCTCCATTTTGATTTTTTCATAATTTACTGCTCTCTGCACTTGTTTTTTGTCATTTTTAATGTATCTGCAGTTATTTAAACTGTATTTGCCTTAATATTGCTACACACTCAAGTGTGCTAGCTTGTACTGCATTTAAAGTGTTTTTGCTACTGTTCTAACTGCTTTTCTGCAAAAACAAAAAAAAACAAAAAAAAAATCTAAGCTTGTTTCCCACCTTTCCTGTAACTAGTCTAGTCCAGGTACAGATTTGCTGCATCCAGGACTATTTTGTAAGTTTCTGAGCCCCACCCCCCCGACCTTCCTGTGTTGGAGGGAAGCCTTCTAGCTTATCACTGGGACTGATAAGCACTGGTAGCCTATCTAGCACAAAAGGAGTGGTTTCTGGCCCAGAAATTATAGTTTATTGGCCGTTTGGACATTTTTCATCCCTTTCAACTTTCTGGTTTAAAAGCCCGTGTTTGCACACCATAAATCCGTGGTCAACTGAGGTAAACTATTATTGTTGCAAGAAAGTCTGGTCTTCAATTTTCCCCTTAGAACTTTTACTTCTTGCACTTCAATTAGCTCAATCGGCTAGCACTTTAACAGGCTTTTGTAGCATTTATTGTAGCACACTTAGGTGCTATCAGCACTAGCTGTTCCTACACAGTAACCACACCAGTACTTATTAGTTATGACCCCCCCTCCTGATATGATTATAGGGCAATTTCCTGTGCTTTCTCCTGCTCTACCCTGGTGCACTTGGGCATTCAGAGACAGTGTGGCAACTGTCTAGTGTACACAGACAACTCTCCTCTCTTACCTCCCAACACTCATACCTGTGAGAGATGCACTTATATCACCAAACTGGAAGCAGACTCCAACCAAGACTGGACTAGCTGGTCAAGAGGATAAGGTCAAAACCTGCAACTCACTACATAGAGCACACAGCCCTCCAAAACACCAACCATCACAACCCACACATAGAAACACAAACTATGCACCCACCATTGTGGAGGCTCTCAATAAAAAATTACCCAAACAACAGGTACCCCCCTGAGAGAGAAATGCACTCGACTACCATAACACAACGCCAACTCCAGATCACATAGGTCACCACCACAGTGTGCCCCTCAACCCAAGCCCTTAAGGTAAAATACTTTGCCCAATGTACTAATCATAGGAGACTCAATTGTGAGGCACACTGATATCCCACTCACTAGGTTGAACAAAGAGAAGGTGACAGTCAGTTGTCTATCAGGTGCCAGGATCCACCACATAACACATGCACTCAGGTCACTCCACAACAAGTACAAATATGACTCAGTCATTGTCCATGTGGGTTTGAATGACCTGAGACATACCTCCCTGGACTACATGAAAAGAGATGTGATGGAACTCTTAGATTATGTGGCCCAGGCAGGTATGACCCTAGCCCTGAGCAGTATTCTACCATCAACCACAATGTTTTCACAGTATGAGCAGAAAATGATTGACCTCAACAATTGGCTAAGTTTTTGGTGTTATTCTTAGGGGATCCAGTATCTTTCTGCCTGGGACAGCGACAGACCTCGATGCTTTGCCAGAGATGGCCTGCATCTGTCACCCCTGAGATTCTGGGTACTGGCTAAGGCTCTTGCCAACCCTATAGTGTCTTTTTTACGCAGTGTTCCAAAGACCAAAATTCTACCACAACAGCTACAAGGGTCTATAGTATATGCTCAAAGTTTTAAAACTTCGATACTCATATGATCGACACCATATGAGCAAAGTTTTAAAACATCGAACATATAATAAAAACTAAAGAAAAACAAAAAAACTATCTGAATGGTCTGAGCAGGGGGGCAAGCCCCCCTACACCCACCACACCCCCTGCTACTTAAATATACCAACTCCAAGATCACACTACAGTGAAGTAAAGTGAAATATTCCTTACGGCGATCTCCACTGATACTTTCAAGCTTTCAAAAGTTTGCTCATATGGTGTCGACCATGTGAGACTTGAACTTTTGAAAGTTTGAGCTTCTGATATAGACCCCAGCTACAAACAAATGCAATCTGAGAGTCAATGCTAGAAGTCTAAATCTCAAGATGCACTCGCTCAAAGCCCTCCTCAAAATGGAGAATGTCGACATCTGTGCTGTAATGGAGACCTGGTTTAAAGAGGCAGAAAGCACCCCTGCACTCCAGGGTTACAACTTATTCCATATCTTTTGGCCCCAGAATATGGCTAGAAGCTCCAAAGGCAGTGGTGTCTCCAAATTCTTAAAGGATACACATACCTCTAGACTGGTAGCCCAGCACAATGCATCCGAGATACTTCAGGTACAACTAACACTGGGTAAGATGGCGATACAAGTCATAGCCTGCTACAGAACCCCAAACATGTCCCTGGACTCTCAATCCAAGTTCCTAAATACCCTGGAATCTATCAAGGTCCAACCCAATACTCTCATACTGGGTGACTTCAACTACCCTTCCATCAACTGGGAAAACTATTCAAGTACCAATGTATAGGTCCAACGTTTTCTGGAATTTATCATTTCCAAAGCCCTGGACCAGTTCATTCTGACCCCCACTAGAGGAAGCAACACCCTTGACCTGGTTATCAACAACATGGGAGACCATTGCTCCACAGCTACAGTTAATTCCTCCCTGGTTAAATCTGACCACAAACTGATCACCATGGAAATCTCCATCTCCCCTACAACCCCCCCCCCCGCTAAGGTGACCATCCTGAAAAACTTCTAAAGCCGACTTTGGGCTCCTAAAACAGAGTTATCTAACTTCTCGTCACCCATGCCAATGGAAAATAGCTGCATAACTGCCGAATCATATACCAGTGCACTGTACGAACATGTACACAAATGCATGGACCTTGCCATACCAAATAGACCTAAGACACTCTCCTCCAAAACAGGAAGCCAATATGGTAGTCCCCAGCCATCAATAAAGTCTACAACAGAAGGAAGAAACTGTTGCAGAAAAAAATGAAGTCACAAGACTGGAAAAAAAACTCCCTTATCAGTCTCAACAAAAAGCTAAGATCCCTTATCAAATCCTCTAAAGCCAGCTATGAAGGCAGAATTGCAGTTGATACCACAAACAACCACAAAGCCTTATATAGCTATATTAAAAACCTCAAAGCCAATACCCTGATTTGCTCTGAGATATTGCTCAATGGCACCTCCTATACTGAGTCAACAGATATAGCCAACATACTGGCCAACAGATTCAGTGCCAACTTTACCTCTCTCTCCCCCCAAGGGCCCTATCACAATACCAGACGAAAGCCTGTCACCCACCATTTCTGTGGCACAGGTAAAAACTGCATTGCCCAAAGACAAGAATACAGCATCCATAACAAATGGTGCACTGCTACAGTCATCCTGCTCCATAAAGGAGGAGCAATTACAGACCCTGGAAACTATTGCACCATTAGCCTGACAAGTCTGGTATGCAAAGCTATGGAGCGCATCATCATGGACCTGCTTAACAAAGATATAGGTAATCTCCAAACTCTTGACCTCACACAGTTTGGCTTTATCAAGCGGAGATCCTGCCTGTTGAACCTGGTTGACATCTTCGAGGTAGTCACCAAGGCTGTGGATGAAGGTAAGGCTGTGCATATATCTGACCCTGACCTGGTCAAGGCCTTTTATACCATTCCACAATCAGGTATCATTGATAAATTCACCAAACTAGGCATCAATCCTTACACCACTAGGTGGGTTGCAAATTGGCTCACAGACAGGACCCACAGAGTGAAAGTTGCAGATTCCAAGTCAGACTGTCAGACAGACATGAGTGGAGTCCCACAGGGCTTGGTCCTGGGCCCTCTCCTGTTTGGCATCTACTTCTCAGAAGTTCAGGGCAACACAGAAGGACTTTGGCTGACCAAGTTCCCTGATGACTGCAAGCTAGGAGTCATTATCAACTCCCCAAGTGATGCATACGTCCTACAAAAGGGCTTCTCTGAGATCAATGACTGGTGTCGATACCATGGCCTGAGGCTTAATGCCAAAGAATGCGTTCTCATCCCCTTTGAAAAAAATTGAGTTCCCATGAATTACCACATTGATGGGAGCCCACTGAACACCAAAAGGGCCATAAGAGATCTGAACACCCAGATTTACAGCCACCTCACCTTTGACCACCACATTGCCACTGTGGTCAGAAAGTCCTTCTATGTGTCACATCTTATAACCAAAGGTTTCGCATCCAGGAAGAAAGAAGTCATCATCCCTATCTACTTATCCATCATTAGACCAATCATTGAATATAACACCCCATTTAGCATATACCTGACCAGACACCTACAACAGCTGGAGGGGCCAAAAAAGTACCTCACAAAAAGGATCCAAGGCCTTAAACACATGTCCTACATGTCCAATACAAAAAAGAGAGAGCACACAGGGCAACGACTTTTCAGTAATTTATTCTAGTTCAGTACAGTAATTTATTCCAGTTCAGTAAGCGATTTCACATCTCAACGGATGCTTCATCAGACGTTAATGAATAAATTGCACAAAAATACTTCCTTTTATAAGTGCATCAATTAACTAAAAGCCAATTAAACACATAGCCCATATTTAAAAGTATATATATATATATATATATATATATATATATATATATATATATATATACATAAATATGCAAAGTTAAAAACCCACTAAAAGAATCCATTTAAAAACATTTAGAAACATATAACAAAATGTTACACCTAACATAATTATAAAATATATATATATATATATATATATATATATATATATATATATATATATATATATCAATAATATATGCTAAAAAATCACTTAGAGAAAATAAATATATACACCAATGCTTCAATGATCTCTCAGATAAAAAAGACTTTAATACTATTTTGTCATTGAGGCCATAACCCTTATCTGCCTGCATCCTAACAATCCATTTAACTTCATGTTGTTCTGTACGAGCCCTAAAATTACCCAACTTACACGTCCTAGGAACTAACTCAAGTACTAAAAAAACAAATCTATGAGTGGTATTGTTCTGTAAAATATGCCTTGCTAACGTATTTCCCTCATCCTCTCTATTAATGGCATAGACATGTTCTCTCACCCTGTCTCTCAAAGTACGATTTGTCATACCAATATAAAAACTTGGACATTTTATACAGTAAGCTAAATAAATGACATCTCTAGTCTTGCAATCTGCATAATGCTTGAAAACATATCTATAATGGGTGGAGGGGTGTACAAACTCATTTGTATTACACATATAGTGACAATGATTACATCCCCTACAAGCAAACGTACCTTGTTGTTTAGATTTAACTCACTTTGACAAACTCATATTGTCATTATAACATAGCAGTCTCTTAAGGGACTTAGTACTCCGATATGAGAAGCTAGGCCTTTCTCCAACTATATTTTTCAGTTTCTCATCAGAAGTTAATATTTGCCAATTATCATTGATAATCTTGGTTATGGTCCTATTATTGCTAGTGTACGGTAAGGTCACTCTACATCTATGGGAATTGCTGTTCATATTAGGAATATATGTGAGATTTCTATTCACTGAATTCTTACAGAAAATAGTTCTCGCTTTGTTAGATCTATCAATAAAATCTGGGTTCCTTAGTTTTGCATATTCTGTTTGTTTATAACTTCTTTCCATAAAATCATTCTGTAAGATATATAAAGCTCTATCACATGCTGTATGTGAGCTTGTAAGTCTAGAGATTCTTGGACCTTGGCTTTGTACCACATTATTATATATATGTTGAGGATGCATACTTTGTCTATGAAGGAGATTGTTCCTTCTACATTCCTTCCTATGCATCCCTGTATGTATTTGGTAACCATCTACTGTCACAGATACATCTAAAAACACAATCTTTTCAAGTGACCATTCCACAGCAAATCTAAGGAATGTTGTGGTAGAATTAATATAGTCTATAAAACTTAGCAACTCATCCAAAGGACCATTCCATAAAAAGAAAACATCATCAACAAAATGCTTATAGTAGGGGATGAATCTAAAATATCTATCATTTCCCATGACGAAATTCCTTTCCCACTGTGCCATTACTATAGTTGCGTAAGAGTTAGCACATGGGGTACCCGTGGCTACTCCATTTTTCTGAAGGAAATATTCATCTTTAAAGGAAAAATATTCTTAGTTAATATCAAATCCAATAAAAACAATACAACTGAATTATTTCACCAGGAACATTCATAAACCTAAGAAACTCTCTAATATACTCTATACCTATTTTATTCGAAATTTTAGTAAAAAGCGAAACATCTAAAGTTACAAACATTGTGTTCAACTGAAACATATCAGAATGTACAAAATTAGATAGAGTAGAAAGAAAATCCTGTGTATCTTTCAAAACAGTGTCAGTGATATCAACTAATGTTCTCAAATGCTTCTCTAAATATATTGAAATGGCCTCTGTCAACCATCCTTGACTTGAGACTATTGGTCTAAGAGGAGGATTTATACTATTCTTATGAATCTTAGGAAGGCTTCTTATGCTTGGTATATAAGGATTCTCAACCAAGAAATATTTATAGAGATCAGAATCAATAATACCTGACATTAAAAAATCATAAAAGGTTGCATGTACTTCATGAACTAATCTGTTCAGCTGATTATGGTTAAGTTTAGCATAAACATCAGCTTCATTTAACATTTTATTAATTTTTTCATAGTAATCAATACTGTTCATTACCACAATCGCACCACCTTTATCAGCAGGGTGGATTGTTATATCAGTATTCTTTCTTAGGGAACATAGATCATCAAACTCATCACTATTAAGATTATAAAATTCTTGTTTTTTGCTGTCTAAACACATTATATCCTTCTCACAGATTTTTTCAAATGCTTCTAAGAGCAGATGCAGTATTGGTGTAAAAATGGATGGCTTTCTAAAACATTCATTTCTTCCATTATTATCAGTGTTCCCATATATTAATCTTAACATTACTTTCCTACAAAATTTCTTTATGTCAAGTACATGCTCTGTATTGTCAGTAAATAGCAAAGGAATAAAGGACAAACCTTTACCAAAGAAGAGACAGTTCGCTGGTGGTCAAAACATAAGTAGAGATATTTTGTACCAGTCCAATATCAGCTAGTCCAGCGACAACCTGCTCCAAGCTCTCTTGTTCTGAATCTGGTCTCCCTCCGAATTCTTTCTCCTCTTCCTTCCCCTGCTTTGCGAGTGCATTTGTTGTGTCCCCTGCTGCTTTATCAGCAATGGAAAAAACAGAAAAGCACAGTTTTTATGCTGTTTCTCTGACTATAGTTTTCTTCTTACATCAGTTCCGAGGGCGTCTCTAGTTGACATCGACGTTGTTGGTGTGTCTATTGTAGCGTCCGGCATGCCTATCATCATGGAAACAGCATCCGATTGGATATCGCCATTCATTACCTCAGCTTGACGACCAATGGGTATGATTCTCGGCCAGGCAAAGACCTCCCCTTTTTTGAAATCCTTAAGGTCTCTATGAATTTTCTTCTTCTTCTGTTATGCTCAAATGTAGAAATCTGTGTTATTAAATGCTCAGTAAAGATGTTCAATTTAACAGCTGCCATTAAAGCAGTTAATTTCACCTGTATATCAGTAATTTTTATTTTCAATTGACTTTCAAGGGTATTATAATGCTCTATCAATAAATAGCTTCATATACCCATAACTAGTCTCAATGTTCAAACACTGCCATTTAGAGAGTAAATCAGGGAATGTAGTTCCATAGGTGGGCATTTTTAGAACTCTCAAGCCTCTGGGTACTATTTTGAGGTTTAAACAAGCCTCCTTATGTCTCCGCTGCCATTGGAGATGTTTTAACTGAAGAATATTACCCTCAAGATCACGTTTTAAAAACATAGTATTCTCTGTTTCACTAGATTCATTCACATTGTCAGCTTCATCTTCAACATAGTTCAACAGTGGATTCTGATCAGAAAACAATAATCTCTGTAAAGTATCAGTCTTACTTGCAGTTCCTTTCCATGCAGGGTTATATTCCATTTCAATACCTTTGTCATTAGCCATGCTCCAGCAGTCACAAGAAAAAAACAAATAGGATAAATATAGCAAGTAGCTGATGAATAAAGCTCCTCTCAATAAAAATATGAAGTCCAATACAAAAAAGAGAGAGTACACAGGGTAACGACTGTTCAGTAATTTATTCCAGTTCAGTTCAATAATTTATTCCAGTTCAGGAAGCGCTTTCACATCTCAACGGATGCTTCATCAGACTTTAATGAACAAATTGCACAAAAATACTTCCTTTTATAAGTGCATCAATTAACTAAAAGCCAATTAAGCACATGGCACATATTTAACGGCATATATACATAAATATGCAAAGTTAAAAACCTACTAAAAGAATCTATTTAAAAACTTTTAGAAACATATAACAAAATGTTATTACACCTACCATAATTATAAAAAAATATGTATAAAAAAATATATATCAACAATATATGCTAAAAAATCACTTAGAGCAAAGAAATATATACATCAATGCTTCAATGATTTCTCAGATAAAAAAGGCTTTAATAGTATTTTGTCATTGAGGCCATAACCCTTATCTGCCTGCATCCTAACAATCCATTTAACTTCATGTTGTTCTGTACGAGCCCTAAAATTACCCAACTTACACGTCCTAGGAACTAACTCAAGTACTAAAAAAACAAATCTATGAGTGGTATTGTTCTGTAAAAATATGCCTTGCTAACGTATTTCCCCCATCCTCTCTATTAATGGCATAGACATGTTCTCTCACCCTGTCTCTCAAAGTACGATTTGTCATACCAATATAAAAACTTGGACATTTTATACAGTAAACTAAATAAATGATATCTCTAGTCTTGCAATCTGCATAATGCTTGAAAACATATCTATAATGGGTGGAGGGGTGTACAAACTCATTTGTATTACACATATATTGACAATGATTACATCCCCTACAAGCAAAGATACCTTGTCGTTTAGATTGAACTCGCTTTGACAAACTCATATTGTCATTATAACATAGCAGTCTCTTAAGGGACTTAGTATTCCAATATGAGAAGCTAAGAGTTTCTCCAACTATACTTTTCAGTTTTTCATCAGAAGTTAATATTTGCCAGTTATCATTGATAATCTTGGTTATGGTCCTATTATTGCTAGTGTACGGTAAGGTAACTCTACATCTATGGGAATTGCTGTTCATATTAGGAATATATGTGAGGTTTCTATTCACTGAATTCTTACAGAAAATAGGTCTCCCTTTGTTAGCTCTATCAATAAAATCTGGGTTCCTTAGTTTTGCATATTCTGTTTGTTTATAACATCTTTCCATAAAATCATTCTGTAAGATATTTAAAGCTCTATCACATGCTGTATGTGAGCTTGTAAGTCTAGAAATTCTTAGACCTTGGCTTTGTACCACATTATTATATATATGTTGAGGATGCATACTTTGTCTATGAAGGAGATTGTTCCTTCTACATTCCTTCCTATGCATCCCTGTATGTATTTGGTTACTCTCTACTGTCACAGATACATCTAAAAACACAATCTTTTCAAGTGACCATTCTGCAGTAAATCTAAGGAATATTGTGGTAGAGTTAATATAGTCTATAAAACTTAGCAACTCATCCAAAGGACCATTCCATTAAAAGAAAACTTCAACAAAACGCTTATAGTAGGGGTGCATCTAAAATATCTATCATTTCCCATGACAAAATTCCTTTCCCACTGTGTCATTACTATATTTGCGTAAGAGTTAGCATATGGGGTACCCATGGCTACTCCATTTGTCTAAAGGAAATATTCATCTTTAAAGGAAAAAAACATTCTTAGTTAATACCAAATCCAATAAAAAACAATACAACAACTGAATTATTTCACCAGGAACATTCATAAACCTAAGAAACTCTCTAATGTACTCTATTCCTATTTCATTTGGATGTTTGATGTTATATTAAATATGAATAAAATAACAAAAAGAACCAACATTGTCCTCTGTTGACTGACTTATTTACTTGGCTATGGAATTTTCAGAAAACTCTATGAAAAATAAAAAGATTATTTTGAAATCACATTGTTTTTACATGAACTATTGCTGATACTTACTAGCATTAATTCAGTTGAAATACCATTTGCTGAAGCATTAACACATTTTGAGAGAATATACAAACTTAAATTTAATGAAAATGAGTCAATCACAAATTAATCAAACTATAAAAACAATCTCTTAGAGCAAAATGTAACTGAGATCATAAGAGATTAAATTATATATGAATGATATTTTCTAAATGCCTAGATAACATTATCCATATTAATTATGATAATATTGTCAAAAAGCTTAAAGAGATAACTTTAAAATGAAACAAAATAATTATTAAATTTAAAGAGAAGATAATCTTGATTAAAATTACATTTTACTTACGATTTTATAAAGAGTTCAAACTACTTCCTAAATACCAAGCAAAATACTATTAAAATCAAATTAAATATTACATTTATATCCATCCTGTCATAAACAAATAAGAAAAGCATTATCTTTAACTGTTATACTGCAATAGAAGTAATGGGGGTTTAGAATGTGTGAGCTCTAAAAAAAGGAAGAAATGTTTTATTAATGCTTTTTTTAATCACGTTTTTGATAGAAAGGAAAGTAATAATGTATTGGAAGTCATAGAATATCACTGGTAATTACATGCAGCGCATACAACAATGGGCCTCAATGGCACTCTAAATATTAAATATTATTTCAAGCCTCTGTCAGTTAGGTAGTTTATATATTGTTGGAAGTTATTAATTTATATTCATGCTATAGCTGCATTACTATGTTTTATTCATGTGATTTTTTCATCATTAAATGAGTGAGCATTGTTGTTTTTTCATCCTGATGCAGTTGAAATAGTATCACTAAATTCAAGTGCTAAATGTGTTTAATAAACATTTCGTCATTTGAAGTGTTTGTTTTTCACTTTTTTGTACTTCCTGTTCTCATCCAGTCTAATCTGACATATTTACCTGGCAATGGAATTATCAGAAAACTCTATGAAAAATAAAAAGTTGATTAGTTTAAAATCACATTTCTTATGGATGAGATATTTAAGACTTGTTAACATCAATTTAGTTGAAATACCATTAGATGAAGCATTAACACATTTTGAAAGAATATCCAAACTTAAAGTTATTATGACAAACACAAATTAATTAATCAAACTATAGAACAGTCTTGTAGAACAAAATGTAAATAAAACTGGGATCATAAGAGATTAAATTATATAAGAATTATATTTGCTAAATGCCTAGATAACATTATCCATACTAATTATGATAATATTTTCAAAAAGCGTAAAGAGATAACTTTAAAATGAAATAAAATAATTATTACATTTAAAGATAGGATAAACTTGATAAAAATTACATTTACTTAAGATTTTATAAACAGTTCAAACTACTTCCTAAATATTGAGCAAAATACTACTAAAATCAAACTAAATAGGATATTTATATCATACACAAATAAGAAAAATATATTTAATTGTTATAATGCAATAGAAATAATGGAGGTTTAGAACAAGTGAGTTTTAAAAAGGATAAATATTTTATTAAGCTTTACTCAAACAGAGTCAGGTCTTGTTTTTTTAACCATGTTAGGGAAATAAATAATTTATTGGAAGTCAAAGAACTTCACTAGTAATTATTTTTAGTGGCACATACAACAATGGGCCTAAGTGACACTCTAAATATTAAATATTATTTCAAGGCATTGTCAGTTAAGTCAGTTAAGTTTATATGTTGTTGAAAGTTATTAATGTATATTCATGCTGTAGTTATGTGTTAACCATGCAAATTACCACTTTTTATTCATATGATTTTTTTCTATCTTTAAATGAGTAAGCATTGTTGCTTCTTCATCCTTTTTTTCCAACATTTATTTATTATATTTTCAAAAAAACTATAAGAGAAAGAAAAGACAAAGTGATATAATCTTATGAACAAATACACCTTAATATGTCAATAACAACTAAGTATTTTTAGCATCTTATCTTAAAATATCAGATGGTGAATTCTGAAGAAACAGGTCACAGGTTTATTTAGTTAAAACATTACAATTATAAAAGGTGTAAGTTGAAAATAAGTGGTGAGTAAAAGGATAATTCTAGTTAAACTATATACAGCTATTTACAACTAGTGCTACTCTGTGTTAAGATGGAGAATAATAACTAATTTATTTAAAGATCAAAGATGAATTGTCAGAAACTTTCACATATTGTTTATCAAGAGAAGGAATGGACTTCCAAAGTGAGTAGGGGTAGCTCAATACCCATGTTCCTGTTATACTTTATATCAAAATGTGTTTAAGGATGAGATTCAAAAAATTCTGATATTTCACACGTTTGATTCTATTACCTATAATCTATTTATGAGACAATATGTATTTAGAGACCATGTTAGTAAAGCCCTTCCACTCTATTTTGTCCTATCAAGCCAGTTGTGGGTGATATAAAGCTTGGCTGATCCAAAAAGAGCAATTACGATGTATAAGTCAGACTTGAGCATATCGACTGGTCTCACATGTAAAATAGCAAGTTCTCAAGAGAGGATAGATCTCCCATAGCCCATTTTCTCAAGTTTGACCTTTAATGAGTTCCAAAGATTTTGTGTATATTTACAGTACCACAGTGTATGCAAGAGGTCAGCAGATTTTGATGGACAGAATGGACTAAGAGGAGAGATGTTAGGGAAACTTTTGTTTAGTTATTTTGGAGTGTAGAAGGCATTATTATTTATTATTAATTAGGTGTACACAAGTTTTTAAAGGGGGAGAATTTGATTGTACTTTGGATAGCCTGAGATAGTTGAACTTCAGATAATCTAGCCTTTTGGTCTTTCCAATATTGGGCAAATGTGAGAGAAGATAGGTTCATAGGTTCATAGGTTGGTACTAGGCTATCAGCTCAATGGCCTATACAAGCCTAGCCATAACAATTCCCTGGATATTTCTTCCCACAATATTTACTTCCCTGGACCCCTGTCTAACAGGGTGACTGACATGATCCCCTGGGTGAATTTCCTATCTCCCATCCAATCGTCAAAGTTTCTTTTGAAGAGGGCCAAGGAGGCATTCTGCTTGACATGTATGGGAAGTCTATTCCAGAGTATGGGGAGTCTCTGGGTCATGAACCTATCCCTCCACCATGTTTTGTTCATTGTGATGACAAGGTTTAGATCCCTGGAGCATGTGGCTCTGAGTGATTGGGATTTCTTTAGGTGGAGCATGTCCAACAGCTCTGGGATTGACATGGCCTTGTATGCTAAGCAGAGATCGCATCTGAGTAGACGATATGCCACAGAGTATAGCTGGAGTTTTTTTAGATGGTCAGCATAGGGCATCTGCTTTAGGCCTGTGATTCTTTTAGTGAGGTATTTCTGCGGCCTTTCCAGCTGTTGCAGATGTCTTGTGAGGTACATACCAAATGAGGCGTTGTACTCTATAATGGGTCTAATGAGGGATGAGTATGGTGGGACAATGACCTCCTTTTTTCTGGATGAAAAGCCCTTAGTGATGAGGTGTGCCACATAGAAGGATTTCCTGACTGTTGTGGTGATGTGGTTATCGAAGGTGAGGCCACTGTCCACCTGTGTCCCTAAGTCTCTCTTCACACTTTTGGTGTTTAGTGTACTGCCACCTATGTGGTAATTCATGGGTACATGATTTTTCCCAAAGGGGATAACTATACATTTCTTGGCATTAAGCTTGAGCCCATGGCTCTGCCATCAAGCATCTGTTGCTGTAAGGCCCATTTGTAGAATATCCACATCATTTGCGGATTTAATAATGGCTCCCAGTTTGCAGTCATCTGTGAACTTTTTTACCCAGAGTCCCTTAGTGTTGGCCTGTACTTCAGAGAAGTAGATGCCAAACAAGAGCGGTCCCAGGACTGAACCCTGAGGTACTCCACTTGTCACTTGTCTGGAGCTGGATTTGGAGTCGGCTACTTTTACAGTCTGGGTTCTGTCAGTAAGCCAGTTGGCAACCCATCAAGTGACATAGGGATTTATGCCCAGCCTAGTAAGTGTATTTATGATTCACGAGTGGGGGATGGTGTCAAAGGCCTTGGAGAGGTCCAGATAGGCTGTGTGGACCTCCTTACCCTCTTCCACAGCTCTGGAGACTGATTTGAAGAAGTCAATCAGGTTCAGGAGATAAGATCGGACCTTCATAAACCCAAACTGGGTGGTGTCCAGTGTTTGAAGGTTGTCAATGTCTTTGTTTATAAGTTCCATGATAATGCATTCCATGCCTTTGCAGATCAGGCTTGTCAGACAGATGGGATGGCAGTTCCCAGGATCCAATGTGGATCCCCCCTTGTGGAATGGGATAACTGTAGCTGTGTGCCACTCAGTGGGCATGAAGCCTGAGGTGAGGCTATGATGATTACACATGACACTTAGGTGAGGTGCCAGTTAATTTTGTAGTTCATGTAGTACACATACCGGGATGTCATCTGGTCCCATGGATGCTGGATTCTTAGCTTTGGAGAGTGCGGTTTCTACCTGTGTGGCCATGATTACTGGAATTTGGCAATATTTTGGTATTAAGATGGGCACTTTAGTGGGTGAGAGGGGGGTGAAGTTGGCACTAAATCGATCTGCCAGGATGTTGGCAATATCCTTGGGATCAGTATATTTAATGCCATTCTGTTGTAGCTCAGAGCACATCTGAGCATTGCCATTTAGATTATTGACATAACTATAGAATGCCTTGTGGTTGTCTTTGAAATCTTTGGCAATTTTATTTTCGCAATTAGGTTTGTGGGATATTATGAGGGATCTCAGCTTCTTACTGAGGCTGATAAGGGAGATTTTGCATCCTGACACTTTCCTCTTTTCAGCAACAGTTTCTTCCTTCTGTTGGTATTTAATAGAAGAAATCAGCTTATATGTAACCAAGAGCATTTTGTTTTTAAACTTTAAAGATTTCATTAAGGAATGTGCAAGGTTTACTTCTTCCACTACATTATCTGAGATACCCTCAATAGTGGATACAAGCTCTTTAATTTGTCTCAGGATTGTTGTGCAATTATTATTTAAGTTGAGATTTGTTTTATATCATTTAAGGCATTCTCTCTTAGTCTATAGAAATCCCAGACACTAAGGGTTGCTTCTTCATCCTGATGCAGTTGAAATAATACTCCTGAGTTCAAAAGCTAAATATGTTTAATAAACATGTTTTCATTTGAAGTGTTTATTTTTACTCTTTTGTTTTATATATCTTGTTCTCAGCTTGGAATTTTTAGATAGAGAGGTTTAGAACTCAAATCTTATTCGTCTGAAACCATTTTAGCGTGATAATTTATTGTTTAGGTGCAATATACACTGGACAATGGATATAAATATATGAAGTTATATATAATGGTACATAATGCAGTTTCTAACTAATATATTAACCTAATTAATAACAAAATATTGTTAATACTATTTTTTTGCATTTATATCTTTCCTCTCCTCCATATTTAAGTTATACCTTCTGTGTGGAGTCTGCATGTCCTCCCCGCGGTCAAGTGGCCTCCGAAAGACATGCATGAATGGGCGTGCCTTCACTGAAGGTTGGGTGTCGGACTGGCAACTCGGCACTATAAAAATCTACTGCCGATCATTAGCGGACAGGAGTTCCGCTGTGGCGACCCCTAACTGGGAAAAGCCAAAAAGATGACTATAAGTTATATAAATGCTACTAAATCTAATTTAAAAAGAAGCATCAGTCTTTGATATATTTCCAATTTCCTTTGCAACAGGAGTTATTGATGTCTGTAATATAACTAAAATGAGACTAAATGATTTAACTAGCTGATTTAATTGTGTAAATGGAGGCACTATTTTACTATCAAATAATATTCTATATAAGTATGGATACGATTCCAATAGTTGGTTATTTGTCCAAAGAATTATGCAAAGTATAGCTTCAAAGATGCAAAATATGATGGGAATATAAGCAAAGACCTATTCATTATTGTTAAATTATATTAAGCCAATTGATGAACAAAATGATATTCAAATCTGAAGTGCATCCATTTGGTTAATACTATAAATCAGTTATATAAAGTCTTACTGGAATTATTAGAATAAAACTAGTAGCCAATTTTTACTAAGATTGATAAGCCATAATACTTTGAAAAAAATATTGATTTTTTTTCATATAGATAACTTGCTTTTCCAAAGCCTTATCTATTATTTCAGTTTTGCCACTTATTTCATATACATGTTCCTTTTCCTTCAAAGCTGAAATTTTAAATCAGTGAAGTTCTGATTACCATACACCAGTTTATTTTGTGTGAATCTATTATAACACAATCAGCATCAATATATACTTCACCCGAATGCATGAGAGAAGCATTCTCAGTCTATATTCAAATAAAACCCATCCCTTTCTCATTCATATCATTATAGTCTTCATTCCTTGGCAAATTTGTATATGAATACCCAGAGCAAAACCTTTTATTTGTCAAGTTAATTCACTGACATGTGAAATAATTGGTACAGCTGATCAAAATCAGCTGATTGAAGTCTCTGGCTTTTTCACTGCTAGAGTGTGGTACAGTGGTGACTGGGGAATATGTCCTTTCCACACAGTAGCACTGTCTTCAAGATGGCAAATATAATTGTCTCCTGCAAAGGAACATTGTGTTCTTTTGTGCTTTTGATACATTTTGTGTTTTGATACTTTGTGGATTGATGTTTATGTTTTTTGATGGTTAGGTGTCAATCACTAGTAGATTGATGGTGTGCATGTTCACTGGAATATTATGGTTCCATAAGTGTTAAAACCGGCTTTCATTTCCAGTCTGTAGCATTCATTGACATTAAAAAGTGATATTCAGCTTTGTTCAAAAAAAAGTATATTGCTCCTTGAAAAATACTTCAAAAACCAAAAAAAAATTTTAATTGTCCTGTCCAATCAGTATTTGCACAGCTATTATATACAGTGTTTTGTATTTTTAAATAATGTTTTTCTCATTAAGACTTCATCATAAATTTATCATACTCAGATTTGTTCTCAGGCCTCACTTCAAAAATCTGATGTCCCAATAGAAACATTATAACATTTATGCCTTCTTGGAACTTCACCAGTTATCAACAACCTGGTATAATAGAGACACCGAAGCATCTTGTAAAGTATAATCTGACACCATTAGACTCCCTTAAAATATGTTACTCATATGTTGCACATTTATTTATTTATTTATTTTACATTTGTTTACCGGGAAAGTCTGACTGGACACAGGTCCTTTTTCAGCAGAAGGTTGGGGAGAAAAGCTCCAGTACAAAATAAAATATAAAAACATTAGCATTGTAGAAGTTCACGAAAATTTAAGAACAATACAGACAGTAAGTGAACAATAATAAAAACACAGAGATGAGAAATACAGTTTATCAATGGTATCAATAACATAATATGTAGAGCAACAATAAATTCGGATTTAGTCTCTTGTATTTTATGTGAGTTCGGAAGAGAATTATCATAGCACCCTATGATCAGTATGTGGTAGCCTATATAGAGGTTAGTATTAGCCAGGTGAGTTACAGGAGCATAGTCAGGCATTATTCAAGTATGATGTTAGTGGCTTTTGAAATTGTGCTGTGGAGAAGCCAGAGATAATGGGGAATGATAGTTTATTTCAGATTTTAGGGATGACATTTGAGAAGAGAGATTTACCAGCTGTGTTATTGGCTTTAGTGGTATCCAGGACATGTTTACTGCTGGAATGGAGGACTCTGGAAGTGAAGTATGGCTGTAGCAGATTTTGGAGGGCCAGGGTAGCATCAAGCTGATGGAGAATTTTGTGGGCAAAGGTTAATTGTTTGTAGCATAAAAGCTGAGGGAGTTTCAGCTAATGTAGCTGTTTTAGAGATGTGCAGTGATGAGACCTCTGAGTGTCATCAGCAGCAAATTTGGCAATTTTATTGTAACAGGATTCGAGCTTGGTTGGATCAGTTTTTCGAAGGTTGGTCAGGATTTGGGACGCATATAGGAGCACTAACAGGAGGTGAGTGCAAGTGATAGTAGGTTTTGTGGTTATGCTTAGGAATTGTTTGTTCCTGTGAAGTAGTCCTAGCTTCTTATGAATCTTTTTAATGGTTTGAGCAATGTGGATATTGAATCTCAAGTTGTTATCAATTTCAATGCCTAGTAGTTTGGTGTGGGTTATTGGGGTGATAGCAATTTTGTTCCTGGATTCAATGGTAAAGCAAGCAAGACATGAGGGAGATCTTGTAGGGTGGAAGACAAGGAGTTTTGTTTTATTGGGGTTGAGAATCAGTTGGAAGTTGGCGAGCTATGCTTCTATAGCTCGGAA